>NC_052471.1:18594005-18710016 GCF_009730915.1 Dioscorea cayenensis subsp. rotundata
AATTGGATATTTCTACAGCTTAACTATAAAAAGAGATTGTTTTTGCTTTGTCCTATCATTTATTGTAGCACATCTTTTTTATCACTTCCACCTTTTCTTCTTTTTTTACACCAGATCATAAGTGCTCATGTTCATGCATACATACAAGCAATGGAAAAATTACAGCTGGATTTAGCGACATCAAGTGATTTGATTGGAGTTGAGACCAAGAGCACAGGACTCTTCTTAAGAGGAAAAGAACCTTCGAAGAATCATTCATCTGTTTTTGCTCTGGGGGATAGGATTAATATTCTAAAGGTCTTTTTCTAAGTAGCCTCTCTAATGAAGATCCATTTTCCATATTTTGGTACATTTTCATATTTTGATTTGGAGTTATGAATATGAGTAAATATGAGTAATGCACATACATGGCAATAAGTATGTCTGTTTCTTGCATGCTAAAATTTTTATTTTTTGCTTATAAGAGCAAAGGTACCTAGTCTTCCCACAAAGCAATTGAATGAACATTTCTCTAAACGATCTTTGTGTCCTCATTTATGGAAAAATGCGTGTATTAAAGGCATGATTTGAGTTCAAAATTTTTAAGGATGAGTTTGACACAACTATGTCCTGGTTTTTATTCAAGGGGATGAAGGGAATTAGTTAATGAATCCATGGGCCTTATTTAATGATTGATTTCATGATGCTTTCTTCCATAATCTTCTCATGCTGGTGATGCATTGTTACTTTCCCTCTTCAGTAGTTACTGTGCATGGTTGATCACTATGTTTGTATTGATGTTCATATTCTCATAACGGCAAGTATAGTTGACATTAGGCAATTTTATGTCATTTGACCATGTATGGAATTTAAAAATTTCCTTTTTGCTGTTGTCAGGAAATTGATCAGCCATCATTGATCCCACACATAGCTGAAGCTAATTCTCAAAGATATCCATATGAAGTTTTGTTTAGGAGTCTGCACAAGCTTCTGATGGATACCGCTACTTCTGAGTAATGATGCATTTTGTATGTGAATTCTATTGAAGAGGCCTTTGAGTGCTTGCCTAACATTATTCTTTGCTGCACTCCAGATACCTTTTTTGTGATGTTTTCTTTGGAGAAGAATCTATATTCTATGAAATTTTTGCAGGTATCTAGAACTCATTTATTTCTGCAATGTTTTCCACCTGTAGAAGGGCTTTACATGTTAAAATTTTTATAGCTGGCCTCTTACAAGTCCTTCACAAAGTTTGTTGGAACCTTATTGGTGCACACATGATTTGCTTCATATGTAGGATTGATTTAGTATACCACTGTACTTATCGATTTTTCCATTAGGTTCCATGCAACCAAATTGATTGCTTATTGTTTTATAATTTATGGGGTTTTCCAGAAACATAAATGTATTCACTTGTGGGATGCTTTTGACTGTTACTGTGTTACCTATAGACAACAGTGACAGTCAGGGCTGTTCACAAGCAGAACATCAGGTGGATATTTGAAATAATCTTCATCAGAAACACTAGAGAAATGCTACTCCGAAGCACAATCAGTGGTTGGAAAGAGCATATTTTCAATATTTGTTTCTATAACTTGCTGCTCAGACTAAAGTTAACTGTGCATATAAAAGCAGATTGCGAATTGAGGAACAAGAAAGTAGTCTTGATGGTTTTTTATTTTCTTTTCAGGACCATTTGCTGTTCTTGATGAACATTTCAATGTGGCTCTTTCAAATTGTTATGATGCCATTGGTTTGATGCTTATGATATGCATAGTTCATCAGCACCAGGTTAGTATGTTTCTTTGTGTTGGGCAATTCTTTGTCAAGAATATTTCTGATATATGTTGTGCAAGTCTATAAGCTTTAAGTTAATGAAGCAAAGGGCCACAGCTCCATTTTTGCTAAATATGATCTGCACAAAATGGATATGATAAAATTTAAGTTCTTGTGCACAGCTGGTCATGTTCAGGCAGCAAATTCGATGCTTGGATTCATACCTCGACAAGGTGTGTTACATTTGACTTATGAAATGACTTGAGTAGCTCTTAGTGGAAACTCATCACCATTTTACTTTCGTTACTTATTCATTAACTTAATGTAGAAAAAAAAATTATTTGGCTTTATGATTATCCATCATGCTCGATGAGCTTTGATGCCTCACGCAGTTTTCATGACATAATTTGCGTTTGCAGCAACTTCCTTGAACTGAATTTAATTAAAAATCAGCAGGTCAATATTTCTTTGTGGACTCGGTTCCAGTTGGTATTTGATATGCATGTCAACAGTCTACGAAATGCCAACATAAGGTCATTATGGGAAGATGATGTCCATCTTCACTATGTAATCAAGAGCTCAGTTGAATTCACATCATCTCTTGGTCACCTCAACGTTGAATATGGAGATGGATACAATCTGGTAGTGACTAACTACATATTGAGTTTGCTACCTATCTCTGAAATTTGTTCAGTTTTTTTACACAATATAATATGATTTTCTCTCTATGATTTCTATCATTGTAGCTTGATCAGAACATTAAAACATTACGAATGGCAATTGATGACCTGCTTGTTAGGCTTGCCAAAAAATTCACAAAGCCGAAGTTGCAGAAAGCGTTTCTTATACAAAACTATGAGATGATAATTGCTATACTGAGGGTTAGAACTCACCATCTTTTCCCATTCTGTACTTCTTTACTTTTTGTCATTTGCTTTCTTAAAGTTTGTTGGAAACTTTGTTATAGGAAGGTCGTACTAGAGGTGGATTAAGAAAAGCACACTTTGAGGAAGTGAGAACAGAGAAATACTTTGATGAACTGCGAAAAAGCAGCACAGTCGCATTTATTGTAAGTGTTTGCAACATTTAGTGCAAAATGCTTTCCATACATGAATTTTATGCTTGATTAACGCATGCATTAGTGAACAAAGTTTGACCATATTGATAAATATATGCAGCAAGAAATTCTGCTTGAGCATTTCAATGATCTAATCAAATTTGTGGAGTCACGTGGCTGTAAGTGTAGCTATTTCAACTTTTTATACAACCATGTCATTATAGATAATACAACTACCTGATCAGCATATTATTTTATCAGCCGAAGAATCAAGTTTCAGTGCCGAGAATCCTTCAGTCACTGATCTTGAACCGCTGGTGCACGATGTCTCTTCCAGATGGAAAGCTGCTATAAAGTTGATAGAGAAGGATATCACCGCATCTTTCAGCAACTTTGAGAGTGGAACAAGGATCGTCACATTGACTTTGACAGAGCTGCTGCGATATTACACAATGTTCAGAGAAAGGGTGAACAAAATGGAAGGCGGTACTGCTTTGACCAGCCAGTTGGTTTCAACATTCACCTTTTTATGTGAAATCAGAAAATATTTCATAACTTTCTAGGTATTATTTAGACACAAAAATGGATTCCCCCCCTCTAATCAGAATATTTTGCCAATTAGTTTAGTTGGGTAGTTGCTTCTAATGTTCACTCTAGTAAAACAAATGGTGACAGAACTAGTTCATGTATGATGTATCTGTGAAACAAATGAGAAATACAGAGTGATTCATTTTCGTTGGAGCTGGTAACAGGTTGTGAAAAAGAAGGATTCTGTTTGATAGTTGTGCATCCTTTTCAAATTTTATCCAATTTTGCAATGTTGCCATTTGTTGTGATCATAGAAGGGTTAAAAATGTAGTGTCAAGGTCTGTTTTTGTATCGGAGTAGGAATTTGCCAATCCAAAACTAACAACCCTGTTCAAAATAAACCAATTTACTGTAAAGGCCAAAATCTATGTAAAGTACACAATGTACAATGGCAAAGTGAACAGCCCTGTTCAATCGGATGTTGGCTTGGCTAGTCAAAATAAACCAATGTACTGTAATAGCTAAAATCTATGTAAAGTACACAATGTACAATTGGAAAGGTAAACCATCTGAAGCAAGTGTAATAACCAACAAACTTCAACTTAAAAGAAACAAGGCAAGGCAAAAAACAATTCAAATCGAACTGCAACCTAGAAATGGTTAACCCAAACTGAGGCTTAATGAAAATGGGCTGAAACTAATGTTGTGGTTAAATTCAGTTTTATTAGGTTGTTTTATTTGTCCGGTTGTTCAAACACCTTTTGGGGGAAAAATTGTCCGACTTTAGACAGGAACAAGCAATGTAAACCAAAGAGGAATTTGAAGAGTGACCATTTTGATCATTTCCCTTGGAGAGGTTGGTGTTCCATCTAGAGCCTTAACGTTATGTCATGTATCAAAACTTTTGTTTGGAAATTGGCCCATGGTAAACTAGTCACTGGAGCTACCTTTACAATCTCAATATAGGCCCTCTTTTTGGGTAAAAGAGCATAAAGCTACAAGGAAAACCAGAAAACCAGAAAAACAGAACAGAAAAACAGTACAAAAAATTCAGAAGAAGAGGTTGTGACTGGCACAAAGCTCATCAAGCCAATAATGTCGGTCAAGGCCTCTGAAAAAGAGAGATAAGGAAGGATTGAGAAGCCCAAAGGCGGCCAATTCATCAGCAATAGAGTTCTTTTCCCTTGGAATCGTGGAGATGGAGATGTCAGGGAAGTCCTTCATTAGTTGCTTCAGTTTATTGAGCAAGTTGCTTGCTCGCCAGGATATGCAGGGGTGAAAGTTTCTGCTTAGTTGCTCGACCCTTGGGCAATCACAGCAAATGATGGTAGGTTGCCAGTTGAAATCCTTACAATGTTGAAGAGCCAGGCAAATAGCATCAATCTCAGCATCTAAGGGTGTGGAGTGGCTTGTGCCAGAAGCACCTGCAAGTAAAACCAGGCCCGGATTAGCAACAATGATGAAACCAAGGCCAGCACACTTAGAGGCCGAGGTCCAAGAGGCATCAGCATAGATAAATATGGATTTAGGAGAAAGAGAAGGCCCAGAAAACTCCCTGATATTGTTGTCCCTGAAGAAATTGTTACAGTGGTTGATAGCCCTGACGGGAATAGAAACCAAATTAAGATTGGCGTTTTGAAAGATATGATTGTATCTCTCTTTCCATATGATCCAAGCCATTGTGGCAATCAAAGCTTTAACCTGATCACAATCCTTTCTATTCCTGTCATAATACTCCAACCAACGGCCAGAACATAAGAAATTTAAATCCAAAGGGTCTTTGTTCATCCTGATGAGAATTGGGGTCCAGCAGTGCTGAACTTTTGAACACAACCAAATGAGATGGGAAGCAGAGTCATCATATAATTCACAGAAAGGATAGCTAACATAAGGTCCAATGTTTAGATTGTAAAGATAGACACCCGTCGTTAGTTTATCATGAGCAAGTTTCCAAATAAAAGTTTTAATACGGGGGACAACAGATAATTTCCAAATAAGATCCCACCCCTTCCAATTATCAGTATCCGCACAAGATGAATTGATATGGTTGTAAACAGTGGAAGAGATAGTAGCATTATGCGAATGATAGGCCCAGACCCACTGATTAACATTAGTCTCAGTAAAACTGACATTCGAAATAAAATCAAGATCCATAGAGTTACCAAAAGCAATTCTCAGAAAATTAGCATTGAAAACATTATTATCCAAGAAATCATTGATGTTTAAGTTTTCAAAATTCAGGTCCATGTTTAGATATGTAGGCTTATGCGATATAGGAAGATCCATAAACCAAGGTTCAGTCCACCAATCCAAGCCATTACTATTGATGGAGATGATTTTAAAATTGGCTTGAAGGAAATCAGAAGTGTTACAGAGGAGCGGGCAGGAGAATGATGCTTCCAAGGATGCCACCCATGATATTTGTCTTTAACCTCCCCACCATTAAAGCCCTATCAAGGTTATACAAGAGCTGAGTAATAAGAAGTTGGGAGAGGCATATCTGCTCCTCTTGCTCGTTTTGAACCCCAAAATGGCCCCCCCGGGGTCGGGAAACCTCCTTTCCGTCCAGGAGCTAAGCCTGCTTGCTAGCTGCTCTTTCTGTTCTTTAGCTGATGAAACAGCAGGCCATCTAATTTGGAATTACGTCAGGGTTTCTCACACTTTGGAAAGACTTAGGGTGTGTTTAGATGACATCAATGATTACCTTTGGTAGGGTAATTATTGATTACACATTCTCTTTCCCTTGTTTGGATGTTCTTTTGTGCATGTAATCATTAAGCGATGGGGAATTCATTATCTTCCCCAAAGGCATAAGTCATTCCCCCACATTGGGGGATTACCCATTAATGAGATTTGAAATTACGTTTTTGCCCATTTCAAAATAAAAATATTATTTGTATATCCCAACTTAAAACTTAACCATCTTTAATTAACTTAAATAATTAACTTAATTAACATAATTAATTAAGTTAATACAATTAATAATTAATAAAATAATTAATTAAACTTAATTAATTAAGTTGATAAAATAATTGATTAACTTAATAATAAAATAATTTGATTAACTTAATTAATGAAAATTATTAGTTAAGTTAATAAAATAATTAATTGTGTTAACTTAATTAATTAATTAATTAACTTAATTAATTCAGTTAATAAAATAATTGATTAACTTAATTAATAAAATAATTAATTAACTTAATTAACATAATTAATTATGTTAATAAAATAATTAATTGTATTAACTTAATTAATTAAATAATTAATTAACTTAATTAACTTAATTCAGTTAATAATATAATTGATTAACTTAATTAATAAATTAATTAATTAACATAATTAATTAAGTTAATAATCTTAATTGTCATTAAACATATATACACTTTTACAGGTGTACCCCTAAAAAATTTTGAAATTGCATATTTGCCCCTTAATAAAAGTTAATTGCATACATACCCTTGAATAATATACATAATTGCGTATATACCCTTGGAGTTCAAATTAGTTGAAAAACCATCCATTAACAAACAACAAATATATAAAATTACCATTATACTGTTGCATATATACCCTTAAAAAGTTTTTTTAAGTTGTACAAGGGTTATTTTGGACCTTTTGTATATCTTAATCCAAGTTATAACCATAGTTAATCAAGTTTGATTACCAGAATCTAACAGTAGAGGCATATCCGCAATTACTTATATTTTTCAGGGGTATATATACAATTATGATTTTTCTGAGGGTAAATATACAATTATAGAACTTTTGAGGGGTTTATTAAGAAGGGTATAAAGGTAATTGTCTAATATATCCTCCACTTACTTTTTACATTCCCAATATATATATATATATATGTATATAAATTAATTACAAGATTAAGTGCATGTTTACATGCGTTAGTTCTTTATGTGGTTGAGGTTCAGACATGCATGTTGATTAGTTGAGTAGGGAGAGCTCTTTTGGAATGTTGTATTTAATTTTATTTTTAATTAGTTTATTTTTTAATGACATTTTTTAATAAATAGGTTTATAATGGGCAATGACAATCTATCCGAATTAATTCACATTGACATTCCTGTGTTGGTAAACATGGCCGTCATTTACGTCATGTTATCTAACCGACAAAGACGACAGATGCTACCTCGAGAACCTTCCTTCATTAGAGATATTCATCGAAACGCACGCATGGCCCGAATATTAGATGGAGGCATGCATAATTGTGTTGAATATATACGAATGTCTAAGGATACTTTCCTCAGACTTTGCACTATATTAAGGGAGCGTGGTCACTTGAGGGATACCATCCACGTCGCGGTAGAGGAACAAGTGGCACTTTTTTTACACATAGTCGGGCACCATGCAAAAAACAGGGCAATTAAAATTGATTTTATTAGATCAGGTGCGACGGTGAGCAAATATTTTAATGATGTCCTCCAAGCTATTTGTAGCATCCGACATTTATTTGTGAAACAACCGGGGACATCAATACACCCTGATATAGAATCCAACCCCAATTTTTATCCTTTTTTCAAGGTGTGATGTATTTCTTTCCCATTAAATTCAAATTAGTAATTATTGTATCCAGCCATCCTAATTAACTTTTAGCTCTCAGGATTGCATTGGATTTGTTGATGGCACTCATATAGACGCAAGGGTAAGTGCAGATCTCATGAGTAAATTTCGGGGTCGCAAGGGCATCACACAAAACGTTCTTGCCGCATGTGATTTGGATTTAAAATTTACCTACGTCCTTGCCGGTTGGGAAGGTTCGGCAAATGACTACTTAGTTTTGAAAGATGCATTATCACGACCACCACCATATGGATTGCATATACCTCCAGGTGCAATAATACAACACATGTATATTTTTCATATATTCTTTCATAAAATGAACTCAATATCTTTACTATTTAATGCTAGGAAAATACTACCTTGTTGATGCCGGGTACACAACAACACATGGTTTCATATCTCCTTACCGAAAAGTAAGGTACCATTTACGAGAACAAGCAGGCCGTAGACCCCAAAATGCGAAGGAATTATTCAATCTTCGGCATTCTCAACTTAGAACAAGAATAGAAAGAGCATTTGGGATTTTAAAGAATTGATTTAGGATTTTAGACTCAAGGTCATTCTATCCTTTCAAAACACAAGTGGACATTGTCCTTGGTTGTTGTGTGCTACATAATTTTGTAAGGGATGTTGATCCGGATGACATTGTGACACAAGAACACATACGAGATGAAGATGAAATACTCATAAATGAGAGACCTAATATTTTAGGTGAACGATGTCAATGACAAGCTCAATGGATGGAACTCCGTGAGAAAATTAAAGATGACATGTGGCATGACTATGTATCAAGTGGTCGTGTCTTCGGGGCACCGTTATGAAAACTCTTATTTGGATGTATCTTTAATATTTGTTTTGTTTCATGTTATAGTAAATTTTTGGTGGTGTTGAGACTTTTATGTTTGTATTAAATGGTTTTCTTATTCATTACTTGATGGATGGATTTTTTCCTCAATTTGGTAATAATGTATATTTTCATTATTGTTGTAGAATGAACAATACTGAAGGTGCACAGGGTGAGAAGCGAAAAGGAACGCTAAACAAAAGATGGACAAAAGAAATGGATAATGTCTTAATACCATTACTTGCAGACATGGCAAGAAGTGGCTTAAAAGTTGACAAATCCTTCAAACGCAAGCATTTGTAGAAGAAGCTAATGTTGTGAATAGTAGGTTCCCTGCCGCTTGTATGGATGCCGATAATGTGGAGAATCACATGCGAACTTTAAAACAAAAATATCAAGACATTAAAAAGCTTATGAACCTCAGTGGTGTTGGATGGAATGATACAGAGAAGAAGTTGGTGCTAGAAGATGAGACCTATTGTACATATGTGGAGGTATGCTTGTTTTGTTTATTTATTACGTTTGACATGATTATTAACACTATTATTAACTTCATTATCATTTTTGTTATACAGGGACAACCAAAAGCTAAGGAGTATTTAAACAAGCCTATACCCTTTTTTGATGAGCTACGTTTTGTTGCTGGAGATGATCATGCTACTGGTGATTATGCACGGACCATCTTTGACCAATTTGGTGGTACACCAGCTGAGGATGAGAGTGCACCTCCACTTAATACACCATTAGACGGCGAACCTATGGAAACAGAAAATCAAAGACACGAAGCAGTAAGGTCCTCTACGAATAAGACCACTGCTAGGGCTACTCGTAGAACAAGGACTACTGGTGAAAATGGTTTAGGAGAAAACATTGGTGAAAAGATAGGTGAGTTGGTGGCATCAATAGATAGGAAATAGAAAAAGGACATGGAAAGAAAAACTTGCCTATGTGTTGTGGGATATGGAAGGTTATAGTGACGATGACATGGAAATGGTCTACAATAAGTTAATCGACAACAAAAAAGAGGCCGAGAACTTCTACTTGAGGAAGCCATTTCTCCGAAAAAAATGGATAGATAATTTTATTGCTTCCATGAGACATTCTAGCCCTTGAGGAGATCATCATACTAGATATGTATTTTTGGTTTCTTGTCATACAACCAAAATTGTTTTATTTAAAACCTAAATACTTAATGAGTTCTTTATTGCCTTTGTCATGAATGCATAGGTTGTTCTTTGGACTGGTGGATGTCATAAGTTGTTCTTTGAAGTGATGGATGGCAAATAGTTTTGTTGAAGCAAGTGAATCTTGAATGTGACAATTACTATTTTGGTTTAATTTGTAAGAATGTTGTATGGATCTTATGTTTGACATGTATTGTTATGTTTTTTTTGTATGGATTTGGATTATGTACTTGTGAGCTCAAAATATTTCATGTGTTGCATGGTATGGATTTGGATTATGTACTTATGAGCTCAAAATATTTCATGTGTTGTTGGGTGCATGTTTTTTTTGTATGGATTTGGATTATATTTAGTTTTTTGTTTGGGGGTCAAATTTCATGAGTTGTTTCATGATTGTTTTCTCCTTTATTATTATTTTTATGTTTGAGATTTTAATTACTTGGTTAAGCATTATAAATTATTGTTTGTTATATGGTATATGTGGGTAGAAATGCATCCTTTGTGACAACAAAAGAAGTTGATGAAGTCTTGCAAGGAGAAGTGGATTGTGATCATTGTCTACTCTTGAAGGATATGGCCATGTTTGGGGAAACAATGATTATTTAAAAATAAATAAATTCATATTAAAGTAAATAAAATTAAAATATTTACACAAGAAAGAGAATTATTAAAATTTAATAAATAATATTTAACATCAAAATATATGAACATATATAATTATTTAAACTTGTGGGTTTAAAAATTAAAATAAAATATAAAACATAAAAATTAATTTAAATTTAAAAATATTTAATTTTGTAAAAATATAAAGTTTTGGTGATTTTAATTATAAATTTATTATAATTTTTTTATTTTCATACACTTCCCTCACTTTCGTTGAAATGAACATGTTATGGAAGTCATTGGGGAAGTGACATCACTTACACCGAAATAAACGCAGGAAGTGAGAAACTTGGCAATTTATGGAAGTGATACTTTCTGCAAAATGAACATAGGAAGTGGTGGAAGTCATATCACTTCCACCACTTCAGGGAAGTGACATTTCCCCCACTTCCCCCACTTCCTTCCAGTTCCCCTAAAATGAACGCCCCCTAATTTGGACTTCTTCCAAGCTTAGATGTTGCAACTCTTGTTATAACCGAGTTTGCTACGCGGCCCACCTGCTGACCTTGACTCAGTCACAACTTTCATTGCAACATGACTTGTAGATGCCGGTAGTCCTCCTAACTATCTCCATGTCTAAGTCAATGTGTCAAATCCTCTCGATGTAGACCTACCAGCAAGTAGATTGCTTCCTCATGTCCTTATTAGCACTACTCTCTCTCAAGGGTCACACCCACATGGTGCGTCTCCATCTCACCAAAGATGGTCTTCAAAATCTTTTTTCCAAACATGATCTTTCTTTTATCCAAGTTTGTTCTTCACAATCTTCAAACTTGATCTTCATTCATCTAACTTTGGTTCATCATTTTTCATGTTAATAAACTTGATTTTCTTTCATCCAAGTTTGGATCTTCAATATCTTCCATGCATCATCTTCATTCATCTAAGCTTGGGCTTCAGTTATCTGTAAATATATTTGTGCCTTCAAATAGATTTGTCCTTAAATATGGTGTGTCTTCAATTAGCTCCACCCATATTTAAATTCCCTCCAAATCTGAACAAATATTTAATTATATCTAAATATGATCTTGATGAGATCTTGCCTCGAAGTGGTTGCTTGATTGATTCACTTGCCAAATATAGACTCTCAAAAGATAGGATTCAAGGTTTCTTGCCTCCATTTACCTTTGCCACATGATCATATGCCTTGTCACCTTGTCATGTCATCTTGTTTGCCACATCGTCTTTTGTCTCATCATTGCTTTTACCAGAGTAAATATTATTGCAGGTCACCAAAAAAATAGAGAAGAAGTGTTCATGGATGAAAGGAAAACAATAATGATGAATAATGAAGTGCATGGTTTCATAAGGTTGATAATGAAAAAATAATAAAATAATAAATAAAAAAGGGGAGAAAGGTTGTCGTACAGTGCATTCAAGATGATTGTAAAAAGAGTGATGTACTGGCATTCCATGTGCATGAAGAAAATATATATATATATATATATAACAAACAAGAGAGAAGGCATGGCATTCAAGATGATTGAAGGAAAAGTAATATGTACGCATGATACTCAAGATGCAATAAAAAATAATAATAAATCTAAGGTTTGTGGTGTTGCAAAATACATGTATCCAAATCTTTAGAGGAAGTTGATTCCCTACAAAAACATTGAATAAAGTTTATAGGAAGAATGAACATAAACAATAGAGTCAAATTCTTAACTTGAGGTGATCGGGATGAGGACTAAAGACTCTATTGGTTTGAGAATACTGGTACCTTCCTCTCTTCACTAGATTACGTGAGGAAACTACGAGGGGGCACTTTGTTTATATATATATATATATATATATATATATATCAAAGAGTTTTAATTTGAATAAAATTGGAAGCATTATCCCCACTCGGATAAGAAGATTAAATTTGAATTTAAATAAAGTTGATGGATAATGATTCATGGTTAGATATAAACAAAATTTTGGGCTTATCCATGCATAAAAAAAAGTTTGATTCTGAGTTTAAATAAAATTTTATGGTGATAAAAAAATAATAAATAAATAAATATAATTTTTAGAAACTCAAATTTAATCCCAATTCGGATTTATATATATATATATATAATAAAATTTAAAATTTGAGTTTAAATAAAAAATTTTGTCTTATTCGGATAATGATGTCAAAAGGAAGTTTAAAATATATATGATGGATAAGAATGTAAAAAAAGAAGAAGAAGAAGAAGAAGAAGAGAGAAGAATTAATGATCAATTTCAAATAGAAAAAAAGGGCTCCGGATATTGGAGAAAAGGGAATCAGGGAAGTTGTTTTTTTAAAAAAAAAAATCTAAACAATCTATTCCATGTGCATAGTGGGCCCGGGTCTCTTGCCTTTTGGTTAGAGAGGATGGATGGATGAGAGAAAAAGGGTGATGAAGGACATCTCTTCCATGGTGGGATAGGCAGTAAAAAAAATGGGAAAAAAATGAAGGGGGATAGTGATGCATGAAGAAGGCTATCTTCCATGGTGGGACAGGGATGATAAAAATGAGAAGTGCTCTCCTTCATGGTGGGACAGAGGAGATAAAAAAAAAGAGAAAAAAATTCATGGATGTTCTCTCCATGGTGAGATCGGAGGTTAAAGGAGAGGAAAAAAAATATCATCATAGCCATCCATGGAAGAAGGCATCTTTTCTCCATGGTGGGACCGGGAAAAAAATTTCATGCATAAAGAAGAAGGCATCTCTTTGAATGGATCCCAATGAAGCTCCTGCCAAGGTTGCCATCGTCATTTCCAAGCTTGGCGGCTACTCTACCTTCATCGGCAAAGGAGGAGAGGAACCATGCATGTTGGCATGGAGGCTCTTATATGCATCGCTCTCTTTTTCTTTTCGAAATGCTACCACGAAATGAGCTGGAGAAAGCCAAAGACAAGATGGAAGACATCAACATGGTGATGATGATATATGGCTTATGCCTCCGTCACCACCCTGTCAGAACCCAAGAAGCCTCGTCACTGGTTCTCTTCTCCGATCCCATATCTCAATCTTCATCCCAAGGCAGTGAGGAGATCTATGGCAAGAAACAACATTCGATCATAAAAAAATATTCTTCGGGATTTAATGTCTTGCTATTCGTTGAAACCCTTATCATGGTTCGTCAATGAAGTTCTTCATCAAATTGATCTGTTGGTATTTTGATGTTTCCCCAAACAAAAAAGGGAAGAAAAAGATTGATTGCTCCACTACGACAATCAAAAAGATGCTCATAACTCTAGCACAAATCTCGAGACAGACCTTAAGAGATTAGTCAAGTGCCTACAGCTTCAAAGAGGTAGATATTCTTATGAAATTCCATGCAAAAAAATATATATTTTTTTCTAATTGCATCCATGCAAAATGTTTGGAAATAAAATCTTCATTTATTCCCATGTTAATATTTGTCATGGTGGAACTCACCCCTTAGATTGTTTTATGAACCATGCCCTCTTTGATCAAATGAGAAATGAATTGTATATCATGGTAGTATGCCTTTGTGTATTACATGCCAACATGCTTTCTCAATCGAAACCTCCATCTCATGTCTTGGCCTTTAAATTTGGCTAATGTTTCAATATAATCCGAGACAGAATGTTATTGTTCGATATTTGGATTCTTTGTTTAAAAAAAAAGGGGGGGGGGAAATAGAGAGAAGGGGCTCTGTTACAAAATTTAGCAAAAATTTTGTAGAAAAATTGGGTTTCATTGCAAAATCTATGGAGAAGTAAAAAAAACAAAGTATTTTAGGACACATATGCAAAATTGTGAAAATGTGCAAAAATATGAAAGCTCGAGGGTTTAACTGCAAAGCCATGAAAAAATATGTAAAATATGAAAGTTTGGGGTTCATTTGCAAAATTTCATAAAATGTGAAAAAATGAAAAATTAGAGGGTCTAAATGCAAAAAAGAAAGAAAGAAAAAAGAAAAGAAGAAAAAAAGGGTTTTTTTAAAGCAAAGATGAGGGGTATTTTGGTAATTTTATAAGACTCCCTAAAGCTTACCATGATTTCCAATGTATGGCGACTGCTCTCCTTGAGAGGGTCTCTCCATTACCTCTTGATAGTCACAGAAGCGAATGGACTGTTGAAGACTTTTAAAGACCCACTTAAGCTTACCGTGACGTCTAATGTATGTCGACTGCTCTCCTTCAGAGGGTGTCTTCATTGCCTCTTAACAGTTACGGAAGCGGATGGGCTATTGAATATCCTTTTAAAACTCTCTTTGAGCTCATGAACCCTATTTGAGGCCATTGACTCTCTTAGGAGTGATGAAAAATTTCCAAAACCCTTAAAACTCTTTTTGAGCTGATGGATCCTGTTTGAGGCCATTGACTCTCTTAGAAGTGATGAAAAATTCCAAAACCCTTAAAACTCTTTTTGAGCTGATGGACCCTATTTGAGCCCATTGACTCTCTTACGAGCGATGAAAAATTTCAAAACCCTTAAAACTCTTTTTGAGCTGATGGACCCTGTTTGAGGCCATTGACTCTCTTAGGAGTGATGAAAAAAATTCCAAAACCCTTAAAACTCTCTTTGACCTCATGGACCATGTTTGAGGCCATTGACTCTTTTAGGAGTGATGAGGAGATTTTAAATTCTTTTAAACTCTCTTTGAGCTCATGGACCATGTTTGAGGTCATTGACTCTTTTAAGAGTGATGAAGAAAAGCGAAGCACAAAAAAAAGAGAGAAAAAAAGGAAAAGAATCAAATCAGAATTAAGGCGTTAAAAAAATGACAAATCAACAAATGAGCTCAACAACCTCAGAGTTAAAGTGTTGAAGAGTTCACAAGTTGCAAAAAAACCTCACAAGCATGAAAGCCGAAGCTTATAAAAAAAAATCAAATTCAAGATGCAAACTGAAAAGTCCAAGTTCCAAGTTTCAAACAAGTCAACAAATGAGCTCAACAACCTCAAAATTAAAGTGTTGAAGAGTTCACAAGTTATAAAAAGCTTCACAAGCATGACAGCCGAAGCTTATGAAAGGTCAAACCAAGTTTGTGATTCATCAACATAGGGAATCCACAGCTTAAATCCAAATCAAATCTAAGATACAAAATCAAAGATCCAAGTTTCAAATGAATCAACCAATGAGCTCAACAACCTCAAAGCTAAAGTGTTGAAAAGTTCACAAGTTGCAAAAAAGCTTCACAAGCATAAAAGCCGAAGCTCATGAAAAGCCAAACCAAATTTGTGATTCATCAATGCAGAGAATCTACAACTTGAAATTCAAATCAAATCCAAGATTCAAGTTTAAATGCCCAAAATTCAAGTTTCAAAGTTCAAGATACAAATTTCAAACAAATCAACAAATGAGCTCAATAACGTCAAAATTAAAATGTTGAAGAGTTCACAAGTTGCAAAAGGCTTTACAAGCATGATAGCCGAAGCTTATGGAAGGTCAAACCAAGTTTGTGATTCATCAACATAGAGAATCCACAGCTTGAAATCCAAATTAAATCTAAGATGCAAAATCAAAGATCCAAGTTTCAAACAAATCAACAAATGAGCTCAACAACCTCAAGGATAAACCGTTGGAGAGTTCACAAGTTGCAAAAAGTTTCACAAGCCTGAAGGCCGAAGCTTATGAAGAATCAAATCAAGTTCCAAATCAATTCTAAGATGGAAATTCAAATATCCAAGATACAACTTCACCAGTTTCTAAGTCATGTTCAAGATGCATATTTTGACCGTTGACGAAGACCAAAAGTCAACAAAAGTCAAAACGCGATTTTCGGTGAAATAGTCGGAAGGAGATAAAAGGCTACAATTATTGTTGTGTCAAGATGATTAAATTCCAAACTTCTTGTACTTTCAATAAACTCTATGAATTCATGAATAAAATTTATTTGTCAGAATCTATTTCTTTCTTCACACTTATTTTCTTAATCGGAGGTTCCTGCGACAATGTCCAAGGTAATTAACATTAGGGGTTTGCCCCTAACGGAAGTCATGAACCCACAATCCCTTGAAGTCTACAAAAATATTAAAATTTGATTTGTGATCCATGCTTTTTAACCGGTCATACCCTAATCAAAGGCCGAGTGGAAAGAAAGGAGCCCACAAAGTCTGGCACGCCTGGTGGGGATACTGACTTCTCCTCCCATCTTTGAACTTATTTGTGAATAAGATGTTGATAAAAAAAATATATCAATACTTCATGTCTCATTGCTACCTTATTGAAATGGGGGCATGAAGTAAATTTTTTTTATGACTCTATCTATAATGGATCATTGAAAAAAGATCAAATCAAAATCAAAGTCAAAGTCAAATTTTTGTGATGCTAGACTTTATCAACGTTATGCTAAGTCTGACAATCACCGCCGAGCTCATATACAGACTTGTAAAAACCATGATTGATGAGATTCAGTTCTAGTCAATAATTGGATCAAAAGGGGCAAGTCACCAATTCTCATTGAAACTGAAGATTGAGATAAAAAGTTTGATTGTTGCTGAAGTCAAGGACCTTTGTCTTTGGTTGACTTGTTGCATAAAGCGGGCAAGTCCATAAGAAGTTGCAGGGGGCACATGGTTGCATATCCGTAGCTCTTGCCAAAAGTTTCAGACAACAAAAAAACAAAAAGATGAAGAGTGTGTGGCCCTTGGGTCAAAATAATCACTTGGGTCAAAATGTTATCTCATTTGGTTCGCAAAAAAAAATAATAATAATAAATCAAAAATAAAAAAATCATCAAAAAAAATCAATAATAAAAAAAAATCAATAAAAAAAACAAACAAACAAACAAAACAAAAAAAAGAAGGGGAATTTTGCATGATGAAACAATGCTCTCGAGGCAAATATCACCCACCATGCATGCATAGTGGATCCCATCTTTTCATGTATAGAGGATTCTTCTATGAGTTTTCCATGATTAAAGTTTGGCATGCTCTTCTATTTTTTTCTCTAACTTGGGTGTGTAAGTATGCCTTCGTATATCGTCAAGCTTTCCTATCTCTCTGGTTGGTGAATCATCGAGTTAGAAACAAAATTTTTTTAGAGCGGATGGAGTTAAAGAAAAACCCTAGAAATTGTGATACCTACTTGTAGCTCCCGATGGACTGACAAAGCAGGGTGCAACAATATATATATATATATATATATATATATATATATATATATATATATATATATATATATATATATATATATATATATACATGAAGGCTGGTGATGGGCCACCCATTTCGCACACACATGCTATATCATGGGGAAGTAGTTACAATGATATGAGTCCAAGTGTTGAAAGCTAGAAATTTCTTTGATGACGTTGCTCCAATCAAGGTATTCATCGGGCGACCAAATGATCTTTGATTGTCCTGAAATTTCTTTCAAATCGTAAAGATACGTTTAGTCTTCAATCTGAACGGTTGAAATTTGATTTTAAATCTACATAATTTATGGAAGAGAGTAGGACTATGGGTCATGATCCAGGGTGTTGTTTCTCTATGCTCAATGTTAATTAATGTGTTAATCGGACCATGCCGTAAATTTGGATCGGACTGAAATTTTTAGTGAAGACTCCAGACCCGACAAGGGTTAATATGAACGGTTATGATTGAGCCTCAAGTCCACCAATTATCAAAGTAAAATCGCAAATCATACATGAAATTCATTGATGATTGTCATCACACTATATACAAATTCTAGCTCAAGATCAGACAATCTAAAGAGCCTCAATCCTTCTGAAATTTTTTCTACACAATCAAGGTGTTCTGATCTTCAATATTTTATAGTCGTTTTTAAGGTCCTTATGTTTAATATGAATGGTGGAGATTGGATTTTGAGCTCATTCGATCATCATAAAATTTTGAGTTCAAAGACCTTGTCTGTTTAGTTCCATGTTCACCCATGGTGCTATCAAGTTGATAAACGGATCATAAAAACATTCCAGATTTGGCTGAAAATGTTTATAAATACAAGGCCCCTCATTCAGAAAAAAAGATAGCGAAGATCATATGCGAAGCTTGAGATTCCATAAAGAAAGTCTAACATATTTATTACTAAGAAGAAGACTACAACGATATGGAATTTCATTCCATTTATTGGATTAAGCTAACAACGATGTAAAATAGCTAATATCTAAAAAAAAAAAACAAATCAATCAAGAAAGAAAGATAAATTAAACTAAAGTTGTGATTTCAATTTCTCAAAGTTGGAGAGAAGTTCTTCAAGTGATGATGATAAGTGTGAATCGTCACCCCCTCCGAGTGCTTCAAGTTTCTCTAAGACAATAGCCAAGGATTTGTCTACTTGTTCTATTGGAGCAATGGACTTTAATAAGTCCAAACTTGAGTTGATGAGGTATATGTCTTCTTCTTCTTGAGCTTTCAACTTCTCTCTTTGGGCTTCCAACTCTTGTAGCTTCTTTTGCGTTTGTGCTAGCTTGATTTTGGCCTCGTCAATACTTTGGGTCATCACCATAATCCTTGATTTTCTTTCTTTAGGCCATGTTTGGATGCATAGTGAATTTTTCTGTAGGAATTTTATTCCATAGGATTCAGAAATGATTTCTTTGGAATTTACTACAGGAAAAATTCCTACGGAATCAGTGTTTGGATGTGCGCAGGAATTTTTCCATATGAATTTTTAATTTTGAAAATGAAACTAGCCATTAGAGTTTTTTAAAAAAAAATAGCCGTTAGAGTTTTTCAAAAACTAGCCGTTAACAATTTCTCTCTATTTATAGCCAACACTCTTATGCTATTTGTATACTTATCTCTCTCCAGCTTAAATTTTTACCTCTCAAAGTCTTTTGTTTCAATATGGATCTAGATCAATGGAGAAAGATTAATGAAGATGATGAGGAATTCATGTTCACCATTTTACCAAGTATATTTTCTGTAAGTTCATAAACTAGGCCTTGTCATACATCATTATTAACAGGTGATGCATATGTTAAAGAAATTCTTCAAGGTCATGAGGCACGTTGTAAACGTGTATTTCATATGGAGCCTCGTATATTTCAAGCACTTGCTAATTGTTTAACAGAAAGATCTCTTCTTCGAAGCTCGAAAAGGGTTACAATCGAGGAACAACTAGCAATGTTTATGTACTCTCTTGCGCACAACGCTAGTAATCGTGACGTGCAAGAACGTTTTCAACATTCAGCTGAAACGGTTAGCCGTTATTTAAAAAAGTGCTTGAAGCTATTACTACTCTTGCGACTACATATATAGAATTGCCACCAACAACTACATCGGCAGTTATCCAGAATAGTAGACATTTTTTTCCATATTTCAAGGTTAGAAATCTTTATACTGTCTTTTTATTTATTATTTTAGGTTTTTTTATATACTCTCTTAACAATATTATGGGTTTTTTATTTTAGGATTATATTGGTTCTATTGATGGAACACATGCTCTAATCACTATTTCTTTGGCCTTGCAAGATCCTTATAGAAATAGAAAACAAACATTATTCCAGAATGTCATGGCCGCATGCGATTTTAACCTATGTTTTGTATATGTTCGGACTGGTTGGGAAGGTTACGCTCGATGCTAGAGTACTTCAAAGATTCACTCGACCAAGGCTTCCATGTCCCTCCCAATAAATATTACCTAGTGGATCGCGAGGATATGCAAATACTCCAAAGTTTATTGCTCCATACCGCGAGTAGTGCGTTATCACTTACAAAAGAACAGGGGACAGGGCGGGATGTAGACTAAGTAATTACAAAGAATTATTTAATTTGCGACATGCTTCATTGAGAAATCATGTTGAACGCATTATTGGTGTCTTGAAAATGAGATTTCCTATACTTAAAGTTGCAACCTTTCATCCAATAGATTCCTAAACTGATATAGTAGTTGCCACATGTGTCTTGCATAATTTCATACGTATACACAATGGCACGGATGAAATCGAAGAAATCAGTAATGGAGCTGACGAAGTTGCCGTCCTAAATGGAGATGATACATATCAAAATGATGTCAACATACTGAACTCTGATTGTATTGCAGGTGCTCGCAAAAGAGATGCAATAGCAATGCAAATGTGGAATGATTACTGTAGCTACCGTACCATAGAAATGTAATTTAATTGATGTGTAAGTTTAACAATGTTGCCTTGTTTTCTTATTAAAATGTTGCCATGTGTTAAGATTATCAATGCTAAGTAAGAATATCAATGGGACTACAATGTTTATTTGTAAAACTCTTATTTTGTTGTAGCTTTACCAAATTCATAAATAGATAGATCTCATAAACATAATGTCTTAATACAAAAGAGTCAAGTCACTATGACAATATTAAACATCCTCAAACATAAATTGCATGTAAGTAAATATAAAAAACATATAACATAATATTGTTTTAATTAATCATTTGTCGAAGCCACAACACTCTCCGATCTTATTTGGTGATACTTAAGAAGATTTCACGATTATCCTTATCTTTAAACAATGTTGTAACTTTAACAAACTCATCATCTGAAAATAGATCACTCACCACATTAAAGGCCACCATGCATTCTCCTATGGTGTACTTCTCCTCAACTTGGTTCATTTGCATAGCATCAATATATCTATCAGTCTCAGCTCGACGCATATCTATATATTGTTCTAAGAATGCCTCTTGAACATTTTTTCGCTTTTGGTCCTTTTTTCCTTCTTTGCGTATTATCTCCTACCCCTTGTCGTCTTACACTACATGAACTTTGTGGTTGTGAAATATATGGTTGAGTGCATGGAGGTTCTTCCTGTGTAAAATCACGATCCTATATCTCTATTTCAGGTGTAGACAATGATTGGATAGGATCATTTGGTGCCAGAATGCTTGGAGATGGAGTGTCCATTGACATGTTTGCATAATAATCTACATCACGAGAGCGTCTTCCTTCTGCATATCTCCCTGTGAAATAAATGTACAAATGAGGAGAAAATTTATTACAAATATTTAAAGCAAACATTACTAAGTAACACTTTTTTACCCTCATAAATCTGTTGCAATGATGTGAAATATGGAAAAAAAATTTTTGATGCCATCTTCTTGCTTCTTTATTTCTCCGCATATTTTTGATGAAAATGTTACTATTACATAAAATTTGTAAAATTATGTGATAAAATATATATACCTCAGTAGTGGATGCCCCAAACTTCTCAGTGGCTTCTATCATATTTTTCATAATTCCATCCAAAAGCTACTTAATTGATGAAACCCCTTCGAAGCTTGTAAATATATATATTGCTCTAATGCTTTTAACTTGCACTGTGAGTGCATTTTTAAATTTGGGAATTTTTGTTAACATGTCACGTAATATTCTATTCCATGCCTCTTTAGTCCAACCATTTTGTGAGCGATATCTTCTGGAACATTATAATCGCTGAACGAGTTCACTAGATGCACCCTATGATTTTTCATTCCATTTTGGCCCCTTGTGTCGGTCTTCTCTTGATTTGCCATCTATAATACAAAGTTAATGGTATTAGTCAATGTCATTTCTATATTGTTACACAAGAAGCATTCTACAGTCCCTTCAAAATTGGAGAACACATTAAAGAAGTAACAACATATATATCAAGAAACCCTACTACATATTTATATATCATATTTTGTTTGCATTATAAATTCCTTGTTTTCTAGTGCTCTATATTTTCTCTGTTGGTGAGTTCTCAATCTTCTAAAAAATCAACCTAGATTTATTGATACAATGAATAATATCAGCAGTTAATTAACTAGCTTGTAGAAGTTTTTGGCATAAACATACTACTTCCAATTACTATATTATTTTATCTAGTCAAGAAGCAACCAGCTTAAGTACCATAAATTGTATCAAAGAGGCTGATACAACTAAACTACAAAATATGGTCTTCCTTTTCAAGACCAAAGGTAATTTTTTGGAGTCCAAAAACTGAGCAATATTAGATATATATTAACTTTCCCCATGCTATTAAAAGTTTAAAACTCCTAAAATCTAAAAATAATAAAAAAATAGTATAAAAAAATCATTTTACACTTTCATTGAAATTATTTACTCACGCCCCCTTTACACACTCTCTTTAAATAAACTTCACTAAATAAAATAAATAAAATTAAAAAAATCATAATTAATATTTATAGAATTCTTATAAGTTACAACTAATTTGAAAAAAAAAATATCCTTAGAGAAAAATAATTTGAATCAGGGAGAGCATTTTAAAAGATTTGCATATTTTTTTATCAATTGATCAATATTCCTTATATAGCTACAGAGAAAAAAGTTCATAGAGTAAACATACCTACAAAATAAACTCCATCAAGAGAGTTGAAGCACTAGAAATCAAAATTGAGCCGAATTGAAGATAGAATTTAGAATTTAATTTCAAAGACATTGTTTCCTTTAGGAGATCCTGGTCCACAAATATTATGACAATGAAACTTTATGCAAACAAACACTACTTAGTCTCCATAGTTCACTTGAAGTAACAATCTTTGTTTAGCTAGAATGTCTCAACTATATTCCAAACATCAAATTTCTCACAGATGGAGCTCAAAACAGACATCAACATCATGTCACATACTTCACATGAACAGAAACAATCTCATGTAAGTTTGTTTTTATGAAATATGCAGAAGCAATGGTTTGTAATATAACCAATATTTCGATATTCTCTAAACTCAAAGAAGGAAAACTCAATACAGCAAATAATCAGAGCATTGTGATTGCCAACTAAAGCAATTTCAAAAAAGTGACACGACACATTTGAGGAAGAGTTTGAACCTCCTGTTAAGACTTAAAGCCAAGAATATGCAATATATGATGCAGATAAAGAAAAACACATGCAGAAGAGGTCTCTGATAGAAGTATCTCCATATATATTATCAACATGAAAAGTCAGTAAAAGTAATCTAAATAACAACATACTAGAATGACAAACAAAACATGTAAAATGGAAAGAAATGATCGCTTAAAAATTCAAATGAAAATGCATTCCAAAGCATTTTTTCATAATATCATTGAGGTGCTTATCCTGAGGATTGAGAACCAAATACAGTATTCTAATTCATCATAGTGATCCAAAGTGATGGGGATTAGGATATAGCATTAAACAAGCCTTTGTTTTCTGAAATTGTTGTCAATATGCTATAAAAACCAGATTATAAAATAAATATGAGACTCTAAAAAATTTATAACATTTTATAATAATTATAATAGTAATATGATCTGTTAATTAATCAAGGGATTCAAATATATAGCAGGTTAGATGGCATGAGAGCAAGACAACTATCAAAGTAGAAACCAAACTTCATAGACTAATGTCAATCTTAAGCATCAATAAACCAATTATCAAAATCCCTCTGTCTCTTTAGAAATAACTAACGTTTAACCATAGTAAGCAGCTAGGCAAAATAAAATCCAAAGCTCCATCAGTACAACGCAAACAAGATCAATGTGCTTTCAAGTGAAGTCCTAGATCTGAAACTCCACAGCAAATCAGACTTCTCCAGTCTTAAGCGAGCTTTGGAGACCATGATTTGAACTGAGGAAGGGTAAGAGTGTATACCTGCACAACTGGAGGGACTCTAGTTTCACTAGAGCCGAATGCCGCCGCTGCAATGTTAATCGACGCACCACCGACCCTGTTGCTGCTCCCGCCACCATTTCCAGCCATAGACCCCGTTTCTCGACACACACACAGAGAGAGAACCATGTTTTGAGAGAGAGAGAGAGAGAGAGAGAGAGAGAGTCGGCAAACGGTGATGGTAGTCGGTTGCGACAAGCAGCGGCGGTGAATGACTGAAGATGGTGGAGAACGAGAGATAGAAGGAAAGCCTTTTCTAACACACTCGCACAGCCCGAATTGTACAGGAAAAATGGAATTTGGGGGTCACTTCTTTTATAAATTCCTGCGGAATCATATACTTTCATGGGAACTTATTACTATCAAAATACTATCCAAACACCCAAAAGTTTGATTTCCTACATAATACTAAATTACATAGGAATGAACACTATTCCTATGGAATTTAGGGCCATCCGAACAGGGCCTTAATGTTTTTTGCACTCCTCATCAATTTCTCCTTCTCTTTCACGTTGGAACCTTTTTCATTGTGCTTCATGTCTTGAATATGCTTTGCAATGTCAAGCACTTCATATACCTTGTCTCTTGTGGCCAAAATATCCGCCCTGAATAGCATCATGGTTCTATGAAGTTTGGTGATCTCTTCCCTTAAGGCTTCATGTTCATGAGGTTGGGACAATTTCACCTTGTGAATGAAATTATTCACCCAAAAGGTTTGTAAGATATGATTTTTGTCACTAGATTGAGGATGAGATGAGCTCATGGATGTAGTTCTTATGGTAAAGTCTTCCTCATGTTTTGGAGAACCCTTTGAAGGAGGGTTATCATCGGCGGAAGTGGTTTTTGGAGTTGAGTCTTCTGGAATGGGTTGAGCATAAGGGACAGCTTCTACTTGAGGGCTCTCCATTGGAGGATCTACATCAAGGAACGGTGTGTAATTATCATCGTCATGTGCAAAATCCAAGTAGAGAGAGTCATGCTCAAAAGGAATTGCCTTTGAAGAAGAAGCTTTATGAGCACCTAAATAAGAGAAGTGCACTTTATTTTAAAAAGAAGTCATCATCAAATAAATAAATACAAACTTGTAGGTTTAAACTCGGGTTTTGGGATGCTGGCTTGTTCTTCCTTACTCCTATTCGGATCAGGAACTAAAAAAAAGGGAGGGAATAAATGAATAAGCAAATAAGTAAAAAAAAAAAGAAGGAAAATAGAGGAAAATAGAGAAAATAATAAGGCATACTATGATTGGGTGCTTCATCAGTTCAAACCCTTTTCGTAGAGTGCCTTGACTCCGTCGGGGAAGAGACATACCGTTTTCTTTGAGAGGGATTGTCTTGTTCATTGAGACGATTATAGATGGTTTTTAGAGTTGGGTGCAAATGGGTTGACTATTGCTGTGCATAAAAGTATAAAGGCTGCCCTACACGCCTCCAAGATGGGATGTAGAACTTTGATCCTGATTTTCTTCGAGCAAAGTGGTGCCAGTAACCCACCAAGATGCCAATATCTAGAGGTTGCTTTGACACCTGGATGTCTTTTGGAAAGCCTTGGTCGAAACCAAATTGGTGAGAGAAAACCTATGCGGATTATACTGTTGGGCGAAGATATCCTTGTTGAGGTGCAGAGGAAGTATGCTCTGACGGAGGGCCATAAAGTACTCTGATTGAATTGTGTTGAACATATTCTTCTCATCGGGTTCTTTAAAGTCTTCATACCAACCTTCATTCTTGAATTCATCACAAACGAATGGGCGCCATCTGAGAGATCCTTCGTTTCTTAACATATTCCGAGCTCTTATACGACTGAAAGTGCCTGCTCCTACACGTGATAGGAAGGCCATAGTGGGGAAATCTCGTAATTTGTCTATATTTTTAAGGTTGTCACTTGGTGCCAGCATACGAGAGTAGGTTCCCGAAAAGTGAGAATCGATCCAACCGTAAAAATAATAACATGGGAAGGGTACATAAGTGTTGGGTGACCCTTTACGATGTGAAGTTATGAAATCTAGGTTGGTACAAAGACACGCCAACACAGCTGGAGCTAGAGATAGCTTTGTCCCTTTGGCTAGTTTGGCTGCCATTGCAAATAATTCAGAACGCATGAAAGAACTTCTACAAGGCAAGACAAAATAACAAAGCCATAAGATTAGGAAAGCAGCCAGCCTGCACTCTTCTGAGGCTTGAGGAGGAGGAGGAGCATCATCGTCTACCGCAAGTTTCATTTTCCCATGTTGATTCTTGAAGAAAAAATTTGCCCATTGAATATGGGTAACTTTGTCTGATTTTGTTGAAGTAGCATCACTAATCCACTGGTAGATGTTGAACAGGTCTCTCAAAACAGAGGGATATACCTCTTCAGAGTAGAGCATGTAGTTTGAAGGGACATATTCTTCATAGAATTCTCCTATAATTGGCAAGCCTCCAACACACCTGAGGTCCCAGAGAGAAACTCCAATTTCTCCAAAGGGAGTTACAAAGGTGTTGGTCCTCGGACACCATGCTTCGGCAAGACTTTTCACGACTGATAGATCGAATCCATAGGTCCCTATTGATATTGCGACAGCACCGAGGATGCATGCTCTTTTAAGTGTCTCAGATGATCTCTTCATCACTATAGAAGCCCATGTTTCTTACATTGGTGGATATGGAGTATAATAATGAAAAGGAGATCTCCCAGTCCATAAGTCAACTGCGGGATCGGTGTTCACCCGATAGCTAAGTGTCTCTAAGTTGAAATCCGACGGGGTGGATTCGTATGGGTTCAGTAATATAACCTGTTGCGCTCTTCCTTTGTGAAAATAAGTAGGTGTTAGTTCACCTATCTCACGGAAGACGGTCGGTATATTGGTCAACTCGTCGAAGTCACTTCCCGAATAGCGGAGTGGTCTTCTTGAGTTCTTGCAATCGATGGGATAATGTCTCAGAATTGATATTCCATCTGGAGCTATATCTTGATCATCATACGGTTTGAAGAGGGGCTCTATTAGCTTGTCCTTTGGGGTCATGTCCTTTATGGTGGAAGCCATTGGAAAAGCTATAAAAATATAATATATATATATATATAGAGACAATAAAAAAATAAAAATAGAATAAAATAAAAATAAAAATAAAAAAGTATTATTGTATTAAAAAAAATTGGTTGCAAAATTCAAGATGGCATGTTGTGTAAAGTATGATATGGTGTTCGGATGCCAAGGAAAATAAAAAAATAAATTAAAGATGGTGCACGGATGTCAAAAAAAAAGATGGCTCTTGGTTTCAGGTGCCAGAAAAATATATATATATATATATATATATATATATATATAGTAAAATAAAATAAAGGCGATATTGTCCATATGAAAAAAAAATTAAAAGAAAAAAGAAAGGAAGAAGCATGTGCTCACGGATGAAAAATAATAATAATAATAAAAGAAAAGGAAAAAGCATGTGATCTATGGACGAAGGAAAAAATAATAAAGAAAGTATGATATTCATGAAAAAAAAAGAGAAGAAGTGTTCATGGATGTAAGGAAAACAATAATGATGAATAATGAAGTGCATGGTTTCATGAAGTCTGATAATGAAAAAATAATAAAATAATAAATAAAAAAAAAGGGGAGAAAGGTTGCCATACAGTGCATTCAAGATGATTGTAAAAAGAGTGATGTACTGGTGTTCCATGTGCATGAAGAAAATAAAAATATATATATATAAAACAAACAAGAGAGAAGGCATGGCATTCAAGATGATTGAAGGAAAAGTAATATGTACGCATGATACTCAAGATGCAATAAAAAAATAATAATAAATCTAAGGTTTGTGGTGTTGCAAAATACATGCATCCAAATCTTTAGAGGAAGTTGATTCCCTACAAAAACATTGAATAAAGTTTATAGGAAGAATGAACACAAACAATAGAGTCAGATTCTTACCTTGAGGTGATCGAGATGAGGACTAAAGACTCTATTGGTTTGAGAATACTCGTACCTTCCTCTCTTCACTAGATTGCGTGAGGAAACTACGAGGGGGGGCACTTTGTTTATATATAAAAAAAAAAGAGTTTTAATTTGAATAAAATTGGAAGCATTATTCCATTCGGATAAGAAGATTAAATTTGAATTTAAATAAAGCTGATGGATAATGATTTATGGTTAGATATAAACAAAATTTTGGGCTTATCCATGCCTAAAAAAAAGTTTGATTCTGAGTTTAAATAAAATTTTATTGCGATGAAAAAAATAATAAATAAATAAATATAATTTTTAGAAACTCAAATTTAATCCCAATTCAGATTATATATATATAATAAAATTTAAAATTTGAGTTTAAATAAAAATTTTTGTCTTATTCGGATAATGATGTCAAAAGGAAGTTTAAAATATATATGATGGATAAGAATGTAAAAAAAAAAAGAAGAAGAAGAAGAGAGAAGAATTAATGATCAATTTCAAATTTTTTTTTTAAAAAAAAAGGGCTCCGGATATTGGAGAAAAGGGAATCAGGGAAGTTGTTTTTAAAAAAAATCTAAACAATCTATTCCATGTGCATAGTGGGCCCGGGTCTCTTGCCTTTTGGTTAGAGAGGATGGATGGATGAGAGAAAAAGGGTGATGAAGGACATCTCTTCCATGGTGGGACAGGCAGTAAAAAAAATGAAGGGGGATAGTGATGCATGAAGAAGGCTTTCTTCCATGGTGGGACCGGGATGATAAAATGAGAAATGCTCTCCTTCATGGTGGGACAGAGGAGATAAAAAAAAAAGAGAAAAAAATTCATGGATGTTCTCTCCATGGTGGGATCGGAGGTTAAAGGAGAGGAAAAAAAATATCATCATAGCCATCCATGGAAGAAGGCATCTTTTCTCCATGGTGAGACCGGGAAAAAAATTTCATGCATAAAGAAGAAGGCATCTCTTTGAATGGATCCCAATGAAGCTCCTGCCAAGGTTGCCATCGTCATTTCCAAGCTTGGCGGCTACTCTACCTTCATCGGCAAAGGAGGAGAGGAACCATGCAAGTTGGCATGGAGGCTCTTATATGCATCGCTCTCTTTTTCTTTCGGAATGCTACCACGAAATGAGCTGGAGAAAGCCAAAGACAAGATGGAAGACAACAACATGGTGGTGATGATATATGGCTTATGCCGCCGTCACCACCCTGGCAGAACCCAAGAAGCCTTGTCGCTGGTTCTCTTCTCCGATCCCAGATCTCAATCTTCATCCCAAGGCAGTGAGGAGATCTATGGCAAGAAACAACATTCGATCATAAAAAAATATTCTTCGGGATTTAATGTCTTGCTATTCGTTGAAACCGTTATCATGGTTCGTCAATGAAGTTCTTCATCAAATTGATCTGTCGGCATTTTGATGTTTCCCCAAACAAGAAAGAGAAGAAGAAGATTGATTGCTTCACCACAACAATCAAAAAGATGCTCATAACTCTAGCACAAATCTCGAGGCAGACCTTAAGAGATTAGTCAAGTGCCTACAGCTTCAAAGAGGTAGATATTCTTATGAAATTCCATGCAAAAATATATATATATTTTTTCTAATTGCATCCATGCAAAATGTCTGAAAATAAAATCTTCATTTATTGCCATGTTAATCTTTGTCATGGTGGAACTCAGCCCTTAGATTGTTTTATGAACTAGGTCCTCTTTGATCAAATGAGAAATGAATTGTATATCATGGTAGTATGCCTTTGTGTTTTACATGCCAACATGCTTTCTCAATCGAAACCTCCATCTCATGTCTTGGCCTTTAAATTTGGCTAATGTTTCAATATAATCCGAGATAGAATGTTATCGTTCGATATTTGGATTCTTTGTTTAAAAAAAAAGGGAAAAAAAGAGAAGAGGGCTCTGTTACAAAAAATTTAGCAAAAAAATTTTTGTAGAAAAAAATCAGAGTTTCATTAGCAAAATCTATTGTGAAAATGTGCAAAAATATGAAAGCTCGAGGGTTTAACTGCAAAAGAAATGAAAAAATATGAAAATATGAAAGTTTGGGGGTTCATTTGCAAAATTTCATAAAAATGTGAAAAAATGAAAAATTAGAGGGTCTAAATGCAAAAAAAAAAGAAAGAAAAAATAAAGAAGACAAAAAGGGTTTTTTTTAGAAAAGATGAGGGTTATTTTGGTAATTTTATAAGACTCCCTAAAGCTTACCGTGATGTCCAACGTATGGCGACTGCTCTCCTTGAGAGGGCCTCTCCATTAGCTCTTGATAGTCACGGAAGCGAATGGACTTTTGAAGACTTTTAAAGACCCCCTTAAGCTTACCGTGACGTCTAATGTATGTCGACTGCTCTCCTTGAGAGGGTGTCTTCATTGCCTCTTAACAGTTACGGAAGCGGATGGGCTATTGAATATCCTTTTAAAACTCTCTTTGAGCTGATGGATCCTGTTTGAGGCCATTGACTCTCTTAGGAGTGATGAAAAATTCCAAAACCCTTAAAACTCTTTTTGAGCTGATGGACCCTGTTTGAGGCCATTGACTCTCTTAGGAGTGATGAAAAAATTCCAAACCCCTTAAAACTCTCTTTGAGCTCATGGACCATGTTTGAGGCCATTAACTCTTTTAGGAGTGATGAGGAGATTCTAAATTCTTTTAAACTCTCTTTGAGCTCATGGACCCTGTTTGAGGTCATTGACTCTTTTAAGAGTGATGAAGAAAAGCGAAGCATAAAAAAAAGAGAGAAAAAAAGGAAAAAAATCAAATCAGAATTAAGGCGTTAAAAAAATGACAAATCAACAAATGAGCTCAACAACCTCAGAGTTAAAGTGTTGAAGAGTTCATAAGTTGCAAAAAAACCTCACAAGCATGAAAGCCGAAGCTTATAAAAAAAATCAAATCAAGTTTCAAATCAAATTCAAGATGCAAACTGAAAAGTCCAAGTTCTAAGTTTCAAACAAGTCAACAAATGAGCTCAACAACCTCAAAATTAAAGTGTTGAAGAGTTCACAAGTTATAAAAAGCTTCACAAGCATGACAGCAGAAGCTTATGAAAGGTCAAACCAAGTTTGTGATTCATCAACATAGGGAATCCACAACTTAAATCCAAATCAAATCTAAGATACAAAATCAAAGATCCAAGTTTCGAATGAATCAGCCAATGAGCTCAACAACCTCAAAGCTAAAGTGTTGAAAAGTTCACAAGTTGCAAAAAAGCTTCACAAGCATAAAAGCCGAAGCTCATGAAAAGCCAAACCAAGTTTGTGATTCATCAATGCAGAGAATCTACAACTTGAAATCCAAATCAAATCTAAGATTCAAGTTTAAATGCCCAAAATGCAAGTTTCAAAGTTCAAGATACAAATTTCAAACAAATCAACAAATGAGCTCAATAACCTAAAAATTAAAATGTTGAAGAGTTCACAAGTTGCAAAAGGCTTTACAAGCATGATAGCCGAAGCTTATGGAAGGTCAAACCAAGTTTGTGATTCATCAACATAGGGAATCCACAGTTTAAAATCAAAATTAAATCTAAGATGCAAAATCAAAGATCCAAGTTTCAAACAAATCAACAAATGAGCTCAACAACCTCAAGGATAAACCGTTGGAGAATTCACAAGTTGTAAAAAGTTTCACAAGCCTAAAGGCCGAAGCTTATAAAGAATCAAATCAAGTTCCAAATCAAGTCTAAGATGGAAATTCAAATATCCAAGATACAACTTCATCAGTTTCTAAGTCATGTTCAAGATGCATATTTCGATCAGTTGGCGAAGACCAAAAGTCAACAAAAAGTCAAAACGCGATTTTTCGGTGAAATAGTCGGGAAGGAGATAAAAAGGCTACAATTATTGTTGAGTCGAGATGATTAAATTCCAAACTTCTTGTACTTTCAATAAAGTCTATGAATTCATGAATAAAATTTATTTGTCAGAATCTGTTTCTTTCTTCACACTTATTTTCTTAATCGGAGGTTCCTGCGACAATGTCTAGGGTAATTAACATTAGGGGCTTGCCCCTAACGGAAGTCATGAACCCACAATCCCTTGAAGTCTACAAAATATTAAAACTTGATTTGTGATCCATGCTTTTTAAGCGGTCATACCCTAATCAAAGGCCGGGTAGAAAGAAAGGAGCCCACACAATTACACACATGTAGTTCAAAATCATATTTGAGTGTGTTTGTTTGGCCGTATTTAAAAGTACATGTAATTGGAAATACATGATCTTTTAAAATCTAATATTTGTTTTACTAAATTTGATGAATTCAAAGTAGTTGCAACTGCAATGGTAAGGGATTTTGTTGGATTTGTAACTACGCCCAAATCGGGCGTAGTTTCAAACTCCTGCACTTTTAGAATTTAAAGTAAGTTTTGCACGTGGCGTCACGTGACACCGAATTTTTATCTTTTTATTATTTTTCAGACCAAGGTCTTGGCATGATAACAAAAAATCTAAATTCATCTTTATCTTTGTTTTTTTTTTATTTGTAAGTTTCATTTTTTTAAAAATTTTTTTTTATTATTTTACAAATTTTTATCTTTAATTTTTTTATTGATTGAATATCCTATTGAGTCCCTGTATTTTTCTCAATTTGTCTTTTTAATCCCTATCTTTTAATTTGTTCTCAATAGATCCCTATATTGTCAAAATTGGACAAATTAAATCCAAATTGAGTAAAACACAAGAAGTAATTAGGGGAGCAGTGAGGGGTGGACCTAATTTACCCTATTTTGACAATATAGGGACCTAATGAAGACAAATTAAAAGGTAGGGACTAAAGCGAAAAATTGTGTAAAATACATGGATTAAATAGGGTATTTGGTAGGCTAAGATCTTTCATCATGTAAAATAAAAATAGTATATTATTATATTTTATCTTAATATAAAATGAAAAAAATTAAATATAATAAATATAATATAATTATTAATAATAAAGGCTTATTATTATATTTTCATCAATACTTTGCTATAAAAAAAATCATAAATTATGTAATATATTTAATATAATTATTAAAATTAACAATAAACAAACCATAATTATATATTAAAAAATAATAATTATTTGCATAATTATTTTTTGTTATTATTAATAATATTTAATTGTGTATTTATAATGAATTAAAATTAATGTTGAACCAAGGTGGGGTAACCTCACAAAAATGTTTATATCCTAGAAATATATCCAACCTAATAATATTTTCAAAATCCAGATTTACAAATTCCTCCAACCAAACACAAAATTTAATAATCCAGCATTTCAACTACATCAAACCAAACACCAAATTTAACACTTCTTATATTTTTAAATACAATAATTACAACTACATTATAATTTGAAATCCAATGCATTTTTAACTACATTTACACTTATCTTTACTTTTTTATGTTAGTCAACAAAGTTTGACATGATAGGATTATAAATCTTTTCCTCTCCTTTTTTTGTGATAGATAAAAAAATATATATCAAAAAATAAAAATAAAATTAAAAAAAAAAAAAAAGGACATTAGTTAATAGCATTTGAGATTTATCAAGCTGAGAGTGCTCAAAGCACTGCAAATGGTGGTTCGAACCGTTCTAACTCGGCGGTTCTCACCGCCGGCGAGCACTCGCCCCAAAACCACATCGGCGCAGCACGTTGCCGCGCGCTCCATCGATCCCAACTTTCGAGAAACTCATGGACAAGTACAAGCACTTGTTCAAAGTCACCGCTGTCCAAGACCTCATTCTCGCCTCCCCAAACGAAGCTCTCCCTCTTCCTCTCCTCTCCTCCGCCGCCCAACGCCTCCACCTCAACCGCGGCGCCCTCGCCTTCCTCCGATCCTTCCCCCACGTCTTCTCCCTCGACTTCTCCTTCCCTTCCGAACCCCTCATCCGTCTCACCCCCGCCGCCACTCAGATCTCCCGTCTCGAGTCCGCCGCCGCAGCCTCATCCACCGGTGCCGCCATCGACCGCCTATGTCGCCTTCTTTCCATGTCCCCTTTCCAGATCTGTCCCTCTCCGCGCAGTCTTCAAGGTCTGGAGGGAACTCGGCCTTCCCGACGATTTCGAGGACTCAATCATCGCCAGAAACCCTCAGATCTTCACCCTCCGTGACAACCCTAAAGAGCCCAACACCCACATCCTCCACCTCTCAATTCCCAGCCCTAGATTCACCCCCGCCGTCGACCAATGGCGAAGCGAAGAGCAGGTCGAAGTCAAGTACGCTTTCAAGCAAGGGTTTCCTCCAGGGATGCAACTAACAAAGACATTCCGATCCCGTCTCAAAGAATGGCAGCTGATGCCGTACGCAACGCCGTACGATCCCAATCCCATCGGCGGCGAGGGCGATGGAGGGAGGGCAAGAATGGCGAGGATGGAGAAGAGAGCGGTAGGAGTAGTGCACGAGTTCTTGAGCCTGACGGTGGAGAAGATGGTGGAAGTGGAGAAAGTAAGTCAATTCAGGAAGTGGTTGGGAATGGAAGTGAACATCCGGGACTTGTTCTTGGATCACCCGGGGATGTTCTACTTGTCAACGAAAGGGAAACGGCACACTGTGTTCTTGCGAGAAGGGTACGAGAAGGGGAGATTGATCCATCCCAATCCCATCTATGATGCCAGGATGCAGCTCTTTCACCTCCTCCTCCTCGGCAAGCGACCATTCAACAACAACATCATCGCTGCTCAATGAATTACCACCTCTTCTTACCAGGTGCACTATCAATTCTTTATTTTTATTTTTTTTGTAATTTAATACTTTATGGAAATTTTAGGTTTTTTTAAAATTATATATCTCAAAACCATTCATTAACAATTCTCATTCTTGCCACCTGACGATGATTATATGAATATGAGTGAAATTATATGATTATATTAACTGAGGGAAGTTCTTAAATTTGTTAACTATGAAGTTAAATGTGGAATGGATTTAAGATTGGAAATATTTGTTTATATTTGTTTTACAAATAAATGGGATAATTTTTAACCATGTTGATGAAGATAAACACATAAAACTTATATATAATTGATCTTTAATTTATGGAATTTGATTCTTTGAATATGAGATAAAGAATATAAATGAATTAGAATGAAAACAAGGAGTGGTGTTGATTAATTGCCTTTGTTCCATGTTAGACCCAAACTCCTTGGCCTCTCCAATGAAGAATTGTCTGTTTTACTAAATTAATCAGAATTTTGCATGAGTTTAAACTTCTAGATTTTTGTTTATGTTTTCCATGCTTGTAGATGTCTAAATTAAATTTTCAATCATAATGTTGATATTAACTAAGACTTCATAAGCTTCAAAACAGGAATGCTGTCTCTTTGTTTTCGCTGTCGGCTTAATGCCTTTCACAATTAAAGTCTGTCACTTTGGAGTATGATTTAAATTAGAAGTTACAACATTGTAGTTCTATTCAAATCCTTAACCATGAATTCTAGTTGAAATTAGGCTCTTAAATGATTTCATTTTATGTGCATATATTTAAAAAAAAAGGTAAGAAAGAAAGATAAGGCATTACTGTATTATTAAAATCTTAAACCAGTAATGGAAATAAATCCAACAACATAGAAACTTTCTTAATTTTTGGTTAAAAAGAAGAAGAAAGAAGAAAAAGACCATCCTTGATACTTATATCAAATTATTTAGTCAAAAAGCTTGTCGAGGCAGAGATTCGTTCAATAAGAAGTAATGAAGAAGCTGAAGAGATTGTCTTGGGGCAAAGGTTGGAACTTGATGACCAGCTCCGCGAACTGTTGCAAAAGTCAACCCCTTATAATCCATAGTCCACCCACCAACCTATTAAAAATGTCAAAAGCATGTCAATGTTTTATTTAGTTTGATGACATTAATATTTTTTAATCATAATGAAAATTACTCTATAGTTTTTCAAGACTTGCAATATAATATATAGACTAAAATTTATATATATGAAAAATAGCTAAAGTAACTAGAAGGATAAGTCAAATTTAACATCCCAACTAGAAATAAATGTTAATGCTTAGAGTTCGAACAAGGGATGAGAACTAATCCTTACCTGTCCACCATCAGTGTACCAAGCAGACCATGCTGTGGTTGAATTCAATCCAAGTTTTTTCAGTGTATATCTTGTTGAAGTCACTGGCATTCTTCCATCAGTATCTCCACTGCAAATTTAAGTTCATCATTAGTTGATTGGTTAATCGGTTTAATTTTATTAATTATCTTTACCTGTAAACCCAAACTCTTAGGCCTCCTTCAATTAGCTTGGTGATTACTGGCAACATTGTGTTCGGTGAATCATTCCAATTTTCAATTGCATTACTGTTGGGAAAAAATAATTAATAGTAAATAACATTCAAAGTTAATTAATTTTTATATGTATATGTGCATATACCTGCAAGCAGACCATGGGTATGATAACTTAACAGTGGCATGCAAAGCTTGTTGAACATCTGGACGATTAAAGTATTTTTCGGCATAAGCTCTGGCACATGGATCATAACCTGCAAGGTTTCTATGAATCTTTTTCTGAAAAAAAAATACGAAGAAAACCGGCATGATCAAGTTAGGAATTTACTAAGTAATCAGTATAGATCATGGCAAAATTAAGTGAAAGGAGTTTACATATGTGGGAAAGGACTTTGGAAAATCTCTAGTACTGATCTTGTTCGAGGATGATGATCCGGTGCATACTGGAGTGTAAAGGCTGTAAATATCGATAGGGGCGTATGCTTCGAATAATTCATTCATTGAGCCGTCACACATGTCGTCATTCACCTCTATGGCGCTGTAATTGCATTTAGTTTTGATGTCTTGGTATACCTCATCAGAGATAATGGCATGGTGCCATGCATAATCTACTATTCCAGCAGTGTCTGTATCATCATCCATCAGTGCATTCCCTATCTGAAAGTTAAAAAAAGATTCAAATTATTTATATGCAAGGAAATCATTGGCAAGTATTTTTGAGTCTTACCATGAAACCTTTGAGGTTGATGATATTCTCTTTTGTTGCATTCTTGTTTGAGTCGAATATTTTTTCGGCGAGTTGGGGAACGTAATGTCCTGTAAATTAGTCATAGAAAAAATTCATTTTCATGTGTGTGTGTATATATATATTTTTTGTGATGAAGTAGTGATCATATATGTTCACCTGCATAACTTTCTCCGGTAAGGTAAAAGTCATGAGATTTGAACTCAGGAAAACGGTTGAACCAGCTCAACAGGGCGTTGTATGCATCGGTTGCTTAAAATGATAGAATAAATCAAAGGGTGGAATTAATTTATCAAATATTATATATGATGAAAAGTTTGTAAAGATATTAATTATAAGTACCAGTAATTGCATCACCAAGTTGATCCAAATCAGAGCTGGTGTTTGTATAAGAGAATCCAACACCAACTGGTGACTCAAGAAACAACAAATTGGCCTCTGGAATTCAAAGACATGAATTAAAGTTATTCTTTTCCTGCTTCTCAATTAACTTCAAACCACAATATCATCAAAACAATGCTTTTTTTTTTCTAATATATATATATATATATATATAATCAAGAAATGAAAAGCTTGCCATTGTTCCAAGAGTAGTTATTGAAACTCAGTTTAGGCACATCCTTTTGCACTAGGAAAGGTCCAAGCTCCTGGGCTTCTCCAAAGCCAATAGATGAACAACCAGGTCCTATAATTATCATATTATTAATAACAAATCCATGAGTAACCCAATGTTGTCAGACCCGGACCGGTCCGGCCGGAAAAACCGGGAACCGGTCATGTGGCCGGCCCGGGTATACCCCATTGACCCGGGTATTAAAAAACCCGGTGTTAACCCGGTGACCCGGGCAGTTCAACCGGGAACCGGTTGACCCGGCCGGGTCAATCGGGTCACAATGTTTTAATTTTTTTCAATATTTAATAATTTATTATTATTTTTCTCATTAAAAAAACCACAAAAATCGTGTATATTTATTAATATTAATTTATAATTTATAATCAATAAATAGAATTACAATATATATATATATACCAACAAAAAAATTAACATTTAAAAAAATAAAAATATATTAATGTATTATGTAAATACTTTCTAAAAAAATTTAATTTATTAAGAAAATAAAACAATAAATGAGTGTAATTTTATTATAAAAATATAAAATTAAAGTATTCTAATTAAATAAAAAATATAAGAAAATTTAAAATAAAATAAAAACTCAATTGAGATATAAGAATTAGTGAATTAAATTTTTTATTTATTTTAACAAAATCAACCAATAAATAAATAAATAAATAACACCGAGAGAAATTTGATAATTATATATTAATATATTAAATTTGTAAATATTTAAAAAATGTAAAAATAAATGACCAAATTAGAAAACTCTACTGGTCATTTATCAATTTAAATATAAAATTTGAGTAGGTTTTATAATATAATTATGGATTTAATATTATATTTGCTTATTATTAATTATTATAATATTTTTTTATATTTAATTATTGACTCGGTTCAACTCGGTTCGACCCGGTTGACCATGAACCCATCGACCCTGAGCACTGGCCAGAGTCGTTCGCGCTACGGGTCCCGACAACCCTTGGAGTAACCATGAATGCATGCATGCCCATTTAATGATAATAGAAAGCATAGAAACAATATATATATATATATATAATTCAAGTGAAGGAATAACAGGAAAAATAGAAAAGGAGACCTCCATTGAGCCAAAGAACAAGAGGTCTGGCAGTGACATTATCCATGGCCTCAAAGAACCAGTAGAAGAGTGCCCTGCCATTGGCCTCATTAGCAGTCACATAACCAGCATACTGACTGAAGTTAACCGGTGGCTGGCCGGGCAACTTTTGAATCAAGTCAGCTTCCTTCGGATCATCTCCGGCGAGCCCAATGATCGGTCTTGGCTCTGCAACATTAATACAGAAAAAGAAGAACAAGATGGAGAACAACAAAAGGAAACAATTCATTGTTGAAACTCTAATTGAAGTGCAAAAACACTACTACAACAACAACACCACTATAAAATTTAAGTCTAGTCTCTTTTTATGTATGTGCTTGTGTGAGTGGACTTTGAGATTTATACAAATATGTGGGATGTAGAGATTTAAACAAAACTCTTTGTTGTAACTGTTTGATCTTGAATGGTTGTGATCTTACATTCTTTAAATTTGTTGAGATTTTTAATTGGTTATATATATATATATATATGTGTGTGTGTATTGTTGTTGCTGTTTTGGTGATTAATGCCTAAAAAAAGCGAAAAAAGTTATTTCAAAGTTTGATTTAATGAAGTTAATTTTTATTGTTATAAATTTGTTAAATTTTTTAATTTTGCTGATTTATTTAAAAATATTTTTTGAAAAACACTAAACTCAAATCAAAAGTTTATGCATACTAACTCTTCTTGTAATATTAAATATAATTAAAATTTCCTTCCATTAGATTTTGTCCCCAAAAAAACAAATAACTTCTGCATAAAATTACTAAATTGACCTCTAAAACTTAAAATAATATTAATTTAAAAAAGTAACCCAAAAATATATGGCTCAACCGAGCCCACAAATGGAACCTGATTGAAAACCCAGCCCAAAACAATAATGGGCTAAAATGACTGTTTTTGTTAACTTTGAGTTTATTTGGATTTTAAATCAGCATTATGAGATAAGTAATATAATTAATAAGGGTTTAATCTTATGGGTGGAAATGGATAAGAAGGAATAGGAAATTCCCTCTTTGACCCCATCCGTTCTATATATAGAGAGAGTTATAGATAGAAAGATTCCGGGTAATTTGGGAAAGTGAAGTAATTATTATTATTATTATTTATTTTTTTGACATAGTCGACGCGACAAACGAAAGGACAAACGATGCGAGTGCACAGTCACGGGGCTGAATGACCTCACGAGAATAATCCCCCGCATGCAACTCCCGCAGGGAGAGCAGAATCCCTCATGAACTCACGACTCAAATGAGTTCTGAGAGGTTCGAACTCGAGACCTCTCACTTACAACCATGGGTAGTTACCATTGGGCTAATCCAAGGTTCCTAGTGAAGTAATTTTTTAATGAATATCAGAATCCAATTAACTTTTTTAATATAAAAGATTCGGTTATTTGGAACAATTATATAGGAGCTGAGTGGAGCCAGTAATTTCCAACATTTCAAGAATTAATTAAAATTTATGAGAAGGTTTGTTGATTCAAATCCAATAAACAAGTCAGAGCATTAATTAATAGTCAATTAAGCCATAATCAATAACTTTTGGTAACGCTTTCCAATTGAAGAAGCAATCAAATTAATATTCCATAATGCCTGGTTGGCGCGCATTCAATAGATTAATTTATAATCAGCATTAAACTTTATTAGCATTATAATATTCAGATTAAATATAGGTTTAGGTGTTTGGATTATCTCTACCTTTAATTATTTTTTAAAATTTTACATAGATGCTTATCCATCTCTTTATAAATAAAGAAAAAAACTACAAAAAAAGTGTAATTATAAATATATAAAAGTCATACTTGCAAGCTTTTGCATTTTTAAATTTAACAATATTAATCTCCATATTATAAAAATGAACAAAAATTTTAATAGAGACAAATAAAACTGCAAAATAAAAAAGAATATTTCATAACTTTATTTTTTTCCCTTAAATTTTTATCATTCTGCTATAAATTTGTTAAATATTAATTTAGAGATTTTCAATTTAATTAAAAATATATATGATTAAATGTTATCTAATTACATTCCAAAATAAACAATCACTGCTACTTAAATGATGAATAAATAGATCTAGGGTCGAATTTCTAGGATGGAGATAGTGATACAGTGCAAATACCTTCCAAATATTGTAATTACCTCATGTGAAGTTTGATTGAGTTAATAAATCCTAAAGTATCACGACTATATTTAGTGTATCATGATGTATTTTTAACAATAATATTTTTTTGTGAGATTACATTTGTCCTTTTTTAAAAAAAATTAATAATATTTTAAATTAAAAATACTTCGAAATAATCACCAAAATTTTATTTTAATTAAGAATTCAAAATTTTATATATATATATATAAATAATTAGTATTCCAATGAAATGGATAGACAGAGTAATGTGTTGGGAAGACAAAGAACATGGAGGTGAGGGAGTGCATGTGTGATGCCACACAAAAAAAATTGTCCAAGATGTCAAATCAATGAACATATCTTGTTGTTTTTTGTACTCCAGATGTTTCTATGTTTCTTGCTCTTTTTTTTTTCTTTTTTTATCCCCCCTTTTTTTTCTTCCATGAAAACGGAAACTTATAGTAGATGCGCAAGCATGTGGCACCCACTCAATAAGTTACAATTTTTTAAAACATACCTTGGTTTGGATAAGATCGGTGGAACCATCCATGAAGATTTTATTAAGTTTTTTTACTTCTTATTTTACATGTTTTTATTTAACTCTTGTTTTTATATCTTTATTTTTTTTTAATATATTGTAATAATTTTATAATTTTTCAAAAAAAATCCTAGCGGTATATTTTTTTTCTTCAATATTAATTGTAACTTTTTGTGTTTATAGTGATTTTTAGTGAATATATAATGATTTTCTTTTACTATTTTGGGCATCTTTATTTGGCAAAACAAATAAATAAAATTAATTAATATATATGAAATATCAAATTTTATTTAATTAATAAACAATGTTTTATGTTAGGAACAGTATCAAATTTTCTTTGTTTATTTCTTTTATTTATTTCATTATTTTGCATTTGTTTAGGCTATTCTGTTAAAGTATCCTAATTAAGTTTTGATTTATAGTTTATAAGAAAATAAATTATATTTAGTTTAGTGATATCCATTTAAAAATTATTATTAGTTGTCTTCATTAAGAATAAAGAGTTCAAATGACAATAAACACACAAATTCATACTATCACTCATCCTTGATTGCAAATAACTTAAAAAATTGTTTCTAGACATGAACATCACTCTTTGTGATGTTAAAATAAGAAAAAGAGATCAACGTGGTTGTCCTACCTCATATTTTAAATTCAAAAAATTTAAAAAATATATACAATATTAATAATAAAGTATGTAATTAGGACAAGCACTAATTAAGGTTTGGAATTTGTTAATCATGTTTGTTTGTTTAATTTTAGCATGAACACCATAGTCAAATCTATGGCCCTACCAAATCAATATGATTTGATGCCTAAAAAGAAGTGCTTTAAATTTTATAATTATTTGAATTTAGTTCTAAACTAATTTGTATTTTTGAAAAATTCAAGCAACAACTTTGCTATATCTTTTTTAGCTATAATTTTTAATTATTTAACATTTTTATGATTATTATAGTTCCATTAAGAATAATAACTCATGATATGTTAAATAAACATATTTTTAATAATCAATTTCATTTTTTTTAGAAAACAAAAACCCAAGATTATGTAATGTAATAAAATGAAGCCCTAAAATGATGTAATTGTGGTCTTGTTTTGAGTGAAAATTACAGAAATGCCACTCCCATGTGATGCATGCAAAAGGATGTACTATGCCTTTGCCTTCATTTTTCAAGGCCCCACAACATTTCAATCAGATAAATATCTTACCTTCATTCAACTTAACTAATATTTAATTATTCACACACCAACCTCAAATGATTAATAGCTTAATTTCATCACAAAAGGAAGGGAAAATGTACTTCAATTTTCACATTATTTATTTATTTATTTATTTATTTAATGTATTTTTATTGCCATTAGAGTTTAAAATTTAAAAATTGAATTATATAAATGATCATATTTAATTATAATGAATTAATATTGAATTATTGTCTTTAATAATGACCATATTCCAAATATTTTTTTAAATTTTTAAACTAAAATTTACCATGGTATGCTTAAAATTAGTCATTAATCTCCACAAGTGCATCAATAATTAACCATTTCTTGCATTTAAATTTAATTAATTATTATTTACAAAATCCCAAAATTTTGGGAGCAAGTTTGAAACTTCTACTTCTTTGACTGTGATGTGATTGGATGACAAATGCATGATCCGAATACCCCTTCACCAATCAATACCGACAAATAAATAAATAAATAATAATATATACCTACCTCTATATATATATTTATATGGAAAGGTTATTTATCACTTTACAACTTTCTCTTAATCATTCCCTTTTCAATTTTTTTCATATTTTTAAGCCACTCATTTCTTTAAATTTTTTAAAAAACTTTATTATCTTAGAAATTTTTTAAAATATCAAAGATACTCTTATCTCACCGACAGCATAGAAAACGAGCTTACTCACTCATGTTTGACAGGGCTATAAGAGGAGACATGAATGAAAACAACTAATGTTAATGATAATTTGATAATGCTATATGAATTTGAATTTTAAAAATATTTAAAAAAACAATCACTTTGTAGAGATTTTGTTTTTATATTTTTTGAATTTTAAGAAATTTTAATAAAACAAGAAGAATTGAAGGAATTTTTTTTCTCTATTTATAAAAATTAAATTCATTATTATGTGGACCCAAAATACATGAAAAAAATTATCAAAAACAAAAAAATATTTATGTCACGCCCCGAACCCAGCTCTATGGACCTGGGACGCCGACAAACGGCCGTACACCTACAAGGCCGAAACCAAGTAGGCATACAAGGCCTCAAAACCTATCTCACACTAGATAAAACAACCTTTAACAGATACATAAACTTTCTTGTTGTGAACCTAGAACTTATGTCTTATGTTTAATGTCTTGTGAGACATTTGTTACTTGCTTCCATTATATATCGGGATCTGGGACGCCAACAAACGGCCGTACACCTACAAGGCCGAAACCAAGTAGGCATACAAGGCCTCAAAACCTGAAAAAAATTAACAACAAGATTATGAGCTTGGGAGCCCAGTAAGTAACCACTAAAAATATCGGGATCACAAAATGATCAATAATCTTTAAAAACATACAAAATATAATATAATGAAATAAATATCAAAATGAACCCATAAATCAGAAATGGTTCAAAACATATTTAATTTATCAAAATAACGAGCATATAAGTCCCCCAAACAACTAATGCCAAAACAAAATATCATAACTCATTTATTTAAACTCGGTGACCCGAGTCGGATTTCTGAACTCATAGGTTTACCCTCGGTGACCCGAGCCGAATATCGAGTCGCTATTCTTCACCGACGGAGCGGTGCGAAACTATAGTTTCATGTCGGGAGTATGTGTCGACACGGTCGGGTGTTTAACCCCCGATGATGGGGTTATTGCACGATTGATTGGGGACTACGAGTTTCTATAGCAAAAAAATATGTTGAGTTCAAAAATTATTGTCAACACAACAATCACCGAAATTCAGATGATCCCGTTTTTCTAACAAAAAAAATAATTTCAAATTATATCAAATAAGATAATGCCAATATGTGACAACCTCTCTTAACATAAATAATCAATATTGTCTACATAAATAAGATTATATATATAGAATCTGTGAAACAATTCAACACTCAACAACATGTTTCTTTCTTTTCTTTTAAAAATTTGATAAGTAAAACAAATAATAAAATAAAACAAAGTAAACAATAAATAACCAAATGAAAAGCTAATGTCTAACATTTATATAAACCGTACTATGCAAAAAATATCATAAATCAATTAAATAACATTAATATATTTGAAAGTAATTATCATGGGCAAACTATCAATAATAAAATAAACGATTAATAAATATTAATAAATTCTAAAAAAATGGTCAACATAACCCCAAAAAATCAAAACATAAACCTGTGAATAGGAATGGTTTTTATTTTCTAAGCAATAAAATTCAAATTAACAAAATAATTATATAAACCATTATCGAAAATCAGAATTTGCATACACAAACATATATATATATATATATATATATTATATATGTGATTTACTTTACTTGTCGATCGCTCAAAAACCCCCAAAATCCTACGATATTTCTTCGAGATAAAACCCTCGACGGAGAAACATATCCCCGTCCCCGCCAGCGACCACACACCAAATCAAAAAAATAGGAGAAGAGGGGAAAAAAAAACTAATCTCTCCCTCTTCTTAATCCAAACAAAGATCCATAATGAAAGAAACAAGGAGATGACGATTAGGGTTTTGAAACCTAATTAAAAGATAAGTAAATAAAATTCCCTAACTGCCATCCATGCACAATAAATAAAATAATTTTAAAAAAAGTGTGGGGCCCACAATTTATAAATAATGTCATTTCCATTAAAAAAAACAGAAGTCTCAAGTACTGGAATAAAAATGAAATCTGATTCGTTTTTTTTTTTAAGAAGCTAGTTTTTTAATAAATTAAAATATATAATTGCAATATCCTCTTTTATTGTAAAATTATTTAATGTTGTTTTCAGTTATTAAATGACACGAACTTTGAAGCTAAAAGCCTGATTTAATTTCTATGTTGTACCTATGATTTAGTTTCAGTTATTTGCACCTTTACTTATTTTCATTCTTCATCCACTCTATTTTCAATGAAACATTATTTTTAAATGGGGATGGGGTCCAAAAAAAATAATATTATTATTTTATACAAATCAATTGATTTTCAGTTTTTGATATCAACTGTTTTGTGAAGATCTAAAATCACCAATTAAATAAAAAATATATATTTTTTTAATAAAATAACAAGCTACTAATTGGCATTCAGTTTGTAAGTGGAGTACTAGAAAGTTTAATAAAATAAAATAATAAATTTTTTCATTCAATCTAAATTACAAGATTATTATTCAATAAAATAATTAAATATACACACTCTTGAAAAATCTCATAATTACCTGTAGTAAAGTTAATATTTACTTATAGACCGCTCTTGACACTAGATGTTAGTGTTTATAAACTAAATTATAATTATAAATATATTTTAAAATGTGGATATGCCACTCATTAGTCAGTACACACAGTTTTATTGATACATTTTAAATATATATTAGAAGAAAATCAAACTTTCAATCTCCCGCATATTAATGAGTGTTTTACTACCTGACTATTATGACAGTAACAATTAATTATATATTAAAAAATATTTAATAAAATAAAATAAAAAACTTCATCATTCAATCTAAATTACAAAATTATTTTGATAAAATAATTATAGGCACATATGGAGTTTTTCATAAATTTATATATACACACGTTCCGCAAAAAATCTCATAATTGTAGATATATCTTGTAAAAATAATATTTATTTATATAACCCTCTTATTACTAAATATCAAGAACTATCAGGTTTACAAATTCAACCATAATAAATTATTTATGACACATCATAAAATGTCCAAAGTACATTTAATATCACTTTGTTAAGGTATATACAGTTAAACTTCCATCAAAATTGACTTTCTAATTAACAAACAAAGTTTGTAGAGAATTGTTCAAAAAAACAAAGAAACATGAAGAAGAAAACTTATTTTGAAAAATTGAGTGTTGTGCATTAGCTAATGAAATAATATAGTACAAGGCTTTTATATGGTCGATAAAACGAAGAAACTTGCTAACCAATTAACTACATTGACCTGTCAAACATACTAACATGTCTAACTAATTAACTAATGAAATAAAAATGACTAACTCAGTTTAATAAATAAAGTCTTCCAATATGGGAGAATTTGCTCAGCTTGTAATTGTTCAAGAATAAAATGACAATATTGGGTTTTTCGCAATGTGACTGGTAGCTTGACTATTATATTTTAAAAGGCACATGTATGACTAAAGGAACCGTGAGTTCGTGTGACAATTTAACAAGGCAAGATAATTTAGTATAAAAAAATCTGTTGTATATTATTCATATATAAAGGTGAACGGGTAGATACTGAAACTGAGTGGAATAAAATGACAGAATGGAGCTAAGTGATAGCAGTTCCGCTCTAGAGAGCATAGGTATATTCTATGGAACCTCATTAAATTTTTTGTGTTTGTGTGATTATTTTTATTTTTCTCTTTCATCTCTATAAATTTCTCAACAATGTCTTTTTGTGTTGCTTCTTTGACTTCCAAGAAAGACTGTGGCCAAGCATGATGTAAAAGCCATTATGTAAAAGTTTGATGCTTGGTTATAAAACTATCCAATTAGAATCATAAAAAGTTTGATAAAAGGGTCTGAACTCAGAAGAAGACCTTGACTTGGATTGTGCTTGAGATATTTGAGAACATAAGCAGTTGCCTCCATGTGAAAAAGACGAGGAGAAGACTTAAACCAACTTAAGTGTTAGACCACAAACATAAGATCAAGCTTGGTGTTTGTATGATAGTTGAGCTTTCCAACCAAGCACTCGATAATAGTAGAATAAAAAAAAAAATCATTATCACTGAGAAAAAAAGCAAATCAAAGATAAATTGAAAGGTCTAACACTATGTTAAACTTCATGAACTTGAACTTCTAATTAAAAAACAGTGTTTGCAGAGAATTGTTCAAAAAGACAGAAAATGTGAGAATTGTGTATTAGCTAATGAAATGATATAGTATAAAGCTTTACATAGTAGCTGAAATTAAAAACTTATCTAACTATGTTGATGTGTTAAAACAGACTGACAACCTTTCCAACTAATTAACTAACAAAATGAAAATGGCTAACTATTGCATTTTAATAAGAAAAGTCTTCCAACATATACACACCAATAATAGTTTTTTTGTACAACTAGATCTAGTTGGCACAATCATTGAGACAAAATTTAGGGAGGACAGTACAAATACAAAGGCTTAAATCTTCATTTACTGGTTAACAAGTTAATGCTTTTTAATTTTAAAAATAGATACATAAATATGTATGTTTTTTTCCCCTTGGTAGCATTCATGTAATTTTCTGATCATTTTAACTGTAATATATATATATATATACTGTGGCCGGATTACTCTTATTGAATCAGTGTAGCATGCTGACATGGCACTGGCACATAAGGGTGAAATTTGATATCAAGTACTTTATTTTTTTTGTAACCCTGATATGTTAGTGGAAAAATAACAGGAATTGCTGTTGGGCATACATATATAAAAACATGTACAGAAAGGGATTGGTGTACATGTGCAAAGAACTTGAGTAGAGTGATAGTTGCACGGCATCAAGGAGAAGTAGAAGTTCAACAAGATGAATGGTTTGTAACTTTGGTGTGTGTGTGTGTGTGTGTGTGTGTGTGTGTGAGAGAGAGAGAGAGAGAGAGAGAGAGAGATGGTTATAAATAATAATGTGTCACTATTAGACATGCTGTCTTTGGGTCAATGTGGTCCACTCCTTCTGTACTACTATCTCCTATTTAATTAATACTCCCTTCTCTCTCTCTCTCTCTCTCTCACTTATCACATTACTCTCTTTTCCACATGTTTATTTGGTATTAAAAAACATTGTTTAATATCACCTTCTAATGTAATGGTAATTTTTTCCCACATCAAGTAAGTGATAAAAGGATCAACTTACTCTCACATTGTTAGTTATAATTAGTGGTATATCTATTTTATAAAAAAAATATTTTAAAATAATATCTTTTATTAGGTTTTTTTAAAAAAATTGATGATAGACTAAATATTTACTTGAAGAGCTTTTATCCGGAAAGATTATTATTTTTAATTGGTTCATCTGGAATAATAAATCTTACTTTTAATAATCTGACTAAGAGACGCTTTCACAAAGCTATGGAGATCTCAAATTACCTTCTCCTGCATTACTCCTGTGGCATACTAATTTGAAGCCACTACAAGCATATCTTTGGTCTCCCTGGCATCTCATGTTATATAATTGAGATCTAGATATCTTGGGATAAAACCTATTGCACCTATCCAAGGACAATTAGGAGATCCTCCCTTTTGAGAATATTCTTGAATATTTAGTTGGAAAAAAACAACTTAATATTTAAACACGTCAAGTTTTCTCTCATACTGATTTTAATAAAAATTGATTAAATAATTTTTTCCCTGATTATTTGTGTGACTGGAATTGGAAAAAACTAAGTTGAATAACTCGATAACCACAAATCTGGCGGAGGACACATCACCCCTAAGACTAGTAAAATGACCATATATGTATGATCCTTACTGGTTGTAATCTATTGGGAGTCCTATCTTGTACTCTTTTCCTTCTCTATTTTCCTCATTACCCCCACCCCGCAATTACCTCCCTATATTTGTTTGATTTTGGTTGTGTATAAGTTTCTATTTTGTATCTTTTTATTTAAATATATTTTGGTGGTTTATTTTTATTTTTTGAAATTTTTTCTCAGGTAATAGTTTTATTAATATATTATGAGTAATTATTGTTTAAACAATGTAGATGATCAGAGAAGAGGATGGTCACACCACACATAAAATGTTGTTATAAATTACTATGGAGGGGCAAAAGGAGTAGTGTCAAATTATAAACTCCTTTTTTTTTTCCATATACTTATAAATTCACAAGCCGGAGAGGGAGGAGGTTTCACTTTCAATTTCAAACGTTTATGTATATTAAATGGCATTGATTTCAAAGTAAGTGATTCACTCCTTGGTCAGGTTTGGTCTTCTTGTTCTTTGGACATAGTTTTTACCCGGCAAAGTTTGATTTCTACTGACTTGTGTTTTGCAAGTACATCCCTATTTATTGACCTTTTTATCAACCAATATATATATATATATATATATATATATATCATTTTGATTTATCACTCTCATGGAGTGAGGTATTGAAATTTTTATTTAAAAAAAAAGATTTTTTTTAACAAATATTTTTCTACATTCGTGTGAATTTAAACTCAAAATATTTATTAACAATATCAGATTCTCTAGATCAGATATTATGTTTTATTAAAAAAAACACTAAACTCAAACAAGATGGAAGCACAAAAATTATAAAACTTGTATTTGTACTTTTCACATGTACTCATCTCAAGTACGTGATTTGTCAATTTGCCTGTACTTATAAAAAAACCTCAAAATCAAATACGCCAATTGAGCTTGACTCCTCTGGTTATAATGTTCATCACATTATAGCAAAAGTTTTGATTTATGGCAATCACATCCACATCCAAGATATATATATATATATATTTATATATAAAAATAAATCTCAAGCAAAAAGGGGTGTTTCTTATAATAGAAATAATAAAAATAAAAATAATAAAATAAATAAATAAACAGGTGATTGGCACAAGACATCTTTGAACGCGTATAGATATGGCTGGCTTTCACTTTACACCCCACTCTCTCATGCTCCCCACTCCACTGCAAACCCCTTCTTCTCCATCTCTCACCGTTCATCTCAACTCCCTCACGAATCTCCAAGCATGACTCCCCATCATCCCTGTTTCAAAACCCTCAACAGGGCCCCACCTTTTTCCCGCCCCGTTCTCAAACTAACCTCCTATTCCGTTCCGTTCCCTCTCCAGTGGCATTCCCGTAATTAACTCACAAACCCAGCCCCAATTTTTCCCACCCTTTTAACCAATATCCATGTGCTTTGCTCTTCATCCATGTCCCACGATCATTAGGCCCCCCTCCTTCTTCCGCTCTCCAAGCACCAAACACTCCTCTCTATCGCTTCCTCTATGAGCGCCACCGACGCCGGAGCCAATGGCGGCGCCGGAGGAGCCCCGCCAGCGCAGCTGGTTGTCCGGAAACCTCCTTCTAAGGACCGTCATAGCAAGGTTGATGGTCGTGGCCGCCGGATCCGCATGCCGATCATCTGTGCTGCTAGGGTTTTCCAGCTGACGCGTGAGCTAGGGCATAAGTCTGATGGACAGACTATTGAGTGGCTTCTTCGCCAGGCTGAACCCTCCATCATCGCTGCCACTGGCACCGGCACCACTCCGGCTTCTTTCTCTACGCTCTCCGTCGCCCTCCGCTCTTCGTCTACGTCTGACTCGAAGTCTTCCCCTGTTGCGACGTCCGCAGCGCCGTTTATTCTTGGGAAACGTCTCCGCTCCGATGATGAACCTGACCCGTCGTCTAAGGATGAGAACAGTGCTGTTGCTGCTGCTAGTGCGGTCGGGATGGGGATGGGGATCGGGCCTGCCGGAGGGTTCTGGGCTGTTCCGGCGAGGCCGGACTTTGGGCAGCTTTGGGGGTTCGCTGCGGCTGCGCCGGAGATCGTTATGCCGCCTTCGGCGGCAGGGGTTACGAGGTTTGCTGGAGAGGCGTCGGCTGCCAGAGTTGGGAACTACTTTCCGATCGCTCAGGGGCATTTGAACTTGCTCGCTTCGTTGTCGGGGACGCCGGCGGCTGCTGCCGCCGCCGCTGCGGCGGCGGGGAGGAGAGAGGAAGAGCCGCGTTGATTGTTTGGGTTCTCTCTAAGGTTAGGGTTTAGATGGTAGAGAGTTTGTTTGTAGGTTGTGGATTGATGAAGTTAGGGTTTGTCAAGTTTGATGAAGTAGATGAGGGTTTTTTTTAAGTTTCCCTATTGGCATCTGTATTATCATGTTCCTTCGCAGCATCTTGTCATTTTAGTTTTGTGGGGGATTTGTTGGAGATGGATTGGAGAACTAGGGTTTGTCCAAGGGTTTTGGATTCTTCAGTGAGAGCTGGTTTGGCGCTGTTGCGGGAATAATGGGGACTCTATTGCCATTAGTACCAGCTGGTGATATGCTTCATTAATTCAAGTGTTTGTACTGATGAATGGATTTCCATAGGATCACCATGAGCTTCAGAATGTGGTTAGCTTGATTTTGGTCATTGACAATGAATTCTCGTTTGTTCGGAAATGGCATTTAGTGGTTGATGTTTTGAAGAACTTGGAACCCTGACGTCTCCGCAAATCACTATATTTATGTGTCTTTGCTGGTGTGAAGAAGAAGAAGAAGAAGAAGAAGAAGCTGGAATGGGTGCGCTGTTGCAGAAGAAGTTCTGAGGCTGTAAGTTCCCATTCTTCATGTTTCATCTGTAATTTTAGACATTTTTCATGAAATTTACTACCATGGAAATAATGGAACCTGTTGATTGTATCTCTAGATTGTTTTGGCGTGTACGAGTGCAAAATAAAATTGTATCTGTTGTCGCTGCTCAAGTGACTTGTTGTGCTGTCCGATTTTCTGTTTGAATTATGTAAATAGAATCACAGACTTTGATGCCTGTCTTTTTAATTTCATGGTGTTTAACCTTTTGTCATTGTTGATTATCCTGTGGTATCAATTAGGATGAGATTGTGTTGACGTATGACTCTAAATGGGATGTGTCCAGGAAGATGTTCTCTTTATCGTTATCTCCAGTGCTAGTACATCACTGGAATTTTGTAACATTGTTTGTTTTTTGTAGACTAGTCTTACTTGATTCCCACTTGACATCTGAACTATTGAATGGAGTGTGCCTTGACTAGGCTGAGCAGCAAGTAGCTTTCACTGACTTTATGGGCTTTGATTAGTAAGGATGTAAGCAAGTTTTCACATCTTTTTTTATTTCAAAATACTAATGGAGACTTTTCTGCACTTTGTTTGAAAGGAAGCGGCCTGCTTATGACTTGCCTGCCTGACTAAAAGTCTGCTCTTACCTAACTATCAATGTGAGAGAACTGCATTTTCCTCCCCAGCTTTCAGTTGCAATCTTTTAGTTTGTAAATTCATATCTCAACGTGCTTAATTTGGTGACTTACGAAATTAAACTTTTCTTTCTTCCTATAAACAGAGGATCTAGTAGGTTTTTTTTTAAAAAAACTGTGTTTTGTATTTAACCAGTAAAATACCACCTGGATGCTTGCATGTCAGCTTCTTGATTTTATGCTCTAAAAGAGTATCCTGTACTGTATAAATTGATTAATCGGTTGTTTCTACATTGCTTTTGCAATGTTATTGATTTCCATTGAACCTTAAGTCACATTTATAAGAAATTTTTTTTACTATTGAATATACATTTTTTTTCTATTCATTTTTTTAGAATAACAGATTTTATCAGGACTGATCAGTTCTACTGTTTTTCTCTTTGGTCCAGTTTCTATTTTTGTTTTTGCAAATTAAATAACAATTATCCTCGGCGTATTTTTCACTAGTTCATCTCTCTACACGTGTGTGTTAATTTTGTGATAACCATATAGATTTTAAGTAATGATGAGTTACGTAGGTTCATCCTTCCTTTTGTGCATTGTGTACGTAAGTTTTCAAACAACTGTGGCAAGTATCTTCTTTTTGTTCTACTCTTGCCATTTTAAGTGTAGTATCTCTGAGATAAACACTAACAACATGCCAAAATTTTCATCTGTTTACTCTGAAAGATCATTCTGTAACAAAGGTTATGTGTTTATGACATTGCAAGACTTTCTGGACATTTATTTGAATTTTTTGAGAAACAATGTTAACTATTTCAAAGGAAATCTATTGATCTATTAATCAGTTCATATGATAAGTGAACAGCTTTGTTTTTTATGCTCATCTATATATATATATATCTACGTAAAATATTTATGAATTTTGTTTTGTTACGGGTTGGTATATGCAAGAAAGTCATCAAACCACGAACCATTAATTGATTGAGATACTGGCTTGCTGACCCGGACTCTTATTTCTCTCTACCATCTTGTGCGAAAAGGACAATTCGTCCTTTTTTACAGCAGTTTTAGATTTTGATTGGTCTTTTTAGAAAGGGTAGCTGCTTTGCAATTTGTATTATTCACTGGCCAGTTTGAATTTTCTGTTTCATAGCAAATGGACCTTGAACTATTTGATACCACTTAATTATCACTGTTTCCGCAAGCAATCCAGTGTTTTCATCATCTAATTCTCCGACAACAAGCCGTTGGAAAGCTGTGATTTTTTTAATAGGTATGGATGGATGTTATACTCAAAGACTGTTTTGTTCTTCACAAGATAATGCTGTGTTGTTGCTTGATCAACTCATTGAAATTTGAAAGACAGTGACAAGTAGATGGTAGTTATGGCAGTAGTAGGTTTTGCCATCTCACAGGATTCTGAAATGTGGTCTGCCTCTTTTGATAGTAGCATGCTTCATGACTGAGATGTGCTTGTTGTTGGTCTTGTTTACTTCAGTGTAAGCCTTCTTCATGAATCATGGTTTTGTTGTGTGAACAGTGTATGGTGAGTGTGGTTGGGTGTTTTGTGGCTGTGGTGGCTACAGCATCTTATCCTGCCCCCACCCTCTTAAATTCAGCCTGTTGGATGCCAGGTCAAGTGATTCATTTTCTTTATTTTTTTGGTTGTCCCAGTCAGGCTGGAATAATACTTGTTCCTTTTTCCATATAACCCTTGTGCTGCATTATTTATGACTTTGAACCATTTTCTTTCTAATCAAACAGTTATTTTTTTAAAAAAAAAAAACACTTTTCTTGTTTATTGATGGTTCAGTGTGGATTTATATCCAAATGTCTTTTTATTTGTTTTATTTTTATCCAATCTTGTTCAAATATATTTATTTTAACTTTTTCTAATTATATAAAAATATTTATTTTTTTAATTTTGATGAAAATAGCCCACTTGTGTACTTGTTGCTATACAGGAAAGATGTAAAAACTATCTCCTCGGTGGATAGAAAGTAGAAACCAATCATATTCATGTTATTTAATATATAAATTTAAGCTAAAAAATCAAATACATATTTAAACCGGTAGGTGTAGAATATATATATATATATATTCAAATTTATATTTGTCAAACTAATGAAGGTAGAGAACAGGGTTACTTACGTTCAGTTAACATGCCTTCTAAAAGATATTAATGCTCCTTACCAAAACCACAACTAAATGTTCATATCAACACAAATGAGTGGTGGACCAACTGACGTCAAGAATCATGCAAAACCAACTCCATATCAACCTACCAAATTACTGAAAAGTCCTTTAAAAAAATATCTACATTCTTCACCGTTCCTAATTATTTTTCAATATCTACTTAATTAGTGCTTAAGTTTGACTTGCACACAACCATCATCTGATAAGACAACCAAGCTAGTAAAAATAGCATGAATAACTTGCAGAAAATTTAATGACTTAATCATTCTTTGATCATCTTATTGATCACTGTTACATATTGAAAAAAAAAAGGAGAAATTAAAGATAACTTATTTAGAGCAATTTCTTCTTGCTTTGAACAGTGTTGGTAGCCCACAAGGCAGCACCATAGATAACAACATTCCCATCACTCTGCATAACAAGCCTGTAATTGTTCGGCCCGCGAGAACTATCACTGGTCCAAATTACATCGGAGCCGGAGAAGATGACGAGGTTGCCGTTGTTCTGCAAGGTGACACGGCACGCCGTTCCTCTGCCGTTAGTTCTCGAGTTCCATAATGGCTTGGTTTTGTTCACATAGAGCACCAAGTTACAGTCACCTTGCATGATGAACCTGTATGGTCCCGTTCTCCAGAACTCGCCGGAGTTTAGGTTCTCGCCGGAGAACAAGGTGTCTTCGGCCAGTGATGGTGTGATTCCGGCCATTGTTAGGAGAAGGGTCATGGCCATGGCTGTTGTTTTGATGGAAGTTTGAGTGGCCATTGGTTTTTGGTTGAAGTTGTTGGCATATGAGTTTTAATTATTTGTGTGCATGGTTTTTATAGGCTTTTAATTTGATGGAGATATGAGTGAAGAAGAAGAAGAAGAAGAAGAAGAAGAATGGTATGGTGTGCAATGTGCATGGTCAAGTAAGTGCGGCGGCTATTTAATATTTATTGGGATAAAGATGAGCTTGCATATGGACATAATTTAAGTCAGCATTTTTGGGTGGAGCTCCCAATTTCAGTTACTTAAAAAAAGCAATTTACTATATAACATGGTGGTGTTTTAAAAAACATAATGCGTTTGGTAATATTTTAATTTCTTGATTTTTTATTTGTTGAATTTTTTTTTCAACACGGAATGTGAATAAGCATGTATATAATATGTGTACCAATCGAAAATTGATCATCTAACCATACACTTTCAATTATAAAAAAGAGGATTTAAATTATAAATTCATACTAATAACCGGTTATCTATTATTATTATTTTTTTATTAAATTTTGAATTTATAATTTTTGAATATCTCATCTTCCGCTATGAGTCTTGTAGTGATTTTGTTTTTTATTATTTTATTATTTTTTAAAAAGTAATATTATAATAAAAGTTTATAATTCATGGCATGACGACAAAATTTACGACCTGAAGTATATGACCTGTCGGTGAGTGGAGTCAACCCAGTCAGTTTGCCATCTCCAGTTTTGGGCTCATGTATGAAATCTTTGACTAATGAGGTACGCAACTTGACGTTTCGTGAATATTTTAATAATGGACCGCAATTGTTGATTACTCAACATCCACGTGAATTAGTGGGATATATATATATATATATAAACGCATATTTTTAATAATAATTTATGCATATATATATATATATATATATAATTATATCTTGCTTTTCACGGAGTTTGATAAAATACAATTTTGATAGTTATGCCTATTGACCTATATGTATTTCTGTTTAATAATATGGTTAGGATATAAATATATTTACACTTATTATTTCCAATGAGAAAACTTCCCTACATACTATGAGTGTTATGATGAATGTATTTATTATTATTTTTTTATTAAGAGCGGATAAACCACTGATTTATTAAAAGAGAAGAAACAGTACAAAGAAGATAATACCCTCACCAGAAGTGAGGGGGTACAAGTGCGAGAAAGTAAAAAGAGAAGATAAAGGTCTAATCAGGCAGAAGGCACCGTCTAGCGTCTCAGGCCTGACTAGAAAAATAGGTGGATCGACTATTCCTGGGAGACGTTGCGATCCAGCTCGCCCGCAGAGTTAGAGGCCCTTGCGCTGAAGAAATCAAGAGAACGCTTGATTTTTTGAGAAGCTTCAGTAAGAGATTGTTGATGTCTATCTGCAACTGTCGGGAACCAAGATAGAAGCATATTAGCAGTTTTAAAGATAGTGCTTAACTGAGGCAACGCAAGAAGTAGAAAGATACGAGAATTCCTTTCAAGCCAAATGTTCCACAAGATTGCACGGGAGACAAGGTCCCAGAGAGGTTGAGATTGAGGAGCGAGGGACAGGATCCAGGAAGTCCATAAGTAGGGAATGGATTGTGGGAGAGAAAATGAGTCTAAGGAGTGAGAGAAGAATGCCAGATGCGTTTAGAAAATTCACAGTCAATGAAGAGGTGTTGGAGCGTCTCTGAGGAATTGTGACAGAGGACACAGGTATCAGTGGAGTGTTGAAAATTGCAACCCTTCTTGAAGATGTTGGATAAAGTGAGGATTTTGTCTTCGCCAGCCAGCCAGGAGAAGAGTGTGATTTTGCTGGGGCAACGGATCTTCCAGAAAAGTGGGTACAAGGGGCTGCGAGTTCCACCATCAATGAGGAATTTATAAAATGATTTAACAGTGAAAGTGCCACATTTTTTTCCGTGGTCCAAGTGTAGGTATCATTTTGCGCAAGAGAACAGACAGGAATAATATCTAGGATAGGAGATAACATGTCTGGTGTGGCAGTGCGGAAAATTTGCTCAGTGTTGGTAAGGAGCTGGGAAAATCGCCTAATGGTAATCCAAGGATCGGTCAATCATCGAAGAGGTCAGGGCCACGATCTTTAAGTAGGATTCCATCATGCCAGCGGTCAAACCAAAGAGAGGTGTTGGAGCCACTTTTGATCAATTTCGAGATACAAAAACGGAAGGAGAGGAGGTTAGGAGTCACACCTGCCCAGAAGAAAGATTTGTTCCTAGGTGGGATGTGAAATAAGATTCCGTTTGTATCTTTGAGATTGTAGTTAGCATGAATGATTTTGGCCCAACCACCAGTAGGATTGCCAGATAATTTCCACCACCACTTACTTAGTAAAGCAATGTTGAAGGTTTGGAGGTTGAGGATACCCCAACCACCCATGTCTTTAGGTCTAGTGATCCTGTTCCAGGCAATTAATCTGATTCCTTTAGGGCCCAGATCAGGGCCTCTCCAAAGGAAATCTCTCCGGATTTTATCAATTTCCTTGATCACCCAAGCAGGGAGCTTGAAAACCGACATCCAGTATACAGGCATGGAGGAGAGGACAGAGTTGACAAGAGTCAAGCGACCGCCAAGAGATAAATACTAGCTTTCCAAGTGGTGAGCCTGGAACGAACCATACCAATGAGTTTCTCCCAGTCAAGTCTTCTGGGTCGACGACCAGAGAGAGGGACTCCTAAGTAAGTGATAGGGAGACTGCTACGGGAGCAATTAAAGATTCTAGCAGAGGTGTGATGAGGTTGGAAGCCATAGTTGGAAGAATATAGGCAGCTCTTGTAAAAATTTATGGATAAGCCAGAAGACCCCTCATAGAGATACAAAATTAGTTTGATTATTTGAAGGTCTTCATGTCCTCTAGTGGAGAAGATTAGAAGGTCTTCATGTGCTCCATTGTTGTTTTTATGTGAATTTCCATGATACTAATTGTATTTACTATTTTTATCGAAACTTCATTAATATTCTATTTTCTAATTTGAAGTTTGCAAAACTAAGCACTGATTTGAATTCATTTATAAAAAAAAAAATAAATATTTAATTTGTGCATTTAGAAGAGTCTTTTATTTTTTTAATTTTTTTTATAACAAACACTAAATTTTAATTTTAAAATAATTTTATTTAAAAGTGAATTAAACATGCATATATTAAAGCTAAATAAAAAGTGATTCAAGACACACTGGGGAAATTGAAAATCGATGATCCGTGAACAGTAGTGAAAAATACGAAAAAATATACATTTTTTTAATTGAAATAAACACCACTTAAAATAAATAAATTTATTTATATGATTTTTTCCATAAGTATTTATTTCTCAACTTAAAGCATATTTAATTATATATATATATATATATATAATACGATGAACATGATTAAGTGGTTAATGTAAAGAGTCTGAGTATTTATGAAAGCATCAGCAAGTTTAATACGATGAACACAATTTTTTAATAATATTGTATTAAAGTTATTAATATGATATAAAAACAGATTGCATTAAATATATATAATATATAAATATATTTGAAGAAGCTGCTATACCAGCGGGGATAGCTCAGTTGGGAGAGCGTCAGACTGAAGATCTGAAGGTCGCGTGTTCGATCCACGCTCACCGCATTTTGTACAATTATTTTGCCAAACGTTTTATTTATTTATTTTAATAAGTGATTAAAAGATATTAGAGTCATAGAGTGAGAAGTTACTGCATCAACATATTTGCAAACAACTAGGATTTTTTTTTTCTTTCTATTAACAATAAGTTCTGTGTGAATAATGACAAAGCCTAAAAGAGGAGGAGGGCAATTGACTCATTCTTTTTTCCAATTAAATATAGGAAAAATTACTGTTTACCTCTAATAGTTTCAAATCTTTCCAATTAACTCCTGCAAGTTTCGAATACCTCGGACATACCTTCCATTATTGTTTCACTTGCATTTTTCCCCCTGCAGGAACTGAGACATTGTCCATGTTGTGAAATTCCTTCTATGACTTTGAAATTAGTGGGAAAAAAAACTGCCAATCACATCATGTCAAACCTTTTTGCATGTCTTTTTCGCATTGTTTTTGCATTTGTTTTCTCATACAAAATTTGGAAGACTCATCACTTTGGATTGTTGGAGTTCTGCAGATTGCCCAATAAGTTGAGAATTTCTTTCTTTCCCTCACATTGATCATCTTGCGAGAGAGAGTAACAATTTATACAAATGCAGGTTTATTATGGAGAGTTTTTCTGTTATTGTTAGATAAACGGGGAGGGATGAGTGCTAGTGTTCATGGCGCTGACTTTTTGGGAATCAGTGTTAGCGAAGATATGTGAGCGATGGGGTCTGAATGTTTCCGGTGCTAATGTGAAGTTTGTCACACCAGATGGACATAAACGGTTTATCCGATAAAAAACTAGATTGACTTCCAGCGCATGTGTCATATGTACACCCTCTTCAAATGCGCTGCAGTCAATCTAGTGATTGAGACAGATGATGTGCCATTTGTCACATAATACTGAAAATGATTTCGTCTAGTTGTAAAGTTCTTATCCTTTATGTTTTATGTTTACATAGTCGTAAGTTAATTATTGCTTAATTATCCTAGTGTCCGTTTAAAATCATATGTTTTCCCTTAAATAATCCAGTTTCCGCTCAAACCATATGTTTCCACATAAAACAAAGCAAAACCATAAGCTTTACTTTGTTATCCATTTCCCATCCCAGTTTCCGTTTAAAGTTGTCCAGTTTCCGTTTAAAATTGTCTAGTTTCCCCTTTAACAATATTCTTTTCTGTATAAGATTTTCTGTTTCCTTTTAAAATATTATTTTACTGTTTAAATTATCTAGTTTCTGTTTAAGCTTTTGTGTTTCCGCTTAAAATATTGACGTTTTCCTCTTAAACTGAAGTATTGGCAAGAATTCGGATTTTGCAAGCGTATCTGTTCCACCTCATGCCGACCCTGACGATGTGTCATGCATTCCTTCCTCATTAGATCAATCCGAGGTGTTGTCGTTGGATATCGGACAACGTTTTGTAAGCGTTGAACATTTCAAAGACGCACTTTGTAATTTTGCTATCAAACAGAATTTCGACTTCAAATGCATAAAAAATGAAAAACACCGGGTAACTGTAGAATGTGCCGCCGTTGGTTGTCCATGGCGCCTTCATGCATCGAAGGAATATAATAAGAATACTTTCAGAATCAAGATAATGCACCCGACACACACTTGCGGTGGTGGAATTGGATCGGTGTCGTATCCGAAAGCGTCCAAAAAATGGGTAAGCGCACGAGTCATTCAGAAGCTCAAGGAGCAGCCCTTGTACAAGGCCATCGACATTCAGAAGGACATGTTACGGGAACATGGTGTCCACATTCCACACAAGTAAGCTTGGTTGGGTAAAGAGTATGCCCGGGTGATCTTCGACGGCAGCGATATCTCTAGCTACGATTTGTTGCTTTGGTATGTGGATAAGGTGGTTGAGACAAACCCCAACAGCATTGTGATTATGGAAAGAGACGGTGAGCATTTTAAACGTGTATTCTTTTCTTTCCGTACGTGTATCATTGGATTCACGAGGGCCTGCAGGCCGCTGTTGTTTCTCGATGGTACCCACCTCCTTAAAAAGTATCGGGGTACTCTATTGGGTGCCACAGGCAAAGATGAAAACAATGGTTTTTTCTATGTCGCCTTCGGTATTGTAGCCAACGAGACCGATGTCAATTGAACGTGGTTCATTTAGAAGTTAGGTGATGCTTTATACGATGAAGGTGATTATGAAGAGATAATTACATTTGTGTCAAACAGGTCTAAGGGCCTTATGAACGCCATTGCAAAGGTCTTCCCTTCTTCCCCACATGCATACTGCCCCCAACAATTGGAGGCCAATTTTATGAAAGCCACTGTTAGACTTAGGAAGATATTGAAGGAGGAGTGCTGGTCCATATACTTTCGTATTGCGTGGGCATCCACGGCTAAAGAATTCGATGGTATAATGAATGAATTGCAGGTCACATCACCCGAAGCCTATCACTGGTTAATTCATAAATCAGATTTGTCACATTGGTCGAATTATCTGTTCAGAAGTGAACGTTAGGGGCGAGATGTATTCAAATGTCCCAGAGTCATTCAATGCGTGGATCAAAGAAGCTCGGTATTTACTGGTGACGAAAATGGTTAACTCCATACGGTATTTGAATGTTGATTTTATTTAACGCTTAAAAATGGTTATTATCCTTTAAACTTGCTTGTTTCCGATTAAATAATGTTGTTTATGTTTAACTTTAAAGGTAATCGCTTAATGTAGTTTGTTATCATTTAAAAATGTTTGTTTCCATTTAAATTTCAGTGTCTTAGCTTAACAGTGTTTAAGTATACGTGTTCTACATCATGCAGGTTCAAGTTGATGCACATGTTATGCACCAACCATGAACAAGTGAACAAATGGGAGACCTTCTTATGCCTCGACATACATTCGAAGGTAGAGCTACTTGTTGTGGAAAACCGAAATCTTCGTGTTGGTCCTTGTGTCAATGAGTGTTATGAAGTGATTGACCAGTGCAGCAACTCTGTAGATCTTTCGCTTAAAACTTGCTCATGTCGCAGATGACAAGTTTATGGTATCTCATACAAATAGGCTTGCTCTGTAATAATGCAGATAGACACCAACGTTCATTGATATATTAGCAGCTACATGTCAACAATTACTAATTGGCTTATAAGAAAGCTATTTTCCCCATACCCGACCATGACAAGCCTACGGATGATAATCGAGAACTGCGTTTGCGTCCGCCTATCATGAGAAGACAACCTAGGTGTCCTAGATGGAAGATGATCGAGTCTCAACCGTCCGAGGTTCGCGAGTTACGTTGCAGCCGCTGCCACACGTCCGGTCACAATCGTCGATCTTGTAATGAAACTGTCGCCGACTAGGCATTGTAAATAAACAAAAATTTAAATAGAAACAATCTTATTTACGTGTTATTCTTTGATCTTTAAAAGTGACTTTGATATTTAAACATAGACACTGAAAGTTAATCCGAAACGCTTATTCTTAAACGTTAACACATAAAGTTAAACAGAGACATTGGTATTTAAATAGAAAAACTGAAAGTTAAAAAGAAACATTGATATTTAAATATTTTGAAAGTTAAACAAAGAAAGGCAAGTATACAGACATTAAACGAATAGAAGTAAATTTACATCAGAAACCTTGCCATGTCAGTGGAAGACAATGAATAGAATTTAAATCATAACGACAAAACTGTTTTGTATTTGAAAACAATAATAGGTCAACTCTATTTCCCCACAGTCGAAGAACCGTCTTTCTCAGTAATGCCGGCTGCGCTCCCTTCCATAAGTATGCAGGCAACATACTTTAATCTCAAATAAGGGACGCCCATTTGCGGTAGCCGTAGCTTTTTATCGTCAAGTAATTGTTCAATAAACCACATGACATAGACGGCGCAGTCGACACTTCCTCGTTTTTGTCGAGTGGTTTCACTGTTGTCAACTAGCGGGTACCTTAGAGTCACCATCTCGCCGAACTCCATATCGACACAATAGTCAAATAGTCTCCTCTATCAAGATATTCAATTTGAGGTTAGCATCCGGATTAATAAAGTACTATTTATCAAACTCTATTTATTAAAGAACTTACCATTTCAAACACGTCTCTGTTGTGCTTCTCACTTTGGCATGAAGAATAATGGCTATATTCTTGTTTGTCATTATCAAAAACCATGACATGGAAGTGCCCATTCATGATTATTGGGAGGATGACTATTTCAACATCATGCTGGTTACGCGCGCCATCTCCGATCATAGCGAGAGTCGTGTCAGTCGCGTTTTCCTGCTTGTACATAAACAATGACAATGGTCGTGTGATGGAGGCGCGCTTCTTATACGGATATGGTACTCTCTTTAGAGACTTTTGAATTATACATACGAATGTGTCCATCACATCGTTTATCACCATTTCATTTCTGTCCAGCAGCATGAATAGTCTGCTCATGTAGTGCTGACAGAGTCATTCTTCCAGACGACAGTGTTAAAGTTAAACGGTAGCAGATATAATTAAAAAAAACACAAATAGTTAAGTGGAAAATATATATTTTTAAATAATAATGTAAATATTTAAATTAAAACAGCCAAAGTTAAACGGTAAATCATAATTTTAACTAATAACTTTAAAATTTAAACGAAAAATGCATAACTTAAATGGAAACATATATATTTTAAACTATAACATAAAAACTTCATACTTACGAGTCCATACAGTAGTTAATGAGGATCCTTATTAACTCCTACTCGAATTTGTCGAGGCGCGCGTGATCGGGGTATCTTTTTTTCTTCGGAATAAAGTTCTTCTGCACTTATTAGTATTATTGGTTAGCAAGGACCATACTGTCAACATTCACAACAATCGTTGTTTTTTCGTTGATGTTTCTTTGCCCCTCGTCAACAACATTTTTAGGATCATTATGTGGCACTGTTGTTGATGGTTATTGGTGTTCAGCACTAGCAGCATCTTTTTTCGATGCGGGCATAATGACAACATCAACCGAAGACACATCCTTTGTTGTTTCTTGTTGTTGATGGATTGTGTCTATCTTCGATGTGGCACTGTCGTTTGCCGATTCCACTGAGACGGGGATTTCATTGGCAATAGAGTCAACGATATTGTCAAGCGTAGCCACGGTAACAGTATCAACGGGAGACATATCCTTTGCTGCTTCTTGTTGTTGAGGGATTATACCTACCTTTGATGCGACACTGTCGTCCGCTAGTTCCACCAAGACGGGGATTTCATCAACGGCAACAGACTCAACGATCTTGTCAACCGCCGATGGTGCTGCAATAGTTTCATCGTTAGCCGGTAGAGAGAGAGGCATTATTGTTTTCCTCCTTCTCACAAGCCTCTTCAAACATGGCCCTCTTCGAATGGCCATCCCTACAATGTCCTCGTCGTCAAAATCCGAGCCCATCCCACTGACGTTATCGGTAATCGCTGGGGCTACCTTGGCTGTATCCGGGCTATTCTTAGTAGCTTCCGTGTCAGATACTTTATTTATTTGTAGGGATGACGCATTCGATTGTGACCGTCCTTCCAATACCTCAACCCGAGCGACAAGCCAAGGAAACTCGGTCATCAATATTTGGCATGGCTACAGCAAACATGCAATGATATCATTGCCTATTGCCGTCGGGGGGCTGCCATGGTCGAGGGTGCTGTGGCAATCGGGGGGACTGTCACGGTTGGGGGGGTGTTGGCGTCGGGCGGGGTAGGGGCTTCTTCGGTGCCGAGGAATACGTGCGCGTGTTGGGCTAGAAGTAGGGGAACGGTGTTGAGTGTGCACGGAAGAGGTCGGCCTCTTATCTTGCCTTTAAGCAAGTGATTCCGGAGCAATAACATCCCCCTAGTGGGTGACCCAAACAAATATATCTTCGTCAGCATTCGCCGCGACCAGCTCAGGAAACTAACATATGTAAACAACATAATCTCAGCGAAATCATTCAATTTAAACAATAAAAATTGTTTTTAAACGTTTAACTCATATATTTAAACGATATCGCATATATTTAAATAGAAAACCAAAACTTTAAACACTAAAGAAGTTTTTTAAACATAAATTACTATTGTTAAATGGTAACTACTATAATTAAAATGTAACTACTATTGTTAAACACATTGTTCATGATTTATTACCTCCTTTTCTTCGAGAGATGACAACATCGTTTCCATCGACGTTTTCTTCAGGTAACTGTTTTCACCGTAATACAACATCCTTGGGGTCTTGCCAAAACATACTTTCGTTTTGGTGCTGGTCAACTCGTAAAACCAGATGTTCAGTGCGATCGAGCAACCCTTAATTTACCCCATGTTGGTCTTTTTCCTAGCGCATCTTGCTTGCACTCGTGCGGCAGCTTGCAGAACGTCCTCCATAAGCCACTTGTGCGTCGCCTGCGCCCATGAGTATTGCCCCATGCCAAGTAGATCATCGATATAATCAATGATCCAATTTGGAACCCAACATGAGGTATTTGGGAAGAGGATTGCACCCATGAGGTACACCATTAGGAGTTTAACAAAATTTTCTTCTTCTCTCCTCTGCTGAAACAAGTTGCTTAAAAGTTCTTTTAATGGAGTCTCTATTATAACCAGTTTTTTTTACTGTAGATTTAACTAGCCCATTGCTGTAGATCTTCCAGCACAATATTGTAGCAGTCGATTACTGTAGCAACATGTTACTATAGCATCACGAATTTTTTTTCTTAAAACCCTTCTTCCTTTCTTTTTCTTCTTTTTTCCTTGTTTTTAGCCGAACCTTGCATTTTCTCTTGAGTTGTTCCGGTGAGGTTTTCCGGCGAACCAAAGTCTTCATTCTCCTTCTCACATCTTCTTGAATAAGGTATGAACCTTGATCTAAGTTTTATCCCCTTGTTTTTTAGAATTTTTGAAAAACCTAGATTTCTTCATGGATTTGGTTGTTTATGAGCTCAAATTGAAGCCAGTGACTTGTTATTCATGCATGAGAATGTTTGTGAAGAAATTTCTTGTTTAGATTTTGTAAATTGGGAGAAAATCTATGTATTAGGGCCGGTTTTACGGTAGCAATTCCGAGGTTACTGTAGCACAGAAAATCTTTAGTTGTTTCTTTGATTTCTTAGGACTAGAGTAAAGCTAAAACCTCCAGGAATTCATTGGGAACCTTTATACCTAGCTTTGAGCCAACCCTAGGATCGATTTATGGTTGTTTGCTAGAAACTTGGGGTTTCCTGTTTTGATTTAATTTTTCTAATTATTGTTGTGCTTTGGCAAGGAAAAGAAGTCTTGCCTCAAGGCAAAGATTTAGTCGAGGATTAGCTTGCGAGGAAGGCAAATCGCCTTTTCGGTGAGTGGAATTGTTGAGCATAGCTTTATTAGAAAAATGCCAATAGCTAAAGATAAATATATATATATATATCAATGAGTTGTTAAATCCTTGTTTTGTGTGAAACACGGGTTATATTGTGGAAATCATTGATTTTGTGAAATCTAAGGCTTGAAACTCATTTTTGAAATCGTTGAAAGGAAAGGATTCCCATGTTGTTTCTTGTGTTGGGATTTGTAAATTAATTTGTGTTAAAAAGCTTGAGCTTTGCTTGTGTTTTATCTTGTCCTCGTGCAAATGGCTGAGGTGTTATTGATTTATGATTATGGATGGTTATTGTACTCCAATGGAGTTGTATTTATTGTGAGTTATTTAATGGTACCCTACTGTAGTAGGCGGTCTCCACGGCCAGGCTGGTTAAGGTAGTGTGGTAGACCGGCTGATTTCTACGAGCGCCAGTTCAGGTGGGAGTGTAGAGCCTTGAGTAGATATTCATGGGGTAGCCGGAGTCACCAACCGGTGAACCGATGGGTCAACGTCAAGGACATGAGTACCTTGATGGCTCTGAATCTAGCCATGGCTGCGGCGAATGTTTAGAGAGTTTTCTAGACCACGTTATGCTGAGTGAGTGTTGGGTATTGTGTTTAGTTATTTCAAAACCTTGGCAATTAATTGTTTTTATATGTATTTGCAATTATGTTTTGTGGTTTTGGAGTTGTAAACCCTAGTTTAGGTAAAAAGGGTTTTCTTGGTATTATATTATGTTATTTTACTTCTTTAAGAGATTTTCTATTATGTGTGATAATGCTTCCAACCTAGTATTGCTTTGGTAAAGTATTTATTTTGATGATTTATTATTATTATTGCTGTTGAAATATTTTCTGCTAGAGTTGTGCTAACCTCCCATCACTGAGTAACTTTAGTTACTCATCCCTCTTTCTTCCTCCAAGTCTATTGAAGGTAGTTGGTGTGGCTGTGTGGCGGCATACTGTGCATTTGTTACCGTTCCATCTTCTGTTATACATCTTTCAGTTCATGTATGTTATTATTGTTATAGAACATGTTGTTTGACATATGGATCCATTAGTGTGTAGATACCTTGTTGCATGGTTTGGTATTCAAACAACCCTTAAACTTTTGTGTATCAACATTTCCTACTGTTGTTAGTGTTGTTTCTCTGTGCATTTGTGAACCTCTTTATTTTCTATATCTTGTTATAATTGTTGTTGTTGTTGTTACTATCATTGGGTAACATTGTTCCACTCCACTCTATATCTGTAATAGATATTATTGAATTCCAGGTGTATTGGTCAGCCTTGCGGCGTCCCGAGGATTGTGTGGCGAGGTATCCCTCCTCGGGATCTTTGCGGTGGTTGTCGCATCCCGTGGGTCAGCAGGTCAGGGCGTGACAGTCTCTGTGTCTCTAGTAGGTTTTCAATAAATACATCTCTTCGAAAGCTGAGCGTGTTTTCTTCTTCTGAAATACGACTGCATCTCCATCGCAATGCAGACCAAGAACGAGATATTTAAATGGAGACATAATTTTTTAAACTAAACATCATTTCTTAAACGGAAATCTCATTTCTAAAACTGCAACAATATCAAATTAAAGGGGAAACATACTTTATAAACATTACATAACATAACAATCGAAAAATCTCTTTCGATCGTGTACACAGACAAAAATGTAAAACAAAACAAAACTGTCACACCCCGACCCGCGGGCCCACGGGATGCGATAATCACCGCAGCAATCCCGAGGAGAGATACCCCGCCACTTAACCCTCAGGATGCCGCAAGGCTGATCAATACGCCTGGAATTCAATAATAGTAACAACAACAACAATAACAACAACAACAACAACAACAACAACAACAACAACAACTACAGTAGGATACAGAAAATATAGAGGTTCACAAATACACAAGGAAACAACACTAACATCAGTAGGAAATGCTAGTACATGAAAGTTTAAGAGTTATTTAGATACTAAACCATGCAACAAAGTTTTCTACACACTAGTGGATCCATAGGTCTTATAATATGTTCCATGACAACAACAATATACATGAATTGAAGGAAATACATCAGAAGATAGAACAATAGGAAATGCCCAGTACGCCTGCCACACAGTCACACCTACTACCTGCAACAAACTGGGAGGAAGAAAGAAGGATGAGTAACTCAAGTTACTAAGTAAGGGGAGGTTAGTACAACTTTAGCAGAAATACACCAACAGTAATAACAATAATAAAACATCAAAATAAAATTTTTACCAAAACAAAACTAGTTTAGAAACATTAACACATATAATAGAAGTCTTCAAAAGGAATAAAATAACATAATAACACCAAGAAAACCATTTTTACCCCAACTAGGGTTTACAACACCAAAACCACAAAACATGGTTTTAATAAATAATCACAATACCTAACACTCACTCAGCATAACGTGGTTTAGAAAACTCTCTAAACCTTCACTGTGGCCATGGCTAGGTTCAGAGTCGTTAAGGTACTCATGCCCTTGACATTGACCCATCAGTTCACCGGTTGGTGACTCCGGCTACTCGATGAATATCCAGTCAGGGCTCTACACTCCCACCTGAACTGATCCTCGTAGTAATCAGTCGGTCATCACGCCACCTCAATAGGCTGACCGTGGAGACCGCCTACTGCAGTAGGATATCACCATACAGTTACCACAATAAACACAACTCCACTCGGAGTATAAAAGTCATCAATATTCATCAATCAACAACACATTGACCATTGTATGAGGACAAGATAAAACACAAGGAAAGCTCAAGCTTTTAACACAATTTAATTTACAAATCCCAACACAAGAAACAACATGGTAATCACTTTCCTTTCAACCATTTAAAATGAGTTTCAAGCCTTAGATTTAACAAAATCAATGATTTCCACAACAAATCTCAAGTTTCATACAAAATAAGGATTTCACAAACTCATGGATATATATATATATATATAGAGTAATGCTATATGAGGCGAAAGAAACACACGAACCAGCCACATGACTGATGTGGCTGGTTACGTGGATATTCTTTTTATTTTTATTTTTTTAATTAAAAAGTAAAAGGAGGAGTGGGCGACCGGGTCTCTCTCCCTTTCTCTCATGTGAGTCCCTTTCGGGATTCTCTCCCACCGCTCCCCTCCCACCGCTCCCCTCCCACCCCTCCTGGTCGCCGCTCCTGTTGCTTGCCTCTTCGGTCACCGCTCCCGGTCGCCGCTCCCAGTCGCCGCTTCCCTCCCCACTTTTCCGGCCCCGTATTCTCTCGCTTTGGCTTGGAAGAAGTTAGAGCATCGGTGGTGCACAAGAGAGGGAGTGGTGGGAGGATCGGTGGTGCACGAGATCGGGGTGCACGAAGCTAGGGCGTCGCTCCCCTCCTCTCCTTTCTAGTGCGGTAGATCCCCGTCCCACTTCTCACTTGTGCCCTAGGTTCTCCGAAATTTGGGGATGAAAGCCCCGCGCAGCCTCGTCTCCGCTCGTGCCGTGGCTCTCCTCTCGGTGCCCTTGTCCGAAAGTGTCTCACTCGGCTTGAAATCGGTACAGAGGCAATGATGATGCCCTAGCTATTTCTCTCATCCCCTCATCTCTCTACAACGATGGCGTAGTAGCTTGGATGGCCTAGCAGGCAACCGCTACTCCCATTGTTCTATAGGGAGGGGGTAGGGTGGGAGAAAATGCTATATGAGCCTCTTTTTTTGATTTTGTCTTCATGTATTACTTTCTGTCGTTTGGCTGGTTCGTGTGGTTGCTTCGCTCTATATAGCATTACTCTTACTTGTTCTTGTGGCCATGATGATTTGCCCTATAAAAGAGTATACAGATTGGGTGGTGAGGCAACTTTAGTTGCAGCCCTTGATTCATGTTTAGCCATGCGAAAGAATAGGTGGGCAAAATCTGAGCCTTTGATGAAGCATGAATTCGTTCAATGAATTTTTTCTGAATTGTGAATTATACAATAGCCTAGGGGCAAGATCTGAGCCTTTGATAAATTTATTCGCAAGGGAAGCACTGTAGGTAAACAGATCTGAGGATTGTGAATTTGTTTCACTGAAATCATGCTTCTTGTATGTTGGTTTTTAGTTCTGATTATTCATCCTTTTGAATACATTTCACTGAAAGCATGCTCTGAGATGGTTTTATTTTTTAACAAAAGAATATTATTTGAAGGAGATGAAGTGGAGTTTATTTTGATTGCAGCTTGTTGGAATGGAAATTATTGAGGATTTATATAAAATTAAATGAGTGTGAATAAATTGTTTTGAGACATTTGGCATTGATCTGTTAGCTCTGTTAGATCCAGAATGAATTGTTATGGGTTTCGATCAAATGGAATGTCTGTTTTAAAAATCACTGTGGCTTCCTAAAAATTTTCATTTACACTTGAAATTGTGAGTTTCTTCTATTTAGTGTCTCGCCTTTTGTCACTTCTTTTCTTGTTCGTATGACTACAAGTGGAGATCGAATGATTCCATATAATTCTTAATGTCATGTTCCTTATAGTTACTGGAATAAGAAAATTGGTGTTGTGAATTGACTTCTTTGTTGTAAATTGCATTGAGTCATTTGATTCGGAGGCATGTGTTCTTTTTCTACATGGAATGTTTACTTTTACTAATGAACTTGTGATTTTTCAGATCGCTTTTCTCATGCTCGAATATGTAATGTTTATGCATATAATTTCCTCATATGTTGTCTCATATATATAAACAATATGCTCTTCTTTTTATACTATGGGCTGATTGTTGAAAGTAAGTTCTTAAACCGGATGGTTTTTTAAATATGAAAATTTCTCCGCATTGGATTATAAAACCTAGCAACAAATGATCATGAAATTTCCAAAGGTCTGTAAAAGTGTACGTGGTACTCGATGTATAACTCGGTTTAGCACTTTTTGGTATCATCTTGTCTTAGTAATTTCAAGATGAGCTTTTTCTCATTCGGACATGTAAGCTATGTTTCTCCATATTTCTTATGCAAATTGTTATGATGCGAGCGGCCTTGGCCACAGTGAAGAATAAAAATTGTTAAGGAATACCCATCTGTCGCAGATGACATCATGGATGGTAAGGGCATTCTTCATCCGATCGATTGATGATGTTATTTTTTTCTTAGTAAGCTTATAAATTGATAAAAACTTTGTGCGCTTTTGGCCCGTGAGTGGGTTGGATAAATCACCGATATTTGCCACTGCAGCTTCGCGTTATATTCCATAGCCTTGTTAATGAATGAAAAAGTCGCATTTTATGTGACTCTCTGTAATTTTTTATGTTTTATTTTCTCATTGCTCCTCTGATTCATTGATGTGAGACACAGATGGTAATGAATGAAGATTTTAGTTTATCTGACTATTATCATCTATGTCTGTCTTATCTTGGCATAACAAAGAAATTAGGCAAGTGATGATGTGCACTAAAGGCACAGTCATCTATTGTAACAGGTTGATGGAAACTGGAAAGCACTTGGGAAGCTTCGTATTTTTTGTTCCGGCTGTAGCAAGAATGGTCTGTTTAACAACATCAACATTGAAGGCCACTTCGTTCAAAAGACAAGGTTTTCCAGGACATCAGGCAAAAGTTTTCTTATATCACAATGCAGAAACGATGTATTATACGTGTCATAAACGATGTATTCACAAATTTTCGTATTCTGTTCTGCATTCAAGATTTCATTCAGAGAAATTTGTAATATTATTCTTTTGTCTTGTTAAAGTTTGAGCAAGGGACTGGAGGAAGGCAGATTTTCTGGGTTACATGATTCTCGTATTCACGAATTTTCGTATTCTGTTTTACATTCAAGATAACAAACATAAGCAACACACAAAAATTTTATAACAAACATAAGCCCTGGTTCATCTTAATATCAAACATAAGCACCACAAAAATATTATTACAAACATAAGCCCTAGTCCAATTTCAAACATAAGCACCACAACAATATTATTACAAACATAAGCCTTGGTTCATACCAATTTTAAACCTGAGCAACACACAAAATTTCTTCAACTAACATAATCCTTGGTTCATCTTCAACAACATGCAAAATTTCTTGGTTCATCTTCAACAACATATATAAGTAACAACAAATACAAACCACAAATACGTTCCTTGGTTCATCTTCAACAAAATTTGGGTTTTAACTCCATGAGCATGACCACAAATTTGCACCACAATACGATTCCCTGAAAAAATAAAATGGATAATACATCACAACTTCAATGGCTTGTAATTACAAAATTTGCACCAAAAACCTTAATCACTAACTATCAAATACAAAAATAAATATGTACATCTTGAAAATCACCTTAATTAGAGATCATTGCATTGGTTTGCAAAACCTAAAGAAGAACTGTGATGCATGTCCAGATTGATCGATATAGAATTTGAATTCACCTAAGAAAAGAGATTGCAATCAAACAAATCATTATTTGAAATTAAATGATTCAAATACGTATAAACAATCAAACAACATAAAAATTAATGACAATTACAAGACAATTACCACACTCTCTTGTGTGCAATGATCATCTTGTAAAAAATTTTTGAGCTAATGCATCTCCCCTTGTTTGTGGTTTCTGGCAATAATAACATGGATGTTATACAAGTGCGAAAAAAAAAAATCATCGAACAAAACTAAAGAACTAGTGATTATGATACAACATAAAAATACCTTTTTCTTGTTTCTAATTATTATTTCTTCAACTTTTGATTTCTTCCTTTTTGATGGTGGACGACCCTTACTCCGCACCTTTAGAGGTGATAGAAATTTTTGGTGTGGCACATTAGTCTCCTCCGACAACATAGGTTTAAACTTTTCCTTTGAAGTTGTGTTGTCCATCAACTTCGCAATTGCGTCATCCACATAGTTCATCAAGAACATGTATTTATCATTTGACTATGCTCCAAGTTCTGCAGCTTTAGTAAAATGAGAACACAATTTATTGTACCGCAGTTTCTCCTCATTGGTTTGTGGGTCATCATAACAATTCTGTACATATGTATGCATGAGTTTGATGTCCTTCCTCCATCGTGGTAAAATATACCTAGAAGGAATGTCGTTCACATTCTTCTCAATAAGCACCTTGCAAATGTGCCTACAAATAATGCCCCTGAACTCAAACAACTGACAAGAGCATTTAATGTCAAATTCTTGCTCGTTGGTGTAAACATTGTATACCACTTGCTTTCTAAATGCACCTTCTTTCCCTTTGACAACATCTGACACCTGAAATGTGCATACTGCACCATGCGCACCAGTGGTAGTAAGATTGCAATATATCATTCCTCGCAACTCATCTTGAAACAATTTAAAAATTTCATTTGTGTATGCTTCTTGTAGTTGCTTCTCAAAATAACAGTCAGTGATCAATGGAAAACATGAGTTAAATGAAGCAAAATCAGCTTTGTTCTCTTTCTCAATCTTACTTTTCAAGGCATTATCATATTGCTCAACAAACTGTTTCAATGAAGTCGTCGGACCAACATAACTATCAAAAAATGCATTTACACTTTCACTCCTTTGAGTTGTAGACATCCCAGCCCAAAATATGTTTCTGTATCTTCCTTTGACAACAAACCACACCCAAATAATACCGTCTGCCCATGATGATTTACACCGACAAACGGAGCAAATGGCATGTCATACTTATTCGTCAAGTATGTTGTATCAAAAGAAATTACATCACCAAAGGCTTCATAAGCCGCTATAGACCTCGCATCCGCCCAAAAAAAATTTCTCAAACGACCTTCCTCATCCATGTCAATCAAATGGAAAAATTTTGTGTTTCTTTGTTGCATGAGAGAGAAATATTTTCCAAGTGCCACAGCATCACCAACACCAAGCCTAAATTGCCTTTGCTTTTCGCAATATAATTCCCTACAATCTTTTCTCGAGTGTATGTTAAATTTTTCATAACCCCTCACTTTCAACCGCCAAGGAATGAAAATTTTTTTGTTTAGGCTTATTCCCTCGCTGGTCATTTAATTCAAGCCTTCTTTTGACATATGTATCAATTTTTTTATTGCACTTTTGGAAACGAGCTTTTTTTGGGCTAAGTGCATGATTATGCTCCAAATTAACACTTGAAATGGTAAATTGCCCATCATTGCTAACAATGACATTAATTTTTGCCGGACAATTTACTTTGGTGGATAGCCTTGGGTTGAAGGAGTTTTTTGAAGTAGATATTCGTTTGCCACCTCTTGAACATGCTAGAGTGTAATATTTCAATTTTCCATCATAACCTAATCTAGTGCTTTTTTTGGTGATGCCAAATCCTTCACCCCGCGCATACTTGACATACAATTTATAAACTTCTTCTTCGGAATCAAGTATCATACCGGCCTCCGGCACAATATTTTCAACTAAATCCAAATCTACCGGTTTTTCTTTGGCATGTATTTCATAACTTGAATATCCAACTTCCACATCATCTTTTCCTTGCTCATTACAACCAAGTATCACTTCTTCCATGTTCTTGCTTTAAGTAGTCTTCTAAACAAAAATTAGACAAACAATAAATTTACAAATTACGCAAACAATAAACACTCACATTTTTTAAGCTTTTGATCAAAATTAGCAATTTAATCACCACCATGATCTCTTTATAAATCAAAATAATAAGTACAAACTTAATCACCCAACATGATCTCTTTATAAACCAAAATACTTATAACTAATTGTGTTTCCTACACATTACTAATCTGAAATTTTTTATAATACAATCTTAATCATCATGATCTCTTTATAAACCAAAATACTTGTACATAATTGTGTTTCATGCACAATATTAATCAGAATTTTTTTTAAATTGAATCTTGATCATCATAATACTAATCGAAATTATACCTTGGATGTAGCGGTAGGGAGCGGGGAGTGAAGCGGCCGGGGAGTGGGAGAGGAAGCGGTGGGAGCGGTCGGGAGCCGAGAGGGAAGCGGCGACTGGGAGCCAAAAAGTGAAGCGACTGGAGTGGCCACCGGGAGTGGGAGAGGGAAGCGGCGACTGGGAGCCGGAAAGGGAAGCGCGGAGGCGGCCACCGGAATAGGGAGAGGAAGTGGCAACCCGAGAGCCGGAAATGGAAGCGGGAGTGGCGGGAGTGGCCACCGGGATTGGGAGAGGAAAGCGGGGAGCGGCGACGGAGAGGGAAAGTAACGGGAGTGGCGACCGAGAGTGAGAGAGGGATGTGGCGGGAGCGGCAGCCGGAGCGGGAAGCGGCTGGAGCAGCGACCGGAGAGGGAAGCAACGGGATTGGCCACCGGGAGTGGGAAAGGGACTCATGTGAGAGAGAGAGAGAGTCCGAGAGAGACCCGGTCGCCCACTCCTCCTTTTACTTTTTAATTAAAAAAAAAATAAAAAAAAAGAATATCCACGTAACCAGCCACATCAGTTGTGTGGCTGGTTCGTGTGTTTCTTTCGCCTCATATAGCATTACTCATATATATATATATATCAATCACAAATCCAACAATAACAAATCAAAAGCCAAATGAGACATCCAAGATTTTCTCAATAATAATTATCATTCACCAAAATACCAAACAAGTATAAATCAATAAAACTTACTTAAAACATGATATGTATATATATTCATCTCTAGCTATTGGCATTCTTCTAATTAAAGCTATGCTCAACAATTCCACTCAACAATTCCAAAGTATAACAAAACACAACAATAATTAGTAAATAAAACTAATCACACAAGAAAAACTCTAAGTTTTCTAACAAAGAACCCTAATTCGATCCTAGGGTTAGCTCAAAGCTAGGTATAAAGGTTACCAATGAATTCCTGAGGGTTTGCTTCACTCTAGTCCAAAGAAATCAAAGAAACAACTAAAGATTGTCGGTGCTACACTATCCTCGAATTTGCTACAGTAAAACCGGCCCTTATACTATGATTTTCTCACAATTTACAACACCAATTCAAGAAATTTCTTCAGAAAATCATACATTAACAACAAGTCAATGGCTTCAATTTGAGCAAATAAACAACTAAATCCATGGAGAAATCTAGGTTTTAAAAAAAAAATCTAAAAACAAGGAAATACAAGAAGAAAATATGATATAAAACATTAAATCCAAGCTTACCAAGTTCAAGAGTGAGGGAGGAAGGGAAAGGACACTTGGTTCACCGGAAAACCTCGCCGGAAAAATTTTAGGATAAGAGAAGGGTTCGGCCAAACTATTCTTTCGCTACTGATGCGGATCGCTACGATGAATAGACCGCTCTGAGAACAGGCATCTACATGATTGTCTTTGAAAAAAATCTATAGAAATGAGCTAGTTCAATTTACAGTAAAAACTGGTTATAACAAAAACCCTAGCCGAGAAATCTCAATGCACACTTCAATATCATCCAACAAAAATAGAATCACAAAACAAAAACAAAAAATCTCTCTTTATAAAAAAATAGTTTATAAATAAAACCATAATCACAACTTCTTCAACATCATCCACCTCGGCTCAATACCTTACACTGCAAACTGATGAAATGCCAAATACTTGAGTGAGACTTCTCCTTCGAGACACTAGTGGAAAAGGGAGAAGCTGAAATTTACAGAGGATGTCCAGGCAGAGACAACTTTGGAAAAGGAAAAAAAGCTGAAGAGGCGAATAGAGAAAAAAACTTATACGGCTCCATTAATAGTTGTCTCTTGGGATTACCCTAAGAAAAACCCCCACTTCCTCTCAAACCGGAACGCACTGCACGACTTCCCATGCAATGAGCAATTTCATCTAGAAAATTCAAAACTAACTCTGTTAACCATTGTTACGTGCTTTGGGGGTTTGAAAAATATTGTGTTTAAAAGGAAGGGGTTTTTAGGGATATACAAATTTAGGAGTTGTGTTTGTGCATATTACAAACTTAAGGGGTGTTTTTGGCAATTTTCACTTAAATATATTGAATAATATATATTAAAATAAATTTTGAATTTTGTATTGTTAATGTAAAAAAAATGTCTCTCTCGATAAATATTTTATAGGAGTCTAATTTGAAACTAAACATTTAATTTAATTTTTTCATAGTGTAAAATGGAAAAATAATTTAATTTTACGGGGTTCAATTTGAAAATTAACCATTAAATTTAATTTCCTATCAATATCATCTTTTTTTTCTTGGCCTGTTTGTTTGCTATAAAATTGTGAAGACTCATCTATGTAATAGAATTGGTGATCAATTATAGTTTATTGCTTAGTAATAAACATTGAAAAAATATATTTGATTGTGAAGATAATTAAATTAATTGTTGATTTCAAAATATGAACATTCATATAGGGCAATTATGAGTTTGTATTTATTGATCATTTGTAGTACTTATTTATATAAAGCTTTTTTTTAATAGAAACTTAATATATTATTTAATTTATATTATTATATAATTTTGAATATACTTAAATTTTGATTCATAATTTTTTTTTACCACTTTGTCTGTGATTTCTGGCTCCGCCACGGTTTGTGTAGAGTGTTAGTGTTCTACTAAAGATGCATATTCAAATCTTAGCTTACATAAAGTAAAAACACTCGTGTGTGAGATATTAGCTCTACACCTGTGCACCCAAGACTTCGACTTGTCTATATTCGTAAAAAAACATATATATTTGCAAAAATAGTCTATAATATATATATGAGAAAAAGTAATCTAGGGACGTTCACAATAACGTACCCAGATAATGAAAAGGTTGAGAGAGAATTTGATAGAGAGCGATAGGAACAAATAACACAGTGAACAGTAGACGTAACAGTATGAAAACATTGTACTGGCACTCATGATCTTGGTGTGGTGTTCTGTGTGTATAGCTTATGCTTGGTTACACCCTACAGTGGATCTAGTAGAAATCAAGTTTAATGGTTGAGATTGATTCACGATGGTGATCTACGATTCAAATCAATACATCCCACTTTTCACTGTACTACTATTTATAAGCATAGTACAATTATTGATGGAGATGATCGTTACCGTTGATTTATAATCCAAGAGTTGAAAATTAACATGCATAGATTTCATTTGCACTTACGTCTTTAGAAAACTGAGCCTATATATATATATATATATAAATTATACTATAACAAAGGATCTAAATAAAAATTTCTAGTTCTTTGAAACAAATTATTCATTTGTAAACTTTTATAAATATATCAACTTTTACATGTGAGCTTCAATTTTCACCAAATATTTTTTTTTTGTATTTTTAAAAGAGATAAACACTTTGACTTTATGCACATGAATGGCAGTTATGACATCATTTGTGAGTTAATTACTATAACGAAAAATTTCCAACTTTTATTATTTTGCATTGTCACATGAGAAACTTATTTTTAATATTACTAAACCACTTGAACCAAATGTCCCGAATCTCTTTTCTAAAATTTGGACATTTCAAGTTCCAGCCGATCTCAACCGAGCCGAGCTCAGGTCGGCTATAAGCCATAAAGCGAGATCTCAAGCCGAGCAGCGCTAGCTTCAGCCTTCAGTTGCCTGACTATTCATTTTTATCTCCAACCTTAGTGCGATTAGCGAAGCCCTGCGAAGGGTTCTCTCTTCTCTCTCTCTCTCTCTCTCTCTCTCTCGATCGATCGATTTCGTTTATGGTAAGCGACTCTCCATTCGATTTCTTCGTTTCTGAATCTCATTCTCTACTTCTGTTGATGAGATCTCTCGGTGTCGAATTGCTAATCCTTGTTGTCTTCTTTGGATCTCTGCGATTTTTAGATCCAATAAATCTAGAGTAGGTGATATGGATTGATGCATATGTTTTTCGATTTATTGGGGCTTTGAGTTTTGTCAGAGATCTGCATTAGCGTCGAAGCTTGTAATTTGCTTGATATTTTGTTACGAGTGAAGAATGTTGGAGAAATCCCTAAAAGGATAATAGCGAGAATTATGGATTGCCTGGAGAAACGCTTATTAACATATATATAAAAAAAAAGTTAGAATTGAAGTTATGTTAAGGGCCATATGGGCAAGCTAAGATTTTGCGTTACTTTTGTATAATTTCCTTTAGTTTTTAATTTCCTTGATTTGTGTGATAGTTATGATAGCTTAAGTTTTGGTAAATTGATTTTTTTTCCCTGTTTTATGTACTTGTTTGATCTCTAAAGACTATGTGACATGGGATATTTTAGTCTGTGTCTTTTTTTGTGTGTGTGTGTGTGTGTGTGTGTGTTTAACGAGTGCTATATTGTGTTTCGGAATTCATTTGAAACCTCAATGCAGGATGACTCTACTATGGATATGCAAAGTAACCAGAAACAGGCATTTGATCTAGGCATGTTTGTTGGGGATTTGGCTTTAGATGAGGATGCCAGCAGGTAGTTTCTCTCACTGTTCTTTTTCCTCTATTGGCAAAAAGAAGTCTTCATTTGATGATCCCACTATGCATACTGCTCTTATGCGGCATGCCTAGTCTTTTGATGATAGGACTAATATCTATACTTTCTTTTAATGAGACTAGGCTCAGTGGACAAAAATAGTGCATTTGTTAATGTAACTGCTCAATGATTGCCTTCAAATAGTATTGTTTTGTTTATACAGGACTGAATTCAATCAACCATTGCAATCTTTATTGCCTTTAATGGAATGATTGGCCCAAATTTGAATATTTTGTGGTGTGTCAGTGTACTTTTAGGTTTATACTATGCAATTTGTGATTTGTAATCAGATTTATTTTAGCATTGCATTTGCAGTATTCTGTAAATGATGTGAGCATTTGATAATTAGGTTTGATTTCCGTTGGACATTGGCACAAAAAATTTTAGTGGTATTGCTAGTATTCCTTTTCTGAGCAGCAAGAAATGCTTCTCTTTTCCCATTTAAACGCATTCATGTCCTTTCTAAGGATCTGCGTCAGTGTTCTTCTTATTGTGTCTATGCAAGATATGCATTATTAAATTCAAAATCCTCTCCTTATTTTGATGCACTACAATTGATAGTTAGATTTTGTTCATCTATATCTTATTTATGTGAAATTTCTATATGTACATATTCCTACCCATGATTTACATACTTGTGCTTCTTTAATGTTGATGGTTTAGTGATGACGTGTCTCTAGAAGGGCTACAGGAGGAACTAGAAGAATGTAAAAATGATGCTGTGGTATCACCAAATCATTGCAAGAGAATATGGAATACGGAGATAGGAAACACTCAATCGAAGGGAAAGGGACCTCCTCCATCTCTAAGGCTCACCTCCTCAACCCTCTTTAATCTGGAGATCTCAACTCTAATGGATACCTCTGCACACGCGACTAAACCGTACAGTGTCAAATCAACCACAAGGATTAACAACACTAGCAAGCACGTTAAATCACAAGATTAAAACTCTCAAGACAACTCGGATTAACTGGGAAAACGATAAAGAATCAGTCCAAAAACTATAAATCTTAGGGTCTACATGCCCAAATACCCACTAGGGCCTAGCCTCCATGGGCCTAGTTACAAAACAATAACGGATGCAATGAAAACAGTTAACCATATTAGAAAACTCGAATTACGTGCATGGATTGGCCCTGACTGGTAGTTCTACGTCATGAAGGGTTCCTCTCTGGCTAGGTGCAATGGCTCCCAAAATGCTATAGCGTCGAGACGAACCCATCGTAAAGCTGGTGAAGAACTCTCTCTCAATCGGCGAAGACCTTCTCCTTAAACTGAGCCGCCTCTCTCTCCAATGTCTCATGCTCAGCCCGCAAAAGTCCCTTTAGAATCGGCCAAAAGGAATTGTGTTTAGAGCCTCACATCACGTGCATCACGTGCGCAGCGCCCATGCGTCTCCACGTCGCCCGCGCGTGGCTGCGGGCATTTCCACCGCAGGCTGCGTGGGCGTGCCAGAGCACTCACCGATGCGCAGTACTGATGTTCGATTTCCACAGACGTGATGATAAACATTCTGCTCTTAAGGCCGCAATGATCGGGCACCATCGATCCATATGGTGACTGTCAGGCTTTTCCTTCATCAATGTGTCTTGTAAAGTTGTCTTGAAATCGCACGCAAAGAGAGGAATGTGCGGAGACATGGCTGCCTTTGTTGCCCTTCCGTTTAGTGAAATTGTCTTGCAAAACTATGAGTTGGCACATCTCCTCATACACGAACTCCTCTTGTGTCTTCCAACTTGATTTGTACGAGAACTCCCAATATTATGCCATGATAGCCTATCTTGGCTTCCCTTTTGAATTCCCAATGCTTTCACAACCTATATGCATAAAAGAACACTCAATACGAAATGAGACATAAACCGTATAAAATATGATGCTCAATGTATGTAAAACATGCATAAAAACATGTTCCTCAAGCATTTATCGAGAGTGATATACTTGCGCCTGCGCGAGCCATAATGGCGGCCGCACGCCTTGTGGCTCTCGGACATCAGAAAAATCGCTAAGTGTTCCCTGCGCCGCTGTGAGAAATTCCACCGCCGCGTGGACATTCACATGCCCAACTCATGAGGCACCCACCGCTGTATCTTCTTGGGTGAAGGGCTCCTCTGATTTCCACCGCAGGCGTGTAGAGTGCAGTGCGCATGCAAGGTAAGCCCGCGAGGCGAGTTCACGCCCTGTGTTCTCTCGAGATAATCGGCCAAACTCTGCAAGAATTCACCGCCCGTCGCGAGTACCCAGGCGTGCGATAATGGTGATCGTTCCGAGGCGGCCGCGCCTGTGCCTTCTGCGGATGAGCTTGCAATACAAATCCGCGGGCGTGCGGAAATTCCACACACCGTGCGTCTTTCTGGATGCCTTAGAAAAACTGCGGGGTGCAGAGAGGATTTTTCGAACATATTTACACACCTGTGAGCCCTAGTATGCGTTTACCAAAAACATTGAATAAAGCTTAAATGACATAACTCGCCAATTCCACATGAAAACACGATGAATAAAAGCTCACAAGAAGAATTCGGCAAAAGTATCTAAAATCAAGACACCAAATACTTAACAATTATTCATGAAAAAACTAAACTAGAAGATAAGAAACATTAAACACTTGGGTTGCTTCCCAAGAAGCGCTTTTAACGTCACTAACGCTTGCCTTGCCTTACCTCCACGGGGGTTCATAGATGAAAGTTGCCCTCTTACCTATGGCTTGAAAGCATGATGTGCAAGTCTCTTGAGGGTAGAAGGTGAATTATCGGGCTTGGACCACAATAACAATGGTCGTCCAACTTCTTGGTTCACGTACATCTCCAAAGACTTGGAGTGTTTCGATGGCATCTCCTAGCCCTCTTCATTTTGGAGCACCTTCTTCAAGATCCCGGCTTAGATGGTACTTCTTCCGTTCGAACCAAGCATCATTACTTCTTCATAATCCTCCTCTTGGTCGAACAAACCCTCATATGGGTCGGATTGAACATTTCAGCATGTATTCATCAACAATCTCATCGATCGTGTCCAGAAAGTATAAAGTATCATAATCAAGAGAATGCCGTATTTCAGCAAGAAAGCTGATAGGATTGTCATCTCAATCCTCACACTTAGCTCCCACCGTCCATGTCAATCCAATGATTTGGAAGTCATGAAACGGTCTCCAATTATTAAAGGTACATCCCTCCTTATCATTGTCTAGCATTACAAAGTCAAATAGAAAAATGTAGCTTCACCTTGATGAAGCACGTCTTCGTTGATGCCTCTCGGATGTCGTCTTTGTTGGCCACGCTAGTTGCGAAATCATCCGAGTAGGCTAAACTCCTGAGCCTAGTTTTAAAAGAGGTGTATGGAATGCGTTGATACATTTTGAGGTCCTGATGCCATTTCCTCGCTGGTGCCAATATTACAGATGATGAATTCCGGGTTTTATTCTTATGGAGCATGTTCTTTGCAATCTGTAAGCATGAAGCATCTAAATCTAATGACACTTTCCTCTAATTTGCTCTTTTTTGTTATCAAGTTTTCAGAACCTGCCATACTTAGGCATTTGGGCCAATGGCTCTACAAAAGGATTGATTGATGTGGGTTGCTTGAACAAACTCAGAACTTCTTGTATTGTTCGTCCTTGGTGTTTTTATCTGGGGGATAGGGATTTTTGGCTTGAAAGGTGGAGTTGCCGCTTTTCTCTTTTGCTTCTCACCCCCTGATCAATGTCATTCTTCCCGCTTTACATCAATGAGGCCCCGGTGTTAAGAAATGGTGGTTCGAGGATCAATGGGACTTCAACATCATCATCCACATCGAGAATAACAAAATTCAGGGATAATGAGCTTGTCTACTCTAACTAGCACATCCTCGACGACAACTCGGTTTCTTTATGGGCAAATTGACAGAAGTTGTTTTGTAATATTCTTGAATATATTGAGGAATTTCTTGAATTGATCCTCCTCTTTGTCTGCTTCCATCTAGCATGGGATAGGGAATGATAGCCAGCTTGTACTGCAGGTAGTAACAAGAGGATCCTGCATTATATCTCCTAAGTGCTGCAGGGTTGTGAAGTAATAAATCCAGGATGAGTGGTGTGTATCCTCGAGAGAGTGGGGATAAAGAACCTTACTTAAGTTGTTTCTTAACTACGCGAGGATGAATAATGGATTTGTGTGATGAGATGTAAAGTAACAAAGTAAAAGAAACAAGAAAGAGAGAGCACAAGTAAAGGGAGAAAGGTAAGGCAATGGGTAAGAAGTGGGGGTACCCGGATGTTGTTCCACCTAGGACAATCTCATTTCAAGTGCTGAAAAACCCTCTGATAAAGCTTTCTAAATAGCTGCATTAATGAGTCATTGGATATCCCTTAAATACATGGTCGAGCTAGTTCAACCATGCCTAACTCTATACATGTCCCGAAGGAGGATTGAATAACCTCTCTAACCTCTCGCAATCACATAGAATTACAGTACAAGGTTCATGGTCTTCAAGTGATAAATCATCTTCTCTATATATGTAGACCTAACCCTTTTGAGTCAGGGGTGAAAGTCTATGCGTAATTAAGCCCTAGGTGCTAATATCAAAGCTTCAGCAGCTTCACTCCGTTGCACCCGCGCTAAAGCCACTGTCGGAAGGTCGTCCACTTACCAGCCCATTCACTCTACTATGACCGCCAAAGGAAGCTGAAATGGAGGTAGAATAAATCACACCGGAGAGAAAGCAGCTACCTGCCTCTCGACTCACCCTCTCGAGCCTCTCGATCTAGCTTTGTCTTTACTCTCGTGGTGTGCACTCGCTCACGAGGGGTTACCAACAAGAACTCTCAACCCCTAGTGTCACTCTGGGGAGTATTCAAACAACTCAAACGCACACAAGATTGAAACTCTGTTAAAACATCAATTAATTGAAAGCTTTAGCAAAGAAGTTCAGTAGAAGCGAGTACATCCTAGGGTTCATAAATATCGAGAGTACCCACACTAAGGGGTTTTAGCTCTCCATGGAGCTAATTGCAATCAGTGAAATCGAATGTAAATGCACGAAGAATCCATACCCCACTCGATGGTACGTAGCGATGGTGCATGGAGAAGTCCTACTACTTGTCATAGGGAGTCCTTTGTGGGCACTAGGATACGTCTCGCCCGGGATGCGCGGCAGTTCTCCCACTAACACTTTCTCTTTGCAAATGGAGGCAGCGATAGCCGAACCATAGAACCTCTCAAATCTAGCCAATACCTGTAAAATCCAAGTAGCGCCCTTTCTCAAGTTGGGAAAATGATGGAGAAAATAATCTTTGAAATCAGACTGAAATCGACTTTTCAGCAGGCTGAAATTGGGAATCCACATTCCCACTGGGCGCCCTTGTGGATTTTTCTGCGTGTGTGTGGAATTTTCTGCGCCATGTGGATTCTGTGTTGAATTTCGACCTGTATAAATAGTATTTGCTCTGAGTGTTTTCTACGATTACTGCTATAATCATGGCTGAAAACTCTCCAAATCCATACTTTCATCGAGTAGCATAAGCGGGCACACATTTGTGTAGTGAATCGCTGCTTCTTCAATAACAGAACGCGTTGGTGGAGATCTTTGCGTAAAATGCACAAGCCGTAATGCTTGAATGCTTGATTGTCCTTGTGCCACTCAAATCTTGGTGCTAACTCCGAATGCAGAAAGGGGTGGCACACATTCTACATCTTGAACCCGACTTGTGTCTTGGTTTCAACTATTCTCGAGGGTTTCCTCAAATAATCGCTCTTGACCCACATTGGCTTCTTTCTTTAAGTTTTGGCTTCACAACCCTATATGCATGAAAGTAACATAAATACAGACATATTAGAGTTAAAACCCAAGAAAAGTAATGCTCATTATAAGGAAAGAACACTTAAGCATTCTTATCACACAAGCACTTATCAGGTATCCTTTGTGTTGGTATTTGACGGGTTTCTTCATCTTGCTTTTCCTTTCCTCTATCAACTACACTCTCAGATGGCTTAGGGTCTTCCTATATGGCTACCCCGTCCATTTTAGTACTTGAGCTCTCCTCGGCTCTTCCCTTCAACTGTGTTCCCGCTCCACGAGATTGTGACCTTCAAATGCTCCTCGGGTTGTTTTGGGTGTTACTAGGTAAGCTACGGGTGGCACTCGAATTGGCCCTAGCGAGTTGCGACCTGGTTTTCCAATGATTGGATCAGCTTTGAACATTCCTCAAAGCGATTTGTTCACTTTAGCAAATTGATTTTGATGTTCACAAATTTTTGCTTGATCCTGATCATAAATCTCGCTAAAAACATCTTGATGGTGAACTTCTTCTCAGTTGTTGGGGAGCTGATGTGGAGGTCTAGTGGTTTCGCGAGGGGTGTTTATTCTTTGTTATTGGCCCCATGATTTGTGTAGTTCCTCCCACATCGGATTATATATGTTTCGATAAGGATTCCCCGGGACCTCTAGGGCTTCCCAACATAATCAAGCATCTCGATTGGAGGATCGAAGCTATTGAGGTTGGATCTTGAGCAGGTAGCATGCCCACCTTGTGAGTTTTACAAGACAAAACTGCTCCAGAACTTGAGCTAGCAACCAACACAAAGCGAGTCAAATCTCTTTATTGGGGCCTCGACCTTAGCGGCTAGTGCGGCTGTCATTTATCTCATTAATTCCGAGTTAGCTAGTTTTACGTCAGTAGTCCAATGGCATTCATTGCTCGCCATGTTTTTCAATCAACTTCTCAACATCTTGGGGTTTTATTGCTCAATGATCCCCAATTTGACGTGTCGATTAGTTGTCTAGTTGCATAATTCAAGCCATTATCTGAGCATCTAGATCCTCATCAAGAAGAGAATCCATGATGGGGGCACTTGCGAGAGATCCTTGAATCTCTCATGTGCTTCAAAAAGTGTCTGGAGTCCCCTATGGGATCTGAAATCTCTTGCCTCAGTCTAGCATTCTTGCTTGGTGGAAAATACCTTGCAAGAAATTTATCCACCATTTCCTTCCAAGTGGTGATCGATCAGGGGCCAATAAAGTGAGCCATCTATGTGTTCCTTCCCTCAAGCGAAGTGGAATAATCTTAATCTTCATCGCATAATTGAACCTTTGAGTTAATCTTGAAGGTTGAACAAATTTGGCGGGAAGCAAGACAAGTGAGCATCGCAGGTCTTCGTCAGCTAGCCCATCAAACATATACTGATTTTTTGGACCATCCGATCGTGCTTGCTTTCAATTTCAAAGTTGTTATAGTCTGGTGGTAGCATGCACACTAAATTCCTCACTAGTAAATTGGGGCCTTTCAGCAATCGAGACAAAGTTCTCCTTGGTTACAGTGATAAGCGAAGGTTCATTAATCTCAACGAGGTTCATGATGCTCTGAACTCCTCGTACCTCTCTCAACCTTTGATGCAAAGTACCTTCTTATGACACGCACCAATCAAACAAATCTAGTAGAGCCTATTGATGGAAATTGGGATGGTCCGAGTGTATGTTGTCGTGGATCCCTTGAAGCCAAGTGTGTCTAGTACAAAGAGGCGTGGTCCACGCAGCCAAGTGCAACCTAGAAGTTGAAATATAGAGTCCTCATGTAAATCAACACATCAAAGTACACAAGACTTGAACCAGGAGCTACAAGATTCCATAAAAGAAATACAACATCTAACAATGCATCAATAAAGATGATCATCCAACTTACAAACAATCAATCCTAGAGTTCATCATGTCCCAAACACAAATAAGTTAGTTCCTCATGAAAGAGGACCACTCATTCATTTCCAAGCAACAAGTAAACAAGAAAAGAAGTAAGAACTACTCCCTCTAGCTTTAGATGCAGTTAGATGGTGAAGATCTTGAAGATTTGAAGAGATCTCCCCTCAAATTATGTTTTTGATGCCTAGGATCTTCTCCCTATCTTCTCCTCCAAAGCTTGCCTACCTCTTGGTGAAGTCTTGCACAGTATTAAGAGTCAATAATCAGGATATAAGAGGAAGATAGTAAAACAAAATAAAAACAAGTAAATGGAAATATATGTACAAAAAGAAGAAAATGAACAAAATAAAAGAAATAATGGCTAAATCAATAAGCTCTAAGTTTTCTGAGTATTCCTTGTGGGTCCCACGAGCAGGCGCCATAAACTTGATGTGAACTCATCGGCCAAGTGCGGAGTTATAAAGTAATACCTCTCATGCAAGCATGAGGAGATTACGTATCTCAGGCCCAAGGATCTGCACCTTACTTCCTCTTTTGCATATTGTCTAGTCAACGCAGTTTGAAGGGTTCTCTAAACTATTAATTAAATTAAAAGAAACTACAAGTGGAGTCTAAAACAAGGAAAAGGTATAAAATCAGGGGAATGAGAATGAGTCGCGGATCTCGATTCCCTAGGGGTTACTAAAGTGCATAGGATGCTAAGAATGTCCCTATGCGATTGGAGGTTTGGACCAAGAGACTTTCTAAAAATAGATCAACCCGATGGTCACGACAATTGACTAATTTGATACAAGTATTGATACAGAATTTCTTCCGATCATATCCTCGTATGATTTGCAATGAAAATGGAAATCTCTAGTAGAGTGCGGAACACAACTTGGTCTAATCCTAATGTTGGAGTGTTACAAAATGCACGATGGTCACGTGAATTTGTACATGAATCCCTTCAAACTAGATGTGTCTAGTACATGGGCGATGGTCACGCTACTAAGTACAACCTAGAAGTTGGTTTACAGAGTTCTCATGTAAGCAACACATCAAATGCACCAAGAATGAATCAACAAACACACAACAATTGTAATAGACATAATTAAATCTTCCAAATACACAAGTTCACCCCAAGGTTCACCGACATTCGGTGACCTTGGGGTCTACTCGTCCATACACACAAATACAAATAATAGGTTCATGAAAACAACTACAAATGGCATAAGAAAACTCCCTCAAACAATGGAAGTGAGTTGATGAGCCAAGCTAGATGGAAAGTTTCCACGGATGCCGCAATCGGGGGCGGCTTCACTCGTCGTCTATGAGCCCCCAAAGAAGAGATCGATAAAATCTAGCCAAACCAATCTTCTCCCTTTGATTCCCTCTCTCCCAAAATCTGCGATCTTGCCTCTCGGAAGCTAGTGGAAGTCGGCTCAAGAACTCCCCAAAAACCTTCACGCAAAAAGCCTCTTCAAAAAGAACTTCCTTTGTCCTAGAACAAGCGGTCAATTTATATCCCACGTCAAGTCCATACGGGCTCAATGTGGGAGCATGGATGCCCATGAAGCTCACTAGTATTTTGCCCAAAAAATGTCTCGGTACTACGATGAACTCATCTCGATAAATCACATGACATTGTTCCAGCTATAGTACTAGAAGTTGTGAATTTCCAGCAAACCTCACGGGCACTCATGTGGGCACATGGACCAGTGAAGCTTCAGCCCGAAGCCCGCCCGGCGTCAATCGGTGACTCTTCTACGATTACACTACAATGCCAAAACCCTAAAAACCACACGTTTTTGATGCGAATTCCTCCCAATTGCGTTTTTGAGCTTCGCTCAGCTCATTTAAAGATCTGCAACACCGATATAACCAATTTAGACTTAAACGGGCATCAATTCATTAAAATATACTCAAATAATACAAGATCAATACATATAAAATATGTATATTTAGGCGTTTATCAAGTGCCCTGAGAGAGGTTTAGCGAGGTGATGAGATGGCCGATGAGATTGATAAAAAGTGCATTGGTCGTGGGAAGGCTGGGAAGATTATTATAGATCAAGAGCCAGCTATCTACACTTGGCGCTAGAGGTATTAGCTTCCATCGAATTTGATCGATCGTACAAGAGATTTAACTTACCGTCAACGTCATACAGTTCAGAGCATTCGGACATCATTTTAGCATGATTGTCACTCAGTTTTCAATCTGGATGCGTTTACATGACGAGATGTATACAGATTCAGAGGAGTACGATCATTTGCCGATAAACTACCCTGGCGCACTAACCCCGCCCTGAGTATCGCGAGCTTTATGTGGGCGAGGCGGTATGAGCGAAGTGTCCAAAGGCGGCGCACCTATCTCGGCCGAGTTCACGAGATGCTCACATGCGGTCCTTAGCAGATCCGTGAGTGATCAAGGCGACATCACAATTGTTTTGAGCCGCCAGGAATTGCTCTATTTATAGTCCATGTTCCATAGCGAGCCGATTCACTTGGGGCACATAGTGGCAGACTACCTGAGGTACCAAGGGCGGTATGCAAGAGTTAAGTATTATTCAGCGGTCCTTACATCACTAGACTCATCACAGGGGATGGGTCTGTTGGACGATATCCGTAGTGCTAAAAAGATGATCGTTCCCTACCTTCTCGGCATTGATACGATGATGATGATGGGATTCATGCGCAGGCACGGGCCTGGAGCATATATTCTAACTATGCCTATTTCAGAGATAGCCGAGGACAGTGGAGACACAGCGGAGGGTTCCACGGTGGGTCCCAGAGCCTTTGCTAGAGCATATGGGCCGAGGCACCACACGCATCCTGAGTGCCTCCAATGCGCATATTTTCTCCCTCTTGAGCCTATGATTGATTTGAGAGGTTTGAGAGTCTTTGTGGGTGTGCTTCGAGACCGAGATAGGCTGATCGACCACGAGTGTGTACACCCATAGCGCCTGCGGGGTCATCAAGTAATAAACCACTCGAGCAGCGGCGAATGGGTCATATTCCCAAGGGGCACGAGGAGCTACCCTACTCACTTCTTACTGTTGTTTAGCTCACCGATTCCAAGATAAGAGAAAAGAAGAAAAGCGAAAGCAAGCGAAATGAAATCTTAAGAAGTATGAAACAAGTAAAAAATACGGAGATGCCCAAGGTTGGAAAAGCGGTCACCGGATCGCGGATTCCCAAGGGGCTACTATAGTGAGTAGGAAATTGAGTAATAAAAAGCACGTGGCTAGTTGGACCGAGAAAAGCCAAGACCTAGGTCGACCCGATGGTCACGGCAATTGACCCCTAACCCGGTGCAAGTGTTGAGCGGAATCCCTTCAGCCCAACTTCCCTACGCAGTTGCAAGGAGAATGTAAGTTTTCACAAGTTAGGGTGGAAACACAAGTGAGTTTTTCAACCCTAGGATTGGAGGGTATAAATACCCGATGGTCACGGCATATTTATACAATGAACCCTTCCTAGTTTGGTGGAGTCTAGCACTAAGGCAATGGTCATGCTACAAAGTGCTACCAAGAATTTGATACATCACTTAATCAAATGTACCAAAACAAGCAAGAACGCCAAACAAGGATCACAACAAGCCAAACATGCGGTGACCTAGGGGTTTAGTTGTTCATCTTCAACAAGAAAACCAAATAATCCATACAAACAACTAAAGTAAACATGAGGAACACTCCCTCAAATGATGAAGGTCGAATGACTCAAGAATCCCCGGAGAAAGCCTTCCAAAGACGCCACTCGTAGGGGTGGCTTCCCGTTGTCTTCAACCTCCAAGCAATGATGCCCTAGAAGTAGATCCTCCTCGTTCTTACTCTCCCCGACAAGAAAATGCTCGGATTTCCTCCCTTTTTGCGCTCCTAAAACTTGGGTTCAATTGATGTGGAAGTGTTCTCCAAACCCTAGCTGGCCTTGTCCCCAAAGAAGAAGAAAAATCAAGAAGAAGCCCCCCAAAAAATGCCCTTCAAGACCTTATAAGTGCCCAGATCCCGACCGGTGAAAGCGAGTCGAGTATACCCGGCGAGTATACTGACTCTAGAAATTTTGAGGTTCTGAGAAGCCCGCGATGAGCTACGATGGCTACGGTGAAACTACTACATGAAATGCCTCTCGATTGCTTTTGCTCTGAGTAATCCGCTCCCGAAATGCCGCTTTGTTCTTTGAATTTATCCCCAATCGGCGTCGCGAGGCACCAAGGCTTCAAATGGGCCTGAAATGTAAAAAAATAACACAATTTAAACCAAAAGGGCATCGATTCAACAAATAAATATAAAGAATCCTACAAAACAAAATACATGCAAAATGCGTGCTTTAAGGCGTTTATCAATAGCCAAGGTTCTATGTGACATAGAACCGCGCTTGATGCGAGTTGATGGCACATCTAGACACCTACTCTGATGAGTTATTAGAGTGAGACGCTGCCTCTCTATTCATTATGAGGCCCCGGACCCCTGAGGCTCCTTCGGCATCACCATCACCAGATCCACTTGTGCCATTTGATTTAGCACCACCCAGTGTAAAGCTATGATTGAGGACACCGACACTTGATGCATCTTTCATTTTATCTTTCATATTTTATTTTTGTATTACATTTTGTACTTGTACCTTCAGACAGGATCCTCCTTCTAAGTTTATCTTTTGTTGTCTCGAGTTGCATCTCCTTGCTTTATCTTTATATACTCAAGTTTTTTTTTTTGTTTATTAAGCTTTACTGAATCCCCCTTGTGTATCCATGCAGATGGTCTTGTTATTATGGGAATTAAGAACTAGTCATAGACACGGCCAAGGTGCTTTACCCTTGGCCGTATGTGGTTCACAACCCATTGGAACTTTATTCCCAAGGATTTAGCTCCATCAAACGCACCACTTGGAGTCATGGAAGTATTGTTTCAATTGCCGCTCCTATATATATTCTTGATTGTTATACTTTCTAGTGTGCTTGCATATGTACATTGAGAGCAATGTACAACTTAAGTGTGGGGGAGAGTCACATTGCACATGTCCTTTACATAAATGTTAATTGACATACATGCTCATGTAGCCAATGGCGGTTCACCTTAGTTGCAATGATTGTATTCTTGAGTTTAGGTGGAATTTTAATGTTGAATGTATTCATGCTCTAGTTTTTACTTGAATTTCTAGGAATTTTTGCCCGATTAACACTTGTTGCACTACTCGCTCATTAAACTCTTTTGGAAACTCAAGTTAGATGTTTAAGGGACTAATTAGTTTTGTTTCTTGTGTTATTCTTGTAAAAATAATAGAAAAAGAGAAAAATATTTCTTGTTGGTTATGTATTGCGGGGGGAAAAAGCTACAACCTATGATGTATGAAGCTACTCTCATAAGTTGGATATTAGTTATGCCCTAATGAGGAGAAATAATTATCTCATAGGATGAATGAAAGCTACCACCCGGTAGAAAAGAGCTACCAACTCAAAAGTGTGAAAGCCATCTTAGCGACGCTTTGGAAAAGGAGCTACCTTAGGGATGTGTGAAGCTACTACCATCTCTTTATTTTGTTGTGTTTTGTGGATAAATAAGTCCCTTATGCTTAGAAATTTGAGGAGTATACTTTGGGTTGATCTGAGTGAGGCCACACACTTACACGATTTCGTGTTTGTTGCCCTTTTTTATTCGAGTTTTTAGCTAGAGCAATGATTTTTCGTATTTGGTGATGAAATTTCTAGTACTTGTAGAATGCTTTCCTTGCATGTTTTGGTGAAAATAAGGCCAAGCATTTTCAATATTTCCTTGTTGTATGCTTCAATGTTTTATTTTTGCTTGAGGACAAGCAAAAAGCTTAGAGTAATGGGGAGTTTGATAAGTGCTTGTGAATTAGTGTCTGAGTATTCTTTCCTTATGATGAGCATTGCTTTTATCGAGGTTTTAGTGCTAATACATGTGTGTTGTAGTTACTTTTTGTGCATATAGGGTTGTGGAGCCCAATATGAAAGAAAAGAAGCCAAAGTAGATCGGAATGCACTATTTGATGAAATCTTGGAAGGAACAAACGCGAAGACACAAGTTGGGCACAATGATATGTGAATGTGCGCCAACCTCCATGTATTCAAGCAATTACAATGTTTGGAGGGGCATAAACACAGTCACATTTGCGTACCATGACTTGTGCAATGATAGCAAGATCTTCACCAATGAGTCCTTTTATTGAAGAAGTGACGCGATCTACGGCATAGACGTGTGCCCATTTGTGTTGCCTTGATAAAAAGTGTGGAATAGGAAGTATTTTGGCTGCAGCAGGTTACTACAGCAAAGCATTGTAACAATTCACGATGGTAGATTCTTGTTCACAACCCATGAAAATCAAATTCGAGGATAATCCACAGCCCATGTGGAATTTCCACTAGGCGTGTAAAAATCCATGAGGACATGTGGAACATCCATAGGACCGTGTGGATGCCCAATTCCAACCTATATAAATCCACGAATAGCCCTGATTTCAGGAGCCTTTCTTCCATCTTTTCTCTATCTTTTGAGAGGCTTGTAGCTAGGGTTTAGAGGGGCTTTGGCAATGCTTTTGGAGTGGTTCTATGGCTTTTACATTGTGTTTCTCTTGGAAGATAGTTATTAGGGGAGCATTCATTGACACCGTTCCGGCGAGGTGTGCCCTAGGCTTGACAAGGGGACCTTTGAAGAGGATGAGGCTACTCCACAAGACTATCAACATGAATACCGAGGAGGTTTTACTTATGGATTGTTCATTTTTACATTCCATTTCATTATTGATTGTAACTTGCTCCATGGAGAGCTAAACCCCTAGTGGGTACTTGGATTTGTGAACCTTAGGATGTATTTATTTCATTAACCTTCTATTATGTTTTCCTTAATTGATGATTTTAATTAAGTTCGAAACTTAAATGTTTGTTGAATGATTTCTCCCTTAGAGTGACACTAAGGTTAAGAGTCTATATTGGTAATCCTTATGATTGAGTGACACACCATGAGGGTTAGACAAAGCAAGATTGGAGAGGGTCGAAAGGATGAGTTGAGAGGTAGCGGAGCGTCCCTTTTCCCCTCCTGTGTGATTTATCCTATCTCAATGTTCCATTAGTTTTTTGCGGTCATAATAGAGTGAAGGGTTAAGGGATGAACTTTGCTAGGGCTTAGTTTCGTGAAAAACAGAGTGAAGCATTGAAGTGACTTTAGCACCTGGGGCTTAATTGTGACTAGGGGTCTTTCGCCTGGACCAAATCATTAGATCTACATATAGGAATAGGGTTTTTGCACTTGGAATCCCTAGAGCTTCTTGTAAATTTATACAGTGTGAGGTGTTGAGACTGATTGATTTCTCTATTGGGGCAGAGTGTAGAGTTAATCATGGTTGATCTTAGGTTAGGGACAGTGTATTTAAGGGTGTCCACGACATATTGAGCATCAATTAAGAGACATAATAGTTGGTTTTGCACTTGAAACAATTATCCTAGGAGGAACAATATCTGAGTACCCTTCTTTCTATCGATTGCCTTCCCTATCATTTTATGGTACCTCTCTTTCTTATTTTCTTCAGTTTGTTTACATTGATTTTTATCCACATTAATATAATTTTGTCTTCATTTAGTTAAGTAGAAATCTTTGTGTTTCTGATCCTTATTCCATGTAGATACAATACCCACTCATCTGGGATTTATTACTTCGACAAACCCGTGCACTTGCAGGTCACACGCAAGGGGTGTGTTAGGCACGTACATCACTAGACTCATCCTGGTGATGGGACTACTGGACACTATCCATGGGGCCGAGAAGGCGATCGTTCCCTCCCCTCTAGGCCTGGATATGATGAGGTTGATTGGTTTAGTGTGCATATATGGGCCTGTAGTATATATATTGCTTATATCTGCCCAAGAGATTGCCGAGGGAGAAAACGTCATAGCTGGGGATTACAACAGGTTCTCGAGCCTCAGCCCGAGCCTATAGAGCCTGAGGCATCCCCTGCGGCACAGGAGCCACCTCCAGTGCTCATGTTCTCATCCTCTCAAGCCTATGATCGATTTGAGAGGCTCGAGAGTGCGGTAAGGGTGCCATGAACCGAGATCGCCGAGGTTTATGCCATAAAGGGTGCGCAGCATGCAGAGGTGATAGCACGTCTCGACACCCTACAGCAGTTAATAGAGTGAGACACCGCCTCACCATTCATCATGAGACCGAGGACCCGCTAGGCTCCTCCAGCTTCACCATCACCAGATCCACTGGCACCATTCGATTATGCTCCGACACCAGTAGTAGTATTGGAGCCCCAACCCGGTTTCTTGGCGCTTTATCGTCTTTTTATTTATTTTATTTCTCATATTTTATTTTCACGTTATATTTTGGACTTGTACACTCAGAAGGATCTTTCTTCTGAATTTATCTTTTATTTTGTCTGTAGTTGTATTCCTTTGCTCTATCTTTTATATACTCGAGTTGTTTTTGTTTTGTTGAGCTTCCTTTGAATCACCCTTGTGTATGCGTGTAGATGGTCTTGTCAGTATGGAAATTGAGAACTGGTCATAGGCACCTCCAATGTGTTTTTGTACTTGGCCGTGTGTGCTTCACAACCCATTAGAACTCCACTCCCAAGGAATTTAGCTCCATCAAATCCTACCTCCACATTCTAAGAGGTTTTTGCGGTCATAATAGAGTGAAGTGGTAAGAGACGAACTCCACTGGGGCTTAGTTGTACAAGTAATAGAGTAAAGCGTTGAAATAATCCTTGGTATCTGGGGCTTAGTTGTGACTAGGGGTTTTTCGCATGGACCAAAGGGTTAGATCTATATTAGGGAATAGGGTTTATCATTTGGAATCCCTAAAGCCTAAAGCAACCTAGCATAGTGTGAGATGTTGAGACTGAGAAATTTCCCCACCGGGGTAGTATAAGGTTAGTCATGGTTGACCTTAAGTATTGGGACCATGTGTTTAAAGATCTCCATGACTCATTAAATATCCGTTAGGGAACATAATGATTGGTCTTGCACTTGAAACAATAATCCTAGGGTGAGCACTGTCCGAGTGCCCTATTTATCATCAATTATCTCTCCTATATTTACTTGCGCCTCCTTCTTCTTTTCTTATTTCTATTCTCATTGATTTGTTTCTACATCACTTTTGACCATTTTCATTTTAGTTAAATAGCAATCTTTGTGTTTCTAATCATTATTCCTTGTTGATTCGACTACCCTCTCACTGGTGTATTATTACGTTGATAAACCCAAGCACTTTCGACCATTACTTGATTTTATTCGATTAAACTGGTGAATGTGCTTTGTTTCAATGCTAAAATGGTTATTGCATGTTTAAAATGAGTTTAGAAATGATTTTTAGGTGTATTTTGTGGATATTTGCAAAGTGGCCCTGCAATTTTCATGCCTCATGGATCCACACGAGTGTGTGGAATTTCCACTGCCTGGGTGTGGATTCTCGTGAAAGTATTCTATGAGTTTATTTGATTGATTCTCTTCTCAATTCATGAGGATATGGCTCCAAGAACTAAGAAAGTGGCGGCAGAGCATCTTTGAGAGCCCTCACTTGAGACTAAGCACATAAAAGTACTCGATTCCCGAGCATCAGGCTCGATTTAAGCATTTGTTGAAGCTTAAGTTTGGTCAGACATGATTCTTGGATTTGAGCTCACTTTCGGAGAGGTGCAGTTGGTAGGCGATATGGTAGATGAGGGTGAGCAGAGCTATTTTTACGTTGGTAGGTGGAGAAGGTTGTTATTTATTCATGGTGGCTATTCATACTTTGACATTAGAGGTACTATCATAGTTTAAGTTTGACCGATCTTATAAGAGTTTTGATAGCATCGATGTCATGCAGTTCAGAGCATTTAGACACTATTACAGTATGAGTATCACGCAGTTTTCAGTCAAACTAGGCTTATACAATGAGGACTTTACTTCTCTGAGGAGGAATACGATCGATACGCCCTCGCAGTGCCTTGTAAATATGTAAGTAGTCGTGGTGACAATACTGGGGTTTTAAGCAAACAGTGGCTTCTATATTTATACTCCATGGTACTCAGTGAGCCGTTGCATCTGGGACACATTATGGCCGAGTATTTGAGACATCAAGGGCAGTATGCGAGAGTAGGTGTCCTCTTCTCCGGTCCCTACATTACCAGACTCATCATGGGAATGGGTCTACAGGACGCGATCAGAGGGATCGAGAAGACTATTGCACCAGCACCTCTCGGTCTAGAGACCATGCGTATGATGGGTATGATCAGGAGATACCCAGACGGGGTGTATGTGCTGAACATGCCCCACCAGAGCTAGTCGAGGCTGAGGAAGTAGCAGCAGAGGGGTCACAGCCAGCACTGGAGCCATAGGCAGAGCAGGTCCATATAGAGGCACCCCCTACAACACAAGAGCCACCTTTAGTGTTGATATTTTCACTGATTCTAGCCCATGATCGTTTTGAGAGGCTCGAGAGTACGGTGGGGGTACTACAGTCCGACCTAGCAGAGGTTCATGGGACACAGGTCACGAACCATACTGAGGTGATGGTGCGTCTCGACATCATCTGGCGGCTATTAGGCGAGGCGCAGCTTCACCATATATTATGAGACCTTGGACTCCTCAAGCATCCCTAGCACCAGTTGATCCACCAATTCCATCATCATCACCGATAGCGGCCAGAGAAGAGTAGAGCCCGCGGATGACATTGACACTTGATTAAAGTCTTTACTCTTATTTGTTATTGCTTTTTAGTATTTAATTTTTCAGTATTTTTATTTTTGCACTTGTATTCCTCAAAAAGGATCTTCCTTACGAGTTCATCTTTTATTTTGTTATGCGGGTTGTATTTCATCGAGTTATCTTTATATAATCGAGTTTATTTTATTTTTGTGGAGCTTCATTAAATCCCCCTTGTGTATATGTAGACCTGTTAAAACGGGCCGGCGGGGCGGGCTGGCCAGCGGGCTACCAAAACCCACCATTTGGCGGGGTGGGGCGGGCCGGCCCGCCATTTGGCGGATTGGCAAAATGCCAACCCGACCCAACCCACCTTGGGTTGGCGGGTTGGGCCGTCCGGCCACTAAAAATATGAAATATTTAAAAATTATATATTTTATATATTGATTATTTTTTTAACAAACCAAAAGATATTTATTAAGGCACAAAACATAATACAAAACATATATTTCAAAAAACATTTTACATATGAGGTTATAATAAATCACACAACTAAAAATAATAAAACAAGTAAATAACAACATATCCAAGCAAGTTAACCAACTAACCCAACATTCAAAAATTTCCATCATAATTATTGTGTTATATAAAGCACCTAAAACATTTATCCTCATTTAATCTTTTTTTTAAAAAAAAATTTAGTAAATTAAAGGGGTGGGCTAGCCCGCCCCGCCCCGCCCATAAACCTAACCCATACGGGTTGACCCATTTTGGCCCGCTTCCAAACGGGCCTACAAAAGGCCAACCCAACCCGCCAATTTTTGTTGGCGGGGCGGGCCTACCCAGCCAGGTTAGGCCCGGTTTTAACGACTCTATTTATACGTGCGAGATAGTCTTGTGAGTATGCAAATTGAGGACTAGTCATGAACACGGTCAATGTGATTTTCACATGGCGTGTGTGCTCCCAACCTATTGGAACTCAACTCTCAAGGATTATAGCTCCGTCAAATGTACCATTATGAGTTCAAGGGAGTATTGTTTCAATTGCCCACCTTCGCATTTGATCTTGAATGTTATATTCTTTATTGTGCTTGCATGCGTACATTGAGGACAATGAACATCTTAAGTGTGGGGGGAAGGTCACATTGTACATGTTCTTTACATATATTTTGATTGAATATACATGCTCACGTAGCTAATGGCGGTTCACCTTAGTTGCAATTGTTGTATTCTTAAGTTTAGGAGAATTTTTAATTTTGAATGTTCTCATGCTCTAGTTTTTAATTGAATTTCTAGGAATTTTTACCCGATTGACACTTGTTACACTATTTGCTCATGAAACCTTGTGGAAACTCGAGTTTGATGTTTAAAGGGACTAGATTAGTTTTGTTTCTTATGTTAATTTTTTTAAAAATAAAAAAATAAAAAAATGATAAAAATAAAAATAATAAATAATGAAAAATAAAAAAATAAAATTAAATAAAAATAATATAATATAAAAAAATAAAAAAATAAAATAAAAAAAAAGGAAAACAAAAAAAGAAAGAAAAAAAAATATAAAAAAATAAAAATGAGTAAAGAGAGAGAAAAAAATAAATATATTGTTTAGTTGTGCATTTGGGTACAAAGAGCTACTACCTATGAAGTATGAAGCTACTCTCATAAGTCGGATACTAGTTATGCCTTAATAAGGGAAAGAGCTTTCTTATGGGATGAGTGAAATCTGCTATGCCGGTAGAAAGAGCTACCACCTCGAAAGTGTGAAAGCTACCTTAGCGGCTACCTCAGAAAAGGCTACCTTAGAGGATGTGTGAAGCTACTACCGTCTCTTTACTTTGTTTTGTATATAAATAAGTCCCTTATGCTTAGAACTTTGAGGAGTATACGTTGGGTTGATTAGAGTGAGTTTACACACACTTGCACGATTTCGGATTTGTTGTTCTTTTTTATTCGAGTTTTTAGCTAGAGCATTGTTTTTTTTTGTATTTATTGTTGAAATTCCTCTTACTTGTAGAATACTTCCCTTGCATGCTTTGGTGAACATAAGGCCAAGCACTTTCAATATTTCCTTCTTCTATGCTTCAATGATTTATTTTTTGCTTGTGGACAAGAAAAAGCTTAAGTGTGGGGGAGTTCAATAAGTGCTTGTGTATTAAAAATATGAAGTATTCTTTTCTTATGATGAGTATTACTTTTATCAGATTTTATCACTAATACGTGTGCTTTTGTGTTCTTTTACGCATATAGGGTTGTGGAGCGAAATAGAAGAAAAGAAGACAAAAGTAGATTCGAATGCATATGTTGATGGAATTTTAGCGTGAACACATGAGAAGACACAAGTTGTGCTAAAGGCGTATGAGTGTGTGCCAACCTCCATTATGCTCGATGGAATATGATTTGGAGGAGCACAAAGGGAGTCACACTCATGTGTTCCGACTTATGCAAGGCTAGCAAGATTCCCGTCAAATGTGCTTTATTTGAAGATGCAACATGATCTACGGTATAGACGTGTGCCTGTTTATGTTGCCTTGATGAAGAGTGTGGATTCAGGAGTGTTTTTGGCAGGGTACTGTAGTAGGTATTGTAGCAAATCACTATAGCAATTTACTGTAGTGTTCATAGGCCGTTGAAAACTGAATTTCTACGAATTCACACGGGGGTGTCAAAATTCCACACTCCCTTGTGGATGCCAGATTCCAGTCCTATTTAAGTCACGATTTCAACCTGATTTCATAACCTTTTTTTCCATCTTTTGGCTATCTTTTCTCCACCTTTGGAGGTGTCCGCGGCTAGTGTTTGGAGAGATTTTGGCAAGGCTTTTGGAGAGGTTCCGGGCCTTTGACACAGTATTTCCTTCGGAAGAGAGCTATTGGGGGAGCTTTCATCGCCATCGATCCGGCGAGGTGTGCCATAGGTTTGACAAGGGGACCTTTGGAGAAGATGCGGTGACTCCATAAGACCATCGACTCAAATACCAAGGTTATTATATTCATTGATTGCATCTTTTTACTTTTGATTTCATTATTGATTGTATTGTGCTCCATGGAGAGCTAAATCCCTAGTGGGTGCTTGAACTTGTAAACCCTAGGTTGATATTGTTTCTTTGACCTTTTATTATGCTTTTATTAATTAATGTTTTAATTGAGTTCCAATCTTGAATGCTTATTAAGTTGATTTTCCCTTAGAGTGACACTAGGGTTAAGAATCCATATTTGTAATCCTTGTAGATGAGTAACACACCATGAGGGTTAGAGAATGCTAGAGTGGAGATGGTTGAGAGGGTGAGTCGAGAGGTAGCGGAATGTTCTCGTTTCTCTCCGATGTGATTTATATACCTCCGCATTCTAAAAGTTCTTTGCGGTCATAATAGAATGAATTGCTAAGAGATAACCTACACTGGGGCTTAGTTGCACGAGCAATAGAGTGAATAGTTAAAGTAATCCTTAGTATCTGGGGCTTAGTTGTGACTAGGGGTCTTTTACCTAGACCAAAAGGTTAGATCTATATTGGGGAATAGGGTTTATCACTTGGAATCCCTAAAGTCTAAAGCAACCTAACAAAGTGTGAGATGTTGAGACTGAGAGATTTCTCTAGAGGGGCATAGTGTAATATTAGTCACGGTTGCCCATAAGTTTTAAGACAATCTGTTTGAGGATCTCCATGACTTATTAGACATCAGTTATAAAACATAATGATTTGTTTTGCACTTGAAACAATAATCCTAAGGTGAGCAATGTCCTAGTGCCCCATTTACCATAGATTGCCTCTCCTATATTTTACTTGCGCCTCCTTCTTTTTTTCTTAATTCTATTTTCATTGATTTGTTTCTACATCACTTTTGACTCATTTTTATTTTAGTTAAATAGCAGTCTTTGTATTTCTAATCACTATTCCTTATGGATTGGACTACTCTCTCACCTGGGTATTATTACTTCGATGAACCCATGCACTTGCGGTACACACGCAAAAGGGCATTGCCAAGCTACTACCATCTCTTTTCTTTCGTTTTGTCCATAAATAAGTCCCTTCTACTTAGAGCTTTGAAGATTATATGGTGGGTTGACATGAATGAGTTTGCACACACTTACACGATTTCGGATTTGTTGTCATTTTTAATTCGAGTTTTTAGCTAGAGAAATGATTTTTTATATTTGGAGTTGAAATTTCCCTTACTCGTAGAATGCTTCCCCTTACATGATTTTGGTGAACCTAAGGCTAAGCACTTTTAATATCTCCTTTTTCTACGCTTCAATGTTTTATTGCAATCGTCAGATACAAGGTTTAATTAGTCGAGGCTACACTTCACAACCACACCGCTTCTTTGCGCAATCTTGAGAATCAAGTGGTGGCAAATTGCAAAGGCTCTATCGGAGAGACCATAAGGAAGCTTACCAAGTAATACCAAGACCAATCCTAGAGAGCATGTGAAGGCAATCACTTTTGAGAAGTGGTCGTGAGGTTAAGGGTGAGGCTTCAGGTGATAAGCCCTAATGTAGAAGCACCCGTGGTCATTGAGGTCGGGGAGGGGCAAGCAAAGAGAAGGAGGTGGCACCTCCACTAAAATTAAACCAAGAATCCCTTATCCCTCTAGATTGAAGAATGACCAAGGGGATGAGCGATTATAAGAAGTTCACGAGTTTGTTCAAGCAACTCCCACATCAACATTCCCTTTGTTGAGGCATTGTCCCCAAATGCCTAAGTATGCAAAAATTCTTGAAGGACTTGTTAACCAACAAGAGGAAGTTTTTTTAGGAGAGTGCCTCCGTGATTTTAGATGCCTCATGCTCGGCGGTTTTACAAAAGAAAATGGCGAACAAGAAGAAAGATCCGGGAAGCTTCATCATACCGTGCAACATTGGCAATTTGGATGAAGAGATGGCATTGGTGGACTCTGGGGCCAGTATCAACGTTATGACATATTCTTTCTTTCAAAAATTAGGTTTGGGAGAGCCTAGGCCCACTTGGATGGCATTGCAATTGGCGGACGAGCGGTGAGACATCCGAGGGGCATCATTGAAGGCGATGCTCATCAAGGTGGACAAGTACATTTTTCACCTGTAGACTTTGCTAGTGTTGGGACGTCGATGAGGGATGCGGATGTACCTTTGATACTTGGGAGGTCATTCTTGCGCACTTCAAGGCATTGATCGACATGGACGATGGGGAGTTGACCTTTGGGGGTTGGAGATGATAAGCTCACATCTTGCCTTCACAGAAGCCATGCGACATTCTCTTGACTTTGATGATACTCTTTACTTTCTTGACACTACTGATGAGATTGTTGATGAATATATGCAGGAAATGTTCAACCCAGACCCGTATTTGGGTTTGTTTGACCAAGAGGAGGACAATGAAGAAGTAATGATGCTTGGTCCAAAGGAAAAAGTACCATCTACTCTTGGGATCATAAAGAAGGTGCTCCGGAAGATGAAGAGGGTGAGGAGAAGCCACCAGAAATGCTCCAAGGCAGTTGGGGATGTGCACGAACCGAACAAATTGGATGAACCCTTGCTAGGTAGTACCAAGCCTGATGATGTCCACTCTACCTTCAAGAGACTTTGCTCATCATGTTTTCAAGCTATGGGTAAGAGTGCAACCTTCATCTATGAACCCCCGTGAGGTAAGATAAGGTACGTCAAGATTAGTGACGTTAAACAAGCGCTTCTTGGAAGGCAACCCAAGTGTTTACTGTTTTCTTAGGTTCTAGTTTAATCTTTGCATAAATAAAGCATTAAGTATTGGTGTCTTGATTTTTAGATGCCTTTGCTGTGATTTTCTCGTGGATTTTTGATGCTATCTTGTGGTTAAATGTGCATTTGGCAAAGTTTTATGTCACACAAGCTAGTTTCTCATGTTTTCACTAGTATATTCTATATATTAAAAGCGAGGGCTCTAAATGTTTTATCATGTTTTTAGAAACTTTCTGCAGAGCCTGCAGAGTTTTTAAAGCATCCAAAGAAAACGTACGGGCGTGTGGAATTTCCGTACATCCTTGGATTTGCATTGTGAGCTCGTCTAGAGAATCCAAAGGGGCGTAGACTCGGCTCTGTGGGTAGCCTATCGGCGTACCCTGCGCCCATGGGTAATTTCCATGCGGGCATGTGTCTTTCTGCGAGACTTAGAGATTTTTTCGAGAGTGCAGGCGTGGACTGCGTCCCACAATGGGCGAACCCGTGACAAATGCACGTGTGGATCTTTACAAAAGAGCTCTCCTCCATCCAGAGAATACACAAGGTGTGGACTCGCCCCTGTGAGTTGGGCCTGTGAATGTCCATGCCCGTGAGGAATTCCCGTACTGGCCTGCGAAACACTTAGGAGAATATTTTCGGTTGGATGGAGAAGCCACAAAGGCGTGCATTTGCCCCTGTGGGTCGGACACACGGGCATAGGTATTTTCTACACGCTCGTGTGATTGCATTCAGAGACTTTTTTGTGTTTTTCACGAGGCGCTGAGGCGTGCGACTAACCTCGTTGTACTCTCTTATGGAGCGCATGGGTGTGCGTAATTACACTTGCGCTAGTGTGGATGTTCGAGCGCCAAGGCGTGCGAGTTTCTTTTTAAAGGCTCGTGAGTTACTATTCGGGAGTTCACACTCCTCATTCATCTCGAAAACCACTCTTGATCAATTTCCCGACCTCCACGAATTTGTTTTCGAGGGATTGCCCGGTCAATTTCAAAAATGTGAATTCAAAGTTTTTGTACTCATTTCATCGGTAAATTGTTTAATCTCCCTCATTCGCCAATTCTTTTTTTAGTAGATTAAAAGTCTTGAATTGTAATAATTTTAACTTTATTATGGTCTATGTATTTTTAGGAAGCATTTCACCATGGTTTTAAGTTGTATTTTTGGAGAATTGATGTGCAACAGTGTAGTTTTTCACTCCCGGTAGATCCACAGCGGTGGGTAATTTCCACGAGCCTGCGTGGAATTACTGCGATATGTTTTTACGAGGCTTCTTTGATCATTTCTTCAAATTTTTATCATAGGTAGTGGCACCATGCTCAAAGAAACAAGAGGGTAAGTACCCAAGGGAGACTTCACCTGAGTTACCATAAATTGAATTCTTGAATCCACGAGCATCGGGGCTCGATTCGACTGCTATCCCGAGTGGGTTTGGATAGTTACGGTTCAGTAGACTGAGTGTCTTTGAGTGAGGGTCTAATGAGGCGATGAGTTGGCCAATGAGATTGACGCGCTGTTGCCCGTGGGAAGCTGGAGGAGGTTATTATCGATTCGAGAGCAAGCAATCCGTCCACTGACACTGGAAGTACTGGCGTCTTTTGAGTTCGAGTAGCCATATGGAAGATTTGACATCACTGATGTCATACAGTTCAGAGCATTTGGACGTCAGTTTACCATGAGCCTCATTCAGTTTTCAGTTCGTATGGGCTTGTATGACGAGACATACACAAACACTGAGGAGTATGGATGTTTACCGATAAATTTCCCTGGCACCTGGACCCCACAGCAAGCCTACCAAACATTGTGTAGACAGGGACAGTATGAGCAGGGAATGTCCAAGGCCACATGCTTATCCTAGCTGAGCTACAAGTATTTATTCACCATCCTGAGCAGATTTGTAGATGGCCGGAGTGACAACACAGGTGTTTTAATCCGGCAGGGGTTACTTTATTTGTATTCCATGGTCCGAACCGTGCCAATTCACATGGGGCAAATTGTAGCTGATTATCTATTGCATCAGGGCCAGAATGGGAGAGTGGGAGTATTATTTGCTGGTCCCTACATCACTAAACTTATTCTGGGGATGGGCCTCATGGATGCTATTCGGGATGCCGAAAAGACAGTTACTCCTTCTCTGCTTGGACTCGATACTCTCAGGATGATGGGAGTAGTGCGTAGATATGGTCCTGGAGTTCACATTTTGGTTACTTCCACCATTGAGAGCACCGAGATAGGAGGGAATGGATCGAGGGATTCCCGTGCAGATGGTGACGAGGAGACCTCGGGGCGCAGGTACCCTATCCCAAGCCTATGATCGTATTAAGAGGCTCGAGAACAGCTGTAAGTGTACTATGAGTGCGAGATCATCGAGATTCGGGGTGATACAATCAGCCTGATATACCGATATGGTGGCCCATTTCGACATGTTCCGGCCACTCCAGCATCATCCCTACCACCAATCACCGGCACCCTTTGATCTAGCACCGACATCGAGTGGAAGCGGCGATCGGCAGCCCTGACACTTGATCTTCTTTTCATTTCTTTATTACTTTTGTATTGTTGATAGACTTGCACTACTTAGAAAGGATTTTTCCTTCTGAGTATGTCTTTTATTTTCATTTTGTTGTCTCCAGTTGTATTCATTGCTCTATCTTTTTATATACTCAAGTTGTTTTTTTGTTTTATTGAGCTTACTTTGAACCCCCTTGTGTATGCGTGCAGATGGCCTTGTCAGTAGTGGAATTTAGAGCTTGTCATGGACATGGTCAAAGTGCTTGACATAGCCGTGTGTCTTCATAACTCGTTGGAACATCACTCCCAAGGATTTAGCTCCATCAAATGCAACACTAGGAGCAGGGGAGTATTGTTTTTGATAAGTGCTTGTGTGATATGAATGCGAGCGTTCATTCCTTATATTGAGCATTACTTTTTCTCGAGTTTTTTTACATTAATATGTGTGTTTTTATGTTACTTTTATGCAGGTAGGGTTTTGAGGCCGAGTATGAAGGAAATGGGCCAATGTGGATCATATTGCACTTATTTTGGAGGAGATCTTGCTAAGGTTCAAACTCGAAGACATAGGACAGGTGTTAGATGCTAGAGTGTGTGCCAACCTCCTCCCATTCGAGTGAGTACATCCATTTGGATGGGCACAAAGGCAGGCACACTCGAACATTCCGTCTTATGCATACAAGAACAGGAACCCCACCAACATATATATCATTGAAGAAGCAAGTGATTCACGACGTGAACGTGTGCTCGTTTGCGTTACCCCGATGAAAGTATGGAATTGGGAAGTTATTCAGGTCGAAGACTGTAGCATAGCACTGTAGCAATTACTGTAATAGCACTATTCATAGCCGGCCGAGAAATCAGAGAGACAGAGAATCCACACGGGCGTGTGGAAATTCTGTACGGGCGAGTGTACCATCCACGCCCGTGGAGTTGCCCGATTCCAGCCCTATTTAAAGGCGATTCAACCCTGATTTTGGTATTCTTTTCTCCATCTTTTCTCCAACTTACGAGAGGACTTCAGCTAGGGTTTCGAGGGGTATTGGCCAAGGTTTTTTGGAGAGGTTCTACGGCTCCGACATCGTGATTCCATTAGGAAGAAGGTTGGTAGGGGAGCTTCGATCGGGCGTATCCTATCTCGGACGAAGGAATCTTTGGACGACAGTAGAGGACTCTCCACAAGACCATCGACCACGACCATCGAGGGGTTTCTTTATGGATTCATTGCTTTTACATTCGATTTCTTTGATTGTACTAAGCTCCATGGAAGCTAAACCCTAGTGGGTACTTGGGTGATTGTGAACCCTAGGATGTATTCGTTTCATTGAACTTCTTTATTATGCTTTCAATAAATTGATGTTTATTGTGAGTTCCAACCTTGAATGCTTAATTGTATGAACATTTCTCCTAGAGTGACACTAGGGTTGAGAGTTCTTGTTGGTAACCTGTGAGTGTGTGACACACCACGGCGTTTGACAAAAAGCTAGGTTGGAGAGGGTTGAGAGGGTGAGCCGGAGAGTGCAGGCGTCCCCTTTCCCCTCCGGCGTGATAGATTCTACCTCCGTTCCTCGAGTTCTTTGCGGCCATAATAGAGTGAGTGGTCTAAGGGATGAACCTCCGGCTGGGAGCCTAGTTGTGCGTGCAATGGAGTGAAGCGTTGAGAGGATCTTAGTATCTAGGGCTTAATTGTGGCTAGGGGACCTTTACGCTTTGGACCAAAGGGTTAGGTCTATTTTTAGGAAGAGATTTATCACTTGGAATCCCTAGAGCTCATTTGCAACTCTATCACGAGTCGAGGGTGTTGAGATTGTTCGATTTCTCCTCAGGGACATGTATAGAGTTAGGCATAGTTGACCTTAGATTTGGTACTATGTATGTAAGGATTTCCACGACTCACCATGGCATTGATTAGGAAGTATAATAGAGAGTTCTTGCACTTGAAAGCGATTATCCCTAGGTGAAGCATCATCCGAGTATCCCATCTTTATCGATTGCCTTACCCTCTTCTTTATTCTTGCTCTCTCACTTGTTGCTTTTATTGTTGAGAATTGAATCAATTTCACACTAATCACTATTGATCTTCCACATAGCTAAGAATCAAATTAATTATTTTCACTCCCTACTCCCTGTGGATTCGACCCCGCTCACCCGGGATTATTACTTCGACAAACCCATGCACTTGCGGGATATAAGCAAGGGGACCTTGTCAGTTTTGATTGCTTCTCCCACATTAATTCTTGATAGATATACATTATGAGTGAGCTTGCATGTGTACATTGGGGACAATGTACAACTTAAGTTTGTGTGTGTGTGTGTGTGTGTGGGGGGGTGGGAGTTTCATAGTGCACATGTCTTTTATGTTAATTTTGATTGACATACATGCTCACATAGCCAATGGCGGTTCACCTTAGTTTTAATAATTATATTCTTGAGTTTAGGAGAATTTTTAACATTGAATATTTTCATGCTCTAGTTCTTTCTTGAATTTCTAGGAATTTTTGGCTGATTCACACTTGTTGCACTATTCACTCTTTAAACTCTTTAGGAAACTCAAGTTTGATGTTAAAGGGGACTAGTTATAGTTATCGCTTTTGTTAATTGTTAAAAAAAATGGAAAAAAGGAAAGAACGAAGAACAAGATAGTTTTATTGTTTAGTTGTGCTTGTTGGGTGGAAAGAAGCTACCACCTATGAAGTATGAAGCTACTCTCATAAGTCGGATACTAGTTATGCCCTAATGCGAGAAAGAGCTATCACATAGGATGAGAGAAAGCTACCACTCCGGTAGAAAGAGCTACCACCTCGAAAGTGTGAAAGCCACCTTAGCGGCCACTTTGGAAAGGGCTACCTTAGATGATGTGTGAAGCTACTACCTCCTTTTTAGTTTTTGTTAATTTTGTAGATAAATAAGTCCCTTTTACTTAGAACTTTGAGGAGTATACCCTAGGTTGACTTGAGTGAGTTTACACACATTTACACAATTTTGGGTTTGTTGTCCTTTTTTATTCAAGTTTTTAGCTAGAGCATTTATTTTTCATATTTAATGTTGAAATTTCCCTTACTTGGAGAATGCTATCTTTGTATGCTTTGGTGAACCTAAGGCCAAGCACTTTCAATATTTCTTTCATCTATGTTTTAATGTTTTGATTTTTGCTTGAGGACAAGTAAAAGTTTAAGTGTAGGGGAGTTTAATAAGTGCTTGTGTGATAAGAATGCGAAGTGTTCTTTCCTTATGTTGAGTATTATTTTATCAAGTTTTAATGCTAATAGGTGTGCATTTATGTTACTTTCATGCATATAGGGTTATGAAGCCGAAAGTGAAAGAAAGAAGCTAATGTAAATCGTGAGCGCACTATTTGGAGGAAATCTTAAGAAGGATCAAACGCGAAGACATAAATCAGGTTCAAGATGCAAGAGTGTGTGCCAACCTCCGTGTATTCAAGCTAGCATCTTGAACCCGACTTATGTGTGCACAAAGGTAGTCACATTTGAGCATTCCGACTTGTACATAGATAGCAAGATCTTCACCAATGGGACCGATTATTGAAGAAGCAAAGCGATCTATGACGTAAACGTGTGCCCGTTTACATTACCTCAATGAAAACATGGATTCGGGAGTGTTTCGGGCCGGTACTGTAGTAGGTAACGTAGTAAAATACTGTAGCATTTCACTGTAGCAGGTAATGTTCACAACCAGCCAAAATTGAGGAAAATAGTTACACACGCCCGTGAGGAAAATCCACAGGGGCGTGTGGATTCCCGATTCCAGCCCTTTAAAAGCCAATTTCAGCCCTGATTTCAGTATTCTTTTATCCATCTTTTTCCCAACTTGAGAGAGGGTTGCGGCTAGGGTTTTGAGAGGTATTGTCTTGGGATTTGGAGAGGTTCTACTGCTCTAACATTGCGGTCCATTTAGAAGAAGGTTAGTGGGAGAGCTTTCGTCAGCACCGATCCGGTGAGGTGTATCCTAGGCCGGACAAAGGGACCCCTGGACGAGTAGAGGCTTCTCCACAAGACCATTGTCACAACTATCGAGGGGATTTTCTATGGATTATTTGTTTTTGCATTCAATTTCATTGTTGATTGTAACTACCTCCATGGAGAGCTAAACCCCCTAGTCGGTACTTGGATTTGTGAACCCTATGATGTATACGTTTCTTTAAACCTTGTTATTATGCTTTCATTAATTGATGTTTTAATTGAGTTCCAATCTTGTGTGCTTGATTGAATGAATACTCACTTAGAGTGACACTAGGGTTGAGAGTTCTTATTGGTAGCCCCTTGTGAGTGAGTGACACACCATGAGAGCTAAACAAAGCTAGATTGAAGAATGTTGAGAGGGTGAGTCGAGAAGCAGCGGAGTGTCCCCTTTCCCCTCCTGTGTGATTTATTCTACCTCCATTTTCTTGAGTTCTTTGTGGTCATAGTAGAGTGAATGGGCTAAGGGATGACCTTCCACTTTGGGGCTTAGCTGCGAGAGGCAACGGGTGAAGTGTTGAAGTAATTTTTAGCTCCTAGGGCTTAATTGTGACTAGGGACCTTCCACGGACCAAGGGTTGAGGTCAACATCTAGGAAGAGGATCTATCACTTGGAATCCCTAGAACTCATTGCGATTCTATCACAGTGCGAGGTTGACAGATTGTTCAATTTCTCCTCCGGGACATGTATAGAATTAGGCATGGTTGACCTTAGATTTGGGACCATGTATTGTAGGATCTCCACGACTCATTAATGCATTAGTTAGGAAGCATAATAGAGGGTTTTGCACTTGAAATGATTGTCCCAGGCGGAACAACATCCGAGTACCCCATTTACATCGATTGCCTTACCCCCCCCTCCCCTCCCACCCCTTTTGCTTGTGCTTCTCTTTCTTGTCTCTTTTTATTCTTGTTTACCTACATCTTGTCACACAACTATTTGTCACCCTTTCACTTAGTTAAGAAACAATTTAAGTGTTTTATTCCCTACTCCTTGTGGATACGATACCCACTCACACGAGATATTATTACTCGACAAAGCACTGTACACTTGCGGGACATACGCCAGGGGACCTTGTTAGCCTTTCAGTGAACATAGGGAGTTACACGACCACATCTTGATCTACATGGCTGTGTAGCTACCCGTGTATTTTTCTTTCGAGTATCTTGTGATGGAAATTTTAAAACAATAGCCTCATATAGAGATACACGATGGTATACACAGGAATGTAGTTCATTATTTCTTTTATTTTTCATACTTTTATTGATGATTTTTCCCTCAATTTTCTTATATAGGAAATAGTGAAGAAGAAGATTGCCCACCAGGCAAAGAGGGAGAGGGGAAAGTCTTCTAGGGATGCACCTCAGCCATGCCTATGGGCATCTCAGCCATCATAATAGCCTCTATCATCTCCACAGTGCTTTAATATACAAGCTTATTGGGAGGCGGTACAGCGATTCGACCAATTGAAGTTTGAGGAAACTAGACCTATCAATTGGCCTACACTCAAGTGGCCTGGGCGTACAAGGCCCATGAGTTCGCGTGAACGAGGCAGTGGGTATAGTTATTCGCATTAGATGAGCCAGCTTGCCGTGAGCTAACTCAGGAGGTGCTAGTGACCTTCTAGATCTTAAGGGTACCGATCCTCTAGAACAGAGGTGATGTGATCCAGTTCCAGTTGTGGGGAGAGACATTTCAGATGTGTCAACCCCGCCCGTGGGTCCCACACATGACAACCCAAGGAAGGTCAAACACTTTCCTTAACCCCAATCACCGTAAGGCTAACTAGTTACCTGTATAGAAGTACTTTAATATTTGAGGAAAAACTCAATAATACAAATACATGACAAATTCAAATGAATACCCAAACAAGATAATATGAAGTTATACAAACATATATAACCACATCCTAGAATACAAGATCACAGCCAGAATTACATAATCATAAATATATCTCAACCTCAAAGTATAGTTCCTCAGACAACATTTGAACAATACCAACATACATGAACACCCAAGGAAGGGAAATATACAAAAAAGAACCAAGACAATACACTAATGGATCCCACATCCTACATGCCAAGGATTGGAACATACATACACAAAATTAAATAATTTCATTGAACTGAGACTTCACTTAAGCATCTTGTATCTACACCTATGCTAGCTGACACCTTGGAAGAGGAAGAAGGGGTGAGTAACTTGGTTACTCGATGGCTGATTAGACATGGAACTATATAATTATACACTTCCAAAAATAAAGATAAACAATATAACAATAACATGTTTTTAAAAATATTTACATATGCTCAAAATAAAGAAAAATAATGAATGTAGAGTAATACTCAGTTTCTCAAAGAACAATGTAAGTCGATAAAACCAGTTTTACACTATCAATTGATCAGTGCCAAGTTCCAATGCAAATCAACATCATTTTTTTAAATAACTCAAGAGATCTACGTTTAAAGAAAACATGAAATAGCATACTTAAATCATTTTCTTTCCACTATTTAAAAAGAATCAAGAAATTTCATAACTTTAAAGTTTAATAATCTAACATGTTAAATGTTTCAAGAGTTCAACAATAATAATAACAAAAATAGCATAAGTAACAAGTATGAAACAACAATTTAGGTTTGCATAAATAATGTACAATAAGAAAAACTTTTTAAATATCAATGGTATAAAAACCAATTTCAAACCCAAAATAATTCTTTCTTTTTGAGATAACTCCTAAATCGGGGTTTTAAGAAATAATTAATCGATAATTGACAACATAATAATTAGCCTCCAATATCTTATAGCTCATACATGATTAAATAGAAATACAATGCCAAAAAAACATACTATAAATAACAAGAGTTTAAGCTTTCCTCAATGAAAAGCACAATAACAACCCTTTTGAATTCATCAAAGAAACTAAATAAAGTCTAGAATCCCAAAATCATACATTTTCTTTCAATAACTCAATAATTTAAAATTCTTAGAAATAAATAAGTAAATAAATAAATCAAAATTAGATAGTATAACAAATAACTTCAAAAATCCTCCATCATTAACTATGGCCTCGGTTTGGTCCACGAGCCACCAAGATGTGCATCTCTTGGTGTTGGCCATTAGGGGAACCCGATGTAGTGACTACTGGGCACTCAACCTTGCACCCTTTCACTCTCTAGCCCCGAAAGGGTGATGCCTCATCTGAGTACTCCACACCACGACTAGGTCGACTGTGAAACTCTGAACCCTTACAGTAGTAGTATTGGGGATCCCCATGTCTGCCATATAAACATATAAATAACAATCCATCCGATGTGAGCTCGGTATATATATCAACATAATAGTATAATTCTCATCAAAATATGACAAGCTTTCACATATACAACTTTAACTCCAAGAGTTAGTAAGCTATTTAAAACATCTCAATTTTGACATCTTTTCATCAAATAAACATCATTTTGAAAAATAATCCTTGAGCACATTTTTCAAGCATAACATCAACAATAACACAAAGTGTATTCCATAAATAGTTTGCATAAACTCATTTTTATATCATGATAAAGAGTATCCAAGTTTCATGAAAACATATAGTTTGGAATATTTATAATTCAATAATAAAGTTTTCAAACACAAGTATGATGTTTTTGTAAGTATCTTTGAATGAACTCATTCATGATCCAAAATTTGTTTTCAAATACCATAGATTTTTGAGAACTTTTTAGCAATGTTAACTCATCATTTAAAAGGAAATGTAAATCCGTTCTCATTTTAAATTCCTGACTTTTCACATAAACCATCCTCTCTCCAATAGTGAGTAATTTGCACATAACAATCAAATAAACTCTATACCAATGGTGGAAAACAATTCTTTTCTCTAGAAATAAATAATTTTTAATAATTCATTGAAGATGGATTTCAAAAAACTAAGTTTATGAACACAAATAACATACTAGCAAAATATTCTAAATATCTCATTTTAAAAATCAATCCTAATTTTCAAAACACTCGAGGTCAATTGATCATACACCTCAAAGATCTTTTCATCTAGAAAACATCATATAAAGAAAAACCTTGAAAGTATACTTCAAAGAATAACATCATCATAATGAAATTCAACTTTGTTTGCACAACTCATTTAGTCATCATAACAAGGACATCAGTGAAAATACACTTCAAAACATATGATCCAAAACCATAGGGTTTCCAATCATAAATAACATATACTTTGCAATATTTTTGGAAATAAATTAAATCATAAATCATCATAGTTTCTAAACTCCATATTCAAGAGTTTTAGCAACAATAAAATTACTCATTTGAGGAAGAGCAACATAAGCATCAGAAAACATGCCACGATTGCAGTCTGCAATGGTAAAATCCCACTCACGACTTGGCCAGCCTAAAACCCTCCTGGTGTTGCTTCTCCACGGGCTCTTTTCCTTTGCTTGAAGTCTCCTCTCCTAGAAGCAATTAAACAACCAACAACTCGCCAAGTTGAATGGATGGAAGATGTCGCTAAAATATAGAGAGATCAGCTTTCTAGGGTTTGCTAAGCAACTCATCTAGAAGATCTTACAAGAATGAAGCTCTCACAACATTCAAAACTAACAAGAAAAGGAAAAGGAACCCAACTTGGTTTGGTGCTACGGTAACCCAAACAAAGAAAATGAAAGGTCTCTCTCAATCCTTCACCAAATAAAATTTTTACAACTTTAAACTTCTTCTAAGCTTTAAATCCACACATAACCCAAGATTTTCCACCATAAACCTAAAGGAATTTGGTAAAAGATTAAGGAAAGAAGAAGAAAAGAAAAGAAGAAACTCACTTCAAACTTCACCAAACACTAACAAAGTTCTTCGCGGAAGAGAGAATAGATCTCCACTTCTTTTCCTTTCTTGGATGTAAAGATGATGATTTAAAGAGGATAAATGAAGGCTCAAGAGGAGGATGAAGAAGGAGAAAAAAGGGGCTCAAGAAGACCCTAGAAAGTCCAAGAAGGGCCTTAAAAAGCCCCAACCTGACAGCTCATGGGTTACCCACGCTAATAAGGGAGGTGCGAGGCCCTTGAAGGCTTCATGCCTGTGAGCCTATTGCCTCTCCTCTCGGGATGGCTTCAAGGGCTTCCTTGCAATCAAGGAGGCTGAAGCCCCTAGTTCAGCCCCTTGCCGCACTGGTGCCCGCAAGGCTTGGATTTTTCTTTTACCCCTTTACCTTCCAAAGACCTCAAAAAAGTCCTAACACAAGATGAGACACTCCAAAGAAACTTAAACACACAAGTTACACTCAAGAAACAAAGCATAAGAGAAGTTGGAAAGTCAAACTTCCAAGATGTCCTACAAATAATTTTAGCTCATCCGGACCTGTATGGATCGAGATTGTCCGGATCTCCAGTATTGGAAACCCTTAACATTCACTTGCCCTCGGGGACCCTGATATAGTGATTAGGGTGATAGTGTATCAACCGGCGATCCTGTATTCACCACTTAACACGATCGGCGTGTCGGGTCATACCATCCACCCTAAGGTAATCCATACCTACTCTACAAGACATTAGCAAGGCGCGGTGACCCACGAGAGTCACTTGAAGCACCACAACTTTCTTTATCTATGTGTGATGACCAAGCATGTAGCCCTTTACTTAGGGTATGTCTATCATCCATCAGACCTCCAATGCCCATGTCAATCCTCTACGAAACCCTTATATCAACCGATTGATGCGTGATGGGTAAATCCATGGGTAGCTACACATGCACTTCATGGTGGCATCGGCTTCTTGCATGGAAATCGCCATGCGAGGATAGTTCACCTTCAGAGATAGCCGGGGAGTGTCATTATATCCACAAAAGCTAAATCTAATCTAAGTAGTGTAGATAGCCCAAAGTCAAGACCAACAAATATCCTCACCATCACATCCAAC
>NC_052471.1:18711016-18713151 GCF_009730915.1 Dioscorea cayenensis subsp. rotundata
TGACACAAACCTTAGACAATTCCCCTCTCCACAATGTCCAGCTCCTAAACAAACTCAAAGCCTCCACTACTAGCTTTGTCCGTCTGGATAGAAATGCAATCAACAGAGGTCGTATGAAGTTCCAATATGCTTTCTATGGGAAATTGTTCGGTAAGTCCCCTCCTTTCGAGCAAGTTAAGACGTCATTGTTAGACAAGTGGAGTAATATTGGTGAGGTTTTCGTCTCTGATCTCCCAAATGGCTTTTTACTAATCTGATGCTCTTCTGAGCAAGTGATGCAGCGTCTTCTTCTTGATGGTCCCTGGTCTATAAATGGAATAATACTTCAATTATCCCCATGGAAACCCTTCTTTGAACCAAGCTTTGCTAAGTTAAATTCTGCAGCTATCTGGGTCCAGTTTCACAATTTGCCTATTGAATGCTGGGACGGTGAAACCATTGAAACTATTGCCAGCAACTTTGGAAATCTCATTAAAATTGATGAGTTTACATTCACTTTGGCCAGGTCCAAATATACTCGTGTATGCATTGAAATAGACTTATCCAAACCTCTATGCCGAGGTTTCTGGATTGGAGATGATACACATAAGGTTTTTGTTGTTGTGATGTACGAGCGCTTGCCGACATTTTGTTACAACTGTGGGCTTATTGGACATGGCAGCAAATCTTGCAATCGATCCTCTTCGTCTGGGGCCGGTGAGTTTTCTTTGCCCTCTCGTGATGATCGAAAGCAGGTAGAGATTACCTCTCAGGCCTCACATGATGATGATCAATGTATGGATTCTGCTGATCCTATATTTGTCCCTGGTACTGATGATAATCTAGAAACTGAGTTCGGGCCGTGGCTTCTGGTTTCTCGCCGGCGTGGCCGAGCTCGGGGGCGTGGTGGTGGCGCTGTTTGTGCTGCTCACGTGACTTCGCGGTCTGCAGCCGGTCCAGAAACTGAAGATACCGAGTCCCGATGCACTGCCTTGTACCGCTTACGTGGCGGTTCGCGTTTTGTTAATAGTGGGCAGCCTCCCACTTCGCACACATCCCATGATGCCTCAAGATCTGATGCCGTTGCAAATCCTATTGATCATTCTCATGTGAATAATCTAGCCGTTGGTTTCAACATGGGAAATCCCTCTAATGGCTTTGAAATTAACCCATATGATCCTTCCCATTATTTGTCTGACGCGCCTAATCCTGAGGCACCTGTTCTGCCAGACCCTTCAACTCCCAACGTTCCTCTTTACGGCTCTCAAGATAATCCACCACCCATATCTTCCAAATCAAACACTACTTTTTGTAACCCGCGAGAAAACATAAAGACAAACAGTAACCCCAGATCCAGCTCTCCCCCTCCTATCCTTTGTACATCTGTCCCTAAAGTCCCTTCCCTTGTACTCTTGCATAACTCCCTTGTTGCTCAAGTTTCTTCCGCTCTCGAATCTAGTGAAATGGAAGAAGACAGTGAAGACGATGAGGGCTCAACTAATGGAGATGAAGATGATATGTCAGATGGTGTTGATGATGGCCCTGATGATTCTATGACGCTGGTTCAGTATCAGGCGGAAATCAGACGGGATGCCCTCATCAGGAAAGGATCAAACACAAATGAGATATCGCCAAAAAAGGGCAGGATGGAGCCTCAGGGCTCTGTTCCCAGTTGATCTGAGTCCTTACCCTCTTTCTGTTTGGAAGTTTATGTCCTTTCCTTTTATATGTTTCCCATGAATCAAGCTAAAATACTTTGTTGGAATTGCAGGGGTATCTCCGCCCGGGATACTTCTTCTTGGCTGTTCAGACTCATCCGCAAGTTAAAAACCCTCTTGGTTTGCCTTGTTGAAACCCGTGCCAACTCTGTTCGGGTTGAGCATTTTTGTAAGAAAATTCCTAAGAGATGGGAGTGGGCTTCTATTCTTGCAGAAGGTTATTCAGGTGGTATCTTTATTTTTTGGAACTCGTCCATTGGTCAGGTTACCCCTATTGCTGTTTCCCGTCGTGCTTTACATATTGTGGTTTCCTCTCCGTTTTCTAAAAATCTTCTCATTTCGGTGATTTACAATTCTTCTCGCTGTTCCTCTCAACGTTTTCTTTGGCATGAACTTTGTAAACTCTCCTCTTTAGGTCTTTCGTGGCTTATTCTAGGA
>NC_052471.1:18714151-18767379 GCF_009730915.1 Dioscorea cayenensis subsp. rotundata
TTAATTAATTCTATTCTCCTTTCTGTGCCAGTTTACACTTTGACTGTCTACCCTATTCCAGACTCTATCCTTGATGATATTTCCAAAGTTGTGCGGAAATTCTTTTGGAGTAGGAATGGCAATAGAACGGGCATCCATAACGTGAGTTGGAACATTCTGATGGAAGGTAAGTCTGAGGGGGGCTTGGGTATCAAAAACCTTGTTCTTGCCAAGCATTCCCTTATGGCAAAAAACATATTCAAATATTTAAATTCCCATGATTGTTTGTGGATTAAGATTCTATACAGTAAATATGGGAAAATTAATTTTTGGCATGATTCTGCCCCAACTAAGTGCTCCTGGTTCTTTCATGGGCTTTGTAAGTCTGCAGTTTTTCTCAGGCATTACTTTAAGCTTAATTCTGTTAATCCAGCCAACACTTCTCTTCTCTGGGATCCTTGGTTATTTGATATTCCGATTGCTTTAAAGCCCACCTTTATTAATATGGAAATTGATCTTGATCAAATTCATTTTTCTGATCTTATTATTGGTGATCAATGGGATAATCAGGGGATTCTTTCACTTTTTTGTAATCACTATGATACTATTGATAAGAATTCTATCTCTATTGAGTATGGTTCAAACAATTAGTGGATCTGGCTTCCTAACTCTTCAACCCCTAACATTTCCTCTGCTGTTTATCATTTTTTGATTAAACAACATAGTTTTACTGATCATTGGGAGGGGTGGAAAACAGTTTGGTTGATTCCTGTGGCTCCTAGAGTCAGCCACTTTATTTAGCTTTGTTTAAGAGGTTGTCTTTCCACTTATGCTTTTCTCCATAGTATACACATTGGTCCTGATTCTCCCTGCGCACTTTGTGGCCTTCAGAGAGAAACTATTGACCATATTTTTGGTCAGTGTGCTCGTTCTCAGGAAATTTGGAACCACTTTAGTTCTTTGCTGAACACTGCTATAACTTTCAATAATGGTTTTTCTTCTGGTAATTGGGTTACTGAGTTTGGCCATTCGATGCATATTTTGGCTATCATTGCGCCTGGTGCTTGGAACATTTGGCTTTGCCGTTGCAATGCTATTTTTAAAAAAGTCCGTCCAAATTACTCCTCTATTGTGACTAGAACTATGGCTCATGTTGGAGAGTTTTCTATCATTACCAAGGATATTCTTGGCAGGAAGCTCATTTTAAACAATTTTTCAACAGCAGATGGCTGCTTCTTATTCACTCATGCAACCACCAATCACAACCTTCAGGTGTGTGCCTTTGGTTTCTTCTTTGCCAATATTAAATATGAAATCTCTTATGCAGGATGTGGATCTCAACGTTTGCTGGACAACATTTTGGATGCCATCCTTGCTATTGAAGTTGCTCTCCACACTGCTTTGGAGCTTCGGATCCTGATCACGCATATCCTCTGCGATCACTAAGCAACTCTTGATCTTATCCAGTGCTCGGACTTCACCTCTTCCTGGAGATATCAAGATCAAATCAGCAACTTGAAGTTTCTCCTGGACATGAGTAGATGCCCTCGTATTCAAGTCATCCCATCGTCTTGGGGTACCCCTGCTGCAAACCTTGCGTCGTTTGGATCTCATCGTCAATATCTCAACCTGTTCTTATCTGGCAAAGACTTACCCCATTGAATCATGAAATCTTTCTTTGATAATGGGTTTAAATTTTAAGTTCTTTAGTTTGTTTTCTTTGGTTCTGAATGTTGCTCATTTGTTTCAGTGTAAACCTTTGTTTCCTTTTGAGTTTCTTAATAAATAGCCTCTTTGTCTAAGAGGTTCTTCCCAAAAAAATAAAAAATAAAAAATACTTACATGTGTTGTGATTATGTATTTCAACTGTACCATAAACAAACACTTTAGTAATAATGAAGGGTCCTACCCATCTACAATGTAATTTACTAGGAAACAATTTTAAGCAAGAATGATAAAGTAGAATTTTATAACCAACAGAAAATTATTTTCTAAAAATTTTTTTATCATGAAAAATCTTTATTCTTGTCTTTTAAATTCTTGAAATCTCATAGGCATCATTATGAATTTCCTCCAACTCTTTCAATTGCAACTTCCTTTGTTCACTAGCCTCATCCAGAGGGATCTTATAGGACACGCAGTAGGCCTATAGTGTATTATCAAAGTGTTCCTCCAAATCTTTCTATTCGGGCTGATAGATTAATTTCTCAAGTATGGATTTTATCTCTATGTTGGACACCGTAGCTTGTGCACTTGTCTCTTGCACTAAATGGTTAATAATATCTATTATTGAAATAGATGTCATGTCACTAAGGTGTTTTATAGCATCATAAATAGTAAATTTAATAATTTCACTATCAAATTTCATGGTAAGTGAATCACTACGCACATCAATCTTTGTTGTTGTTGTCCTCAAGAATAGTCTCCCTCATAAAATAAATGTAAAGTTAGGGAATTATCTTCCTTTATATCAAGATTAAAAATCAGTAAGAAAAACTAATTTGTTAACTTGCACTAGGACATACTCTAGGACTACCTCAGGATACACAGCAAATCTCTCGGTAAGTTGGATAATGACACCTGTGTCTTTTTATTGAACTAATATTAGAAGATTTATAAATAGACAAAGTTATAACATTCACTGCAGCACTTAAATAGTTGCCTTAATTACAACATTTCTAATCATACATGGGACAGTAAATAGACCTTCGAGTCTTTGCACTTTGGGGGTAACTTATTTTGGAGAATAGTTGACACATTTTCTCCCACACTTATCCTCTCATTACCTTTTAGTTTGACTCTTTTGTGCATAATTCTTTGAGAAATTTTGTTTAGTGAAGAACTTGTTTTATAGTGTAAATTAGACGAATGTTTACCTAAACCATGTGAAAAATCTCAAGAATATCCTTATTCTCTTTCTTAGATTTAGAAAATATCTCCTGAATAGAAGGTTTAGTTACTTGAACTGTTGGATTGTCATTATTTACTACCTTAGGTTGATTGGGTTACTGTTGGTGAGCTAACACTTCTTTTTCTATCTCCTCTTCCAAGGTGTGCTACGGTTTGCACTACCACTTCTTCTGAATTCATTTAACTCTTTCTCACTTCTTAAGGTAATTGCATTATCTTGTCTTGAATTGACAATAGATTGTGAAGTCAGTTTATCTTTGAGATTCTAATCTACTAATAGTGGATGCTAGTTGACTCATTCAAGTTTCTAAATTTAAATGTTTAACCATGTCTAATGTTGAAATTGTTATTTGAAATGCATTGAGATAGATAAGAATAAAGAAAATGATTAGGTTGATAGCCCCTACTTTTTTATTTTTTATTTTTATTTATTTTTATTTTTTTGACAAGAGGAACAGACAGCCCGAAGGCCCTGCTAAACCGTCAGGGCGTACACAAGCCTTGGTGGAGCAAAAGGGGGTGGGGCCCATGTACCCATGGGTGCTGGGACCACCCGCACATAACCACCGCTCACATCTCCCAGAAATGTGCTCTCAGCCGAGAATCGAACTCACACCACTCAATGAAGAGCTCTATCGGCTACCCGTATACCAATAGACCATTTGGTCATTGGCATTATATTTACATATGCTATATGGTTGCTATATAGGGATTTAGCCATTGCATTCTTTTAAGCATTCCCTCATGTGTAACAATGAAATGAAATATAAACACACCTTCTTCTATCTATGAATCACTCTTAAATAATGATATCTTTAATGAATAGAAATGATTCCTACAAAAAGATTATCATAGTCTACCAAATTACTATTTCCTTATATGGGCTTCAGTATAAACCATAAATTAGTCACATATTCCATCTCAACAATATAAAAAGTTGTTTAATACTTCACGGAGCAAAACTCCACTTTAACCTGCCAAATTTTACTTGGTTTTTGCAACAAATATTGCGTGAAGATTAATGGCAGTAGCATAAACTAATTTCACCTAATATATCACTGTGAAATCATTATTGATTATATATGAAGAGCTGGTGCTATAGGTAAGTTAACAATACATTAATGTTGTTGGAAAAAGTATAATTAAATTATAACACAATATATGTTTCATATTAATGGCAAGGCCATCCTCTAATTTTATCATTGCCTTTTTATTTTGTTTGCTTGTTAAGCATATATTTTAAAGAGAATGAGGAGAGAGAAAGAGCAAGGTAAGATTGACACAAAGCTTCAATGTGATGTATATTGCATGTATACACATTCTAGATTTATGCTATTGCAACCATGTAATTAGCAACATGAACATCATCATCGCTGATGAACTTGCCCCAAAACCAATGGCGCTTCCACACAAGGATCATCTCCTCTATAGGCACATTATTGGTCTCCGGCAAGAAGAGCGCAATGATAATGGTCATGATCACCACCCATCAACCAAATAAGTAGAAGAGGCCAAACTTTATGTGGCATAGCATCGTAAGGAATATTTGCCCGATAATAAAGGTGAAGAACATATTCACAGACACCGTGATACTTTGTCCAGCTGATCGGATCTCTAGAGAGAATATTTCACTCGGTACAAGCCACCCTAAAGGCCCCCAAGACCATGCAAATCCAGCTACGTATACGGAAATGAAGTCCACCACCCAAGGAGTGTAGTCCATAGACACATCAACCACTCTGCTTGTTCCGAACATGATGGCTATCATTGTTCCAACAACTATTTGACAAATGAGCATTTGAATTCCACCTTGTAGAAAGAGGATCCTCCTTCCAAACCTATCCACTGTCAAGATGGAAACAAAGGCGGCAAAGACATTCACAAGGCCAGTGATGATAGCAAACATAAGAGAGGCATCATCTTCAAATCCAATAGTCTTGAATAGCACAGGTGCATAGAACATGATAATATTGATGCCCGTCAATTGTTGGAAAAAAAGGTATGAGGATTGACATGGTCAGTTGGGGCCTATACTTTCTCTTAAAGATGTTGGACCACATATGCTGGATTTTCTTGGCCTCCTCACTAGCAGTTAACATGTCATCATACTCCATTTGGATGTCTTCAATACCATGAATCTTGCAAAGCATCTCCTTTGCCTTGTCCTCATGCCCACGCTCAATAAGGGAGTTAGGGGTGTCGAGGAGAAAGAGTGAACTGAGAGTGATGATGCCTGCTGGTACAGCGGCTAGTGCAAGGCTCACACGCCATCCCCATCCTCCCTGAATCTTGGCTGTGCTATAGTTGCTGAGGTTAGCAGCAAGGATTCCAATGGTGATCATGAGCTGGAATCCAATGTTGAGCATACCTCAGAGACATGCTGAAGCCATCTCTGAAAGATAAACAGGCACAGACTGCCATACACGTTTATTAAAAACCTAATGTTAGGATCTTAATAGTATAGGTTTTTCCATCAAAATTTAGGAGATCCATTAACCTTATGAATGAACCACTTGCACACATGTATTACCTGATTAGCTGTGGACCCCGCCCTTAATTAGAACTTGCCTTAGTTGCTAATCATAGTTACTTTCCCCTTAATCCTTTGTTTTGGCTTCTTTCTTTGGAAATCTTGCGAAGTGAGGAAAACATGGAAGGATTCCCGGATCCAGTCCCATCCTTGTCACCTGGCCATATTTTCTAATCCCTTGCATTATCACTACCCTTCCTTGCTTCCTCACACCCTCTAAACTCTTCCTCATCTCCTTTGAAGCCTTAAGAGTGAAGCACCTCACCGGATCACTGTAGCGGCGACGATCAAACCGGGGAGGAGCTCTTCTTTTCGTCATCAACCTAGAGGTAATTGTTGTAGGTTGATCACGTTGTCCGGAAGTTAACTTCTCTTTCTTAAATGATGGTTGTTAGCTTGCTTCTTATGTTTGCATGGGTTGTTGTTTAAAATTTTTGGTGCTTATCCTTGCATGAAAACCCTCTACTTATGCATGTTGAAACCCACCCTTGTGCCTCTTGAGTATCTTTAGTTCTTGGTCTCCATGTTACATAAAGTTTTATTCATGGAACCATCTATATGTTTATACCATTTTGCTTGAAACCCAAGCCAAAAACCCAAGTTTTTGCATGCCTAATGAATGTTTAGTTTTGTAGTTTTGGCATGTGTGTTGGACCTTACATATTCTTGCATCCTTGTGCTTAACTTTCTATGGCATTTATATTTTTTTGTTACCAGGAATACTAGTAAACTTGATCCCCTTCTTAAACTTTGCATCCCCACTTGTTTGCATGGAAAACAAAAGACTAGAAGCCTCCAAGATGTGGCCTGGTTGCATGTCATGCTTTGATTATTTAAGCATCAAATATTAGTATATATATTTAATGCACATTGACTTGTTGGCAGCCTTTTTAAATTGGTAGCATATATATATCCACACATGTTGGTCCTGCAACCATAAGTATGTGTAAATATAGATATATATATATATATATATACATGCATGCATGCATGCATTGATCTACTACTTGTGCTAGGAGATTTATTTCCATCCTTGTTTCTCTCACCTATTGTCCTTGTTCCTATTAATCATTCTATGTTCCCTTCCCACATCATTGTTATTACCACTAGTATTAGTATTATGTTAGATCTACTTGTAGACACTTTCAAATTGTTGTTGTTTTAAGGGGGTATTTTTAGACTAGCTTAGCATGAACTTTTGTGCTTGAACTCTTCCTAGTATTCATGTATATTTGGTTGGTTTTCCCTTGGATTTTCAGGACCACCTTGAGCATCATCTTGGATCTCTTTTGAATTTAGGATCACCAAGTAAGTAATCCCTTAAACTCTTGTATTTAAATTTTGTTGTTTTGGTTTATTTTCATGAAAAATTTCTGAAATTTTGTTTGCATTTATTCTTTAAAAATTATTGTGGGAATGCCATCTATTATGTCTTGTGTTTTTAGAGGAAGAGAAGTTTCTATACTTAGTTGGAACCATAGTGCTATTATTTGCCAAAACTTATATATGTTATTTCCTTGTTACTTCCAAATATTTGGCAAAGTAATTATCCTTTTTGTAACCTTGTTTATTCCCAATAGCAAAAACTTAAGATTTATTAAGTGTTTGAATCCTTGGTCCACCTAACATCAACTTGAATTACCAATATATTATTTGGGTTATACATTTATCCCTTAAATACCCACTTGCCTTTTATGTCCTTGCCTATCTCCTTCCTAAAATTTTTAACATCCTTGTTTTTGACAATATTTTCCTTTGAAATTATTTTTTTCTAGCTATTTTTGGTTTTTAGGTGGACCATTTTTTTCTTCATTTGATGAGATACATTAGACCTTTGTATTTTTTTACAAATTTTAGTATATTATGGTATTAATGCATTTCTTTCTTGAGATTGATTCGAATAATTATTTATTGGTTTCACTATTATTTATACTTGTGTTATTTCATTTTTTATTATTATTATTATTATTATTATTAATTATTATTATTTTTTGATGAATCTTTTATTTTTCTTGAATTTTTGGGAAAATATTTGTGAAATGTTGTTATTATTTCTCCAAAGTGAGAACCGAGCTTAGGCTTGGAAAAAGTGAGTATTTCCTTTTTACATTATTTATTTATCTGTTTATTTAATTATTTACTTTTATTTTTATTTGATGATTTTTGGAAAAATACTTGTGAATATTCTGTATTCTTGGCTTGGAATTGTATCTCGAATTTTTGGTCTCCAAAATGAACAATATGCAACCACATCGCTTGGGGGTTAAACCCACGACCTTGTCGACAAGTAATTTTTGGAAAAATGAGACTGCAGATTTCAGCACCGTGTCCATTCGATGAAATAATCAACGGTCACTGTTATTCGAGTCTCGGGTCACCGAGGGTAAATAAATGATTTCATTATTTTTGGCTCTGTGTGCATCACCGAGGATAAACAAATGACCTTTGGCACTTACAGGGAATTTGGAGATGTATTCTGGATTTTGCTATCTGTTTTATCCTTTGGTTTTGATAATTCTTTTTGGCGCTATTGTTTTTCGTACAAATTTGATATTTGAACTTTTGCTTTCAGTTCGTTTGGATTACTTACTGGGCTAGTGAGCTCATGGGTTTATTTTTAAATCCTTTTTCGGATCGGGAGCGATGAAACCGAGGGATCTTAGAAGGCTTCCAGTAGATGCCTTCTTTGGAATTATGTTCTGTGGCTTATGTATTTGCATTTGTTGTATTATTGTGTAAGAACCTCCTTGTAGGTCGTACTGTATTTCATTCGCCTTTGTATTTGGGTTTGGTTGTAAACCTTCAGTTGTACTCTTATTTAGTATTTTGTCAGTTATTTTCTACTCCTAGTCTGTGTTTAGGTTTTGAGGCCTTGCAGGTTCACTGGGCCCCGCCTTGTGGGTCTGCGGCCGTTTGTCAGCGCACCAGGTTCGGGGCGTGACATTAGCAATGCCAGCACCAACTCCGAGCAGAAGACAACCAAGATGAGCATGAACATGTTCTCTGTAGCACCATTGATAGCGGAACCAATCCGAAAGGTAATACAATCACCAAACATGGACCATTTCCTACCAAAAACTCCTGTCACTGTGGTTGCAAAGAATGAAGCAACCAATGCTGCCACATAAAGTGAGGATGTGAACAGTGTTAGCATCTGTGAGTCAAATTTCCAATATTGGTTGGTGCTATGGTTTTCATTCTCCATCTTATATATGTGAAATGACAGAGAATGCTAAACCAGAAAGTTCAGTATTCAATCTGATACAAGTTGAGAAAACACACTCAGAGAAAACACAAATAGTAAGCATATCGCCCATTTGGAGACCAAAATATTCAGATACAAAAAAAAATATTTACAAGGTACAAATATTCAGAAATCACCAAATTCCTCCGATTCCCAAGTCCGCAGAAAATAAATTAAATTTCAAGATCCCACTATTGGGGGAATTAAAATATACGGAAATTAAAGATTAAGTAAACAAAACATTTAAAATTATTTAAAATACTAAATTCTCCAAACTAAAGTAAAACAAATTTACAACTAAATAAATAATAGACATAATTTAAGCGGCATCATACCAACGTCTAGATTAAGTACTACGATTCAAAAACATTTAATATAGTCATCTAAAAGAAATCACAATACTAGTATAAATAATAAATCAATAACCAAAACAAAGTGAAAAGTAATCATTCAATTAAGACAATTGAATAAAAATATCTAAACATACATATTCAAAAATAATAATTTCAATATTAACAAAAATAACAGATATTCAAAATAAAATAACAAAATACTGGACAATTATTTTACCGAATAAAATAATTTCTCAAATACTAAAAATACAGAGTTACCGGTGGATTACTTATAATATTCATAGCAAAATAGTTTTGTAGGGCAAATTCAGAATTTTCAAAATATTCAATTCAAATACCCAGAATCACCGAAAATACTAATGTAGAGTTTCTAAAACATGCCAAACTTTATAATCCAAATATGATCAAATATTCCTTTAAACAAAAAGTTGCGAGCTCCCACTCCTACGAAATTTTAAATATAGAATCAAATAATATTAGAACTTTTGAAATTAAAACTTGTCAAAATAATAGGTGCGGATTACTTACATCGAAAATACTCTACTCCAAGACACAATGCGAAGACCCAAAGCCACTTCTCAAGTGGTCCTATAACCCAAAGATTGGCAACCATTACAACTCAAGAAAGAATGAACCAATCAAAACATAAAATGAACAACATAAACTAGGGCTGTTGGTTATCATCAAGGCAACTACCTAAGATCACCTAAGGACTACAAGGTCACTTTCAAATGCAAAAACACACATTCTAAGGCTGCAAAATTTAGAAGGTGAGTGTGTTCTTCTAAGCATGCACTAGTTGGCCCTTAAGCATGCTTGAAAGAAACAAGAAGACATGCAAAACAACTAATTTACAAGCATAAACCTTAGGTTTCTAATGAGTTCAAAAACATTAACAGGCTGCAGTTTTTCATGCAAGAATATGCCCATATAAACACTCAAATGGATGCAGTTCTTGGTGTAAATATAAGGATATATATATATATAGTACAATATCATAAAACCAAAGAAAGTCAAAACATAAAGAGGATGTATTTAACACTCTCAAATTCAAGGCTAAAAACTTAAGCATGCTCCTACAAAATCATTACTTATAAACCCACGAATGGTTGGAACCTAGGATTTACACCTAAGTTTAAGAGTGTGTAAATGCTAAAGGTTGCACTACAAAATTTTGAGCATGTGCACAAATGAGCATGAAAACAACCCATCATAAGGGGTATTACCATTACCTAAACTACCAACCTAAAAAGTTAACATTTTCCAAAATATATATGCAAGCATTAAAAAGGGCACTAAAACAAGAACAACAACATGCTGAAAGGCAATACTATCAAGTAGAAGGAAGACTTACTTGGTGTGATGACTAGGAGGAACTACAATATCAAGGTGGCAGCCATCAGGAGAGAAGCAAGGTTTCTCTTGAAGAGAGGCTTAAAGAGAGAAGTGGCGACCAACCCTGGCTTATCCGCTCACAAGCTTTCAAGAAATCCAGTGACCATAATGATCAAGTATTGCAAAGAAGGGGAGAAATCACCAATGGATTTGCATCTTGAGAACAAGAATGCCTTAGTTTGGATCAAAACATGCACTCCATCTACTTTCACTCTCTTAAAGGACTGTACTCTCTTCTTGCTAAAGAGCTCTAATATGGAGAACTTTCTCAGTTGTCTCCAATGCTCGCCGAACGTTCGAAGGTCGGAAGTTTTTCGATCCTAGAATCTCTCTCTCTCTCTCTCTCTCTCTCTCTCTTACAAAAAAATTGGTAGCATATGGGGTGGGTTGCCAATGGCTTTTGGCTCAACATGTGACCAACAAGATGACAACAAAGAGTCCACAAAACAAGGCTTTTGCATGGGAAAAAAAATGCTAGGAATCTAACTTCAAATATGGTTTGCAAATGAATGGAGACAAAAAGCTGGGGCCCACATTTCCATCTTCCCGCACTCTCTCTGATGGGCAAGCCGAGACCATCCCCAAAGATCACTGCTATCCTCTCCTTCTCCCTCTCCTCCGCCTCCAAGAGCTCCCTTGCCCAATCCCCAACCCTAGCCCCCAAGAGACCCCGACTCATCCCCAATATCAACCCTTCTCTCCATCAGAGATTTCTCAGCAAGCTCTTCGAACCATCAAATATCTCCTCTAAGTCTTCAAAGCCTAACTCGAACTCCCCAAGTACACACCGCCGAGCTCCGTGTTCTTGATCTCAAATCCAAGCACCCCGATGTAATCCTCATGGCGGAAGTTGGCTACAAGTATCGTTTCTTTGGAGATGATGCTAAAATTGCTGTGAAGGTCTTAAGGATTTTTGCTCACATGGACCATAACTTCCTCAGTGCCAGTTTCCCCATGTTCCTGTTGAATTTTCATGTGCAGCGACTTGTCAGAGCTGGGTACAAGGTCGGGGTGGTGAAGCAAATGGAGACAGTTCCGATCATGGCTCACGAGGGGAACCGCCTTGGGCTTTTTGCCAGGGGATTGTCAGCTTTGTATTCAATGGTGACGATTGAGGCTGCAAAAGACATGGGAGGAGGAGGAGGAGGAAGAGGAGGGGAGGAGGGGCCAGGAGGAGAGGATACTAACTATCTTGTTTGTGTGGTGGAGAAAGAGGTTGTCATCCGGGGCAGGAGGAGAGGGTAATAACTATCTTGTTTGTTGTTAGGGTTGGAATGGTTGTAGTAGAGGTTTCGAGTGGTGATGTGCTTCATGGGGGTTCAATGATATTGTGATGAGGTCGGGGCTGGAAGTTGTGATTTTGAGATTGACTCCTGTTAAGATTCTTTTGGGAGAGCCATTATCTACAACAACACAGAAGGTAAGTGCTACCTATTTTCCTTACTGTGTGATTATCATGAATTGCTTAAAAATTTTACTCTACAGTACAGTTAATACTGTTCAACTTTAGAAAATGTGGCAAGGATAATTTTACCTAGATAATAGCTTTTGCTGATGTTTTTTATAGCATGATTATCATTTGCGATAAACTTCCAGAGTGGTTTATGATGGTGCAGATGTGCTTTGTTGCAAAGGTTATAGTTGAGCTCATTATTCTAAATTCTTCAAGTGTTAAAGAACAACTTTGATGGTTCAGCAGAAGGATCCTTACTACAGGTCATGAACCATACTATCACACCATTTGGTTCTAGGCTTCTTAAACACTGGGTAAGTTATGATGGTCTGAAAGCATAGGAAACACACACATATGAAATTGTTTTTGTGGAATGCGTATTGTAGATGTAAATGGTTTTATGATCCTTGTGTAACTTCTAAAAATGCACCCTCTACTATCAATAGCCACAAAATCTTGGGAGAACTCTATAAATGGTTATTTAGCCAATCTCATGTGCTTATGGCTTGTTTGGTGCCTGGAGCTTACTTACATGTAACTTCCAGTTTCTTTTGTTTGGTTTGATGTTAGTATCCTACTTACATGTGAGTGAATATTCACGAAAAATAGTGAAAATGCTGAATTTTAACTTAAGGCTAATTTGGCTGCGAATCAAAATACTGCATTTCTAGACTATTATTGGTTTATAAATGATTGAGCCACAGTTAAGCTGATTATGTATAGACTTAGCCCCAAGATCACAGTATTCTTCTAAATACAACTAAACAAACCAAAAAAGAAAAAAAAAGAAAAAGAAAAAGAAACTGGCACAGGCCACACGTAAAAGTCAATTTAATTGACTTTGTACTAGCTGAGTTAGGCCTCTGCCATGATTACGTCAGACCTTAATAACTTATTTCGTTATAAATTCAAGTGAACCTGTTAGTGCAACTGCACTATTATTGGTATGATTTGACACATAGTCAAGATGACTTGGCAATCTATGTGACATGGCAAAATTGATGACATGGAGAGTATGGTGACATGGCAAGGAGTCTTGGCTTGCAATGCAAGACATCTTGAAGATCTAGGTGGAGTTATTCAAGACCATATTTAGTAGATGTGATTGAAGACTAAATATGGAATGAAGACTAATTGAAGATATGATTTGAAGAATCATTGAAGTCTATTGAAGGCAAGATTTGAGGACCAAACTTGGGTGAATTGAAGATCAAGTTTGGAGAATCTTTGAAGACCAAATTTAGGTGGATTGAAGACTAAGTTTGGCAAGTTTCATGGAAACAAGGACGTGCGCCCCTTGTGAGGGGACTGTGTGATGAGGAACTGAGGAGGTAGGCTAGTTGCCGGGCAGTCGGGATCGGGAGATTTGGCTGCATCGACTCGGACTAAGCATGACCGGGAGGTTGATGGGTCTTGAGGTCATCCGCAACGTAACCAGAACTCAGTCAAGTCAGTAGTCAGGGCCATGTTGCAATTCATGTTACAACAGGAGTTGCAACAGCTAATTTTGCCAGGTTTTTAAATTAGTAGCCATGGAGATTCTTAAAGAGGTATGTGCTATATTTAGGACGTTGAGGCATCTATATAAGCTACCTTGCTAATAGATTGTAAGCGTGACTCTTGGGTGTCTCTTGGAGGAGAGTGGGTGAGCACTAGACAATCTAGAGAGGGTAGTGATCTTCATTGTTTGAGAGTGTGAGTGACAAGTGTTTGTACTCATGTATTTTTACCTCTTTTAGTGGATTGTTTATAATTAATTGATGTTTATTGTGAGTTCCAACCTTGAATGCTCGATTGTATGAACATTTCCCCTAGAGTGACACTAGGGTTGAGAGTTCTTGTTGGTAACCTTGTGAGTGAGTGACACACCACGAGTGTTAGACAAAGCTAGGTTGGAGAGGATTGAGAGGGTGAGTCGAGAGGTACAGGAGCGTCCCCTTTCTCCTTCGACGTGATAGATTCTACCTCCGTTCCTCGAGTTCTTTGTGGACATAATAGAGTGAATGGTCTAAGGGATAACCCTCCGCTGGGGCTTAGTTGCGAATGCAACACAGTGAAGCGTTGAGGTGATCTTAGTATCTAGGGCTTAATCGTGGTTAGGGACCTTCCATCTGGACCAAAGGGTTAGGTCTATAATTAGGAAGAGATTTATCACTTGGAATCCCTAGAGCTCATTGCAACTCTATGGGAGTGCTAGGTGTTGAGATTGTTCGATTTCTCCTGCGGGACATGTATAGAGTTAGGCATAGTTGACCTTAGATTTGGGACTATGTAATGAAGGATTTCCACGACTCACTATTGCATTGATTAGGAAGCATAATAGAGGGTTCTTGCACTTGAAGCGATCGTCCTAGGCGGAGCATTATCCGAGTACCCCATCTTTATCGATTGCCTTACCTTCTCCTTCACTCGTGCTCTCTTACTTGTTGATTTTACTTTTGAGAATTGAATCATTGTCACACTTATCACTATTGATCTTTCACATAGCTAAGAAGCGGATTAAGTGTTTTTATTTCCTACTCCCTGGGATTCGATACCCGCTCATCCGGGATTATTACTTTGACAAACCCGTGGACTTGCGGGATATACGCAAGGGGACCTTATCACCCTCAAACACCAAAAATCCACCAATTGAAAAATTATCAAAATACCCCTGTTAGGGTCTGTCCCATTTTTTCCAGAAAGGCACAGGCTAGCTCCTTAATACTCCCCGCATCATTTCCTCCAAGTTGAACATAATTCGCCCTTGAATTTTCATTATCTAAGGAATCACCGTAGTAGGGTACCAAGTGCTTGAAGTTGAACACATCTGCCGTCCGAATATGGCATGGTAGCTTAAGTCAGTAGGCATTAGGGTTGATCTTCTCAATGATTTCTGCCGGCCCAATCTTCTTGGAGGACAACTTATTGTACTCCCCCACAAGGAACTTCTCTTTGGTCAGGACAGCTGACACAGCGAGATAAGGTTGAAGACTTATTTAATCTGAGAATGCCCAAGTCAACAACAAAGTAACAAACCTAAACCCTGTTTAGTCTTAAAAATACGCAGGGATTTAGAGGAAAAAAAACACTTTTATTTCATCAAAATCAACAACTCAACTTAGCCCAAGGGCTTACAATAAATAGACCAAAGAAATTTAGTAAAATAACCCTAAAAAGAAGACAATTTGAAAATTTGCCAAAAACGGCATGTTTTCAATTTACAGCAAGAAAATAAAATACTTAATGTAATAAAGTTAATGCCCAAAATCAGCAGATAAAATCCGAGATTTGTAGTCAAATATATAATCAAATCAAATCTTTCCTAAATGGCAAAAATCTTTTGTTTTCGAGGGCAAGATGATGGAATTCGGCCAAAAACTGGCGTGACTCACAAGCAAAGCTAGTGATTTGTGCTCGTTGATCCGTTTTCCATCAAGTGAGACCCTCAAAACACCAAAAATCTACCAATTGAAAAATTACCAAAATACCCCTGTTAGGGCCTGTCCCATTTTTTTCCGTAAAAGGCACTGAGTTAGCTCCTCAATATGTCCCGCATCAGTGGGACTTTGGAAATACAATTTTGAAACATACAATTATTGCATAAACTTTCTGAATTAATGTAAAATTTAGGGTTGAAGTGACTAGTAATGTGGCATATCAAAGTTATCATATTGGTAAGTATTAGTCATGTCATTTATTCCTTTGGATGAACATAAACAAAAAAAGTCAAAACATAGGAATCATATTTAACATTTTTGAAAGTACAAGAACTACATGGATGCAAAATACACTTGAAGGCTTGATATTCAACATTAATTTTTCCCGAACAATTTCATTTGTATTAAGCTCATGTTGTTTGTACTTAATTATCAATGGTTGTTTTACAGTTACAGCAATTGTAGGTGCGTAGACCAGAGGGACTTCACAAAAGCCTTTCTAGTGTAAATGGCTCCCCTTACCTTGCTGATATATTTCTTAAATCCATGACTTCCATTTTTAGATATTCAGAAAGTGAGACCTTGATTATGTTTTGTTGTAAAAAGTAGTTATCTTTTTTTTTCCTTTTTGTGAAAGGGCGGACATCATTAATCAGGTAAATGGAATTAATGCATGTATTTCTAGCTACTGTGAAATTTATATTTTTCCCTTTCTTATTATGTTGCTAAAGCGTATGCAAGGAAAAGGTATGCTCTTTTCTTGGGTATACATCAATGGCCGAGTATTTGATTTTGTTGGATTGAATTTAGTCCAGATGGATTTATGTTGTATCTTTCCTGTTTCTTTTGTTGGGTGTTTTAAACAAGGGATTAGATCTCTTCTTATTTGGTTAAAGTTTTTGGATAGGCATTATACTATAGTTATTTTTCATTTTGAGCATTGAATTTCAATTGTATTATTTTAGTCACCCAATTTTAATTTGTTTTCACTGGGAGAGTACTGAGAGGATTCTAAAGAGAATTTAATGATATTTATGCCAGATTTGATATTTCAACACCAGCGTATCCGTCATCTGCATATGTGGATATGACACATAATTAAATAGAGCCACGTAGTCATTCTTATTGACTAGTTTGTTGGGCCAAGTGGCATATGTCATGCCAATAAAAGTGGCATGTGGCCCTCTTTAATAACGTCTCGTGTCTGCGTATGCAAATAGAGGGACAACTTGATGTTAACGTGGCAAAACTAGTATACATGTTATCAAATTTTTTATGGAATTCTCTTGGTATTCTCTCGGTGAACACAAATTAAAATTGAATACCAAAATAATACAAATTAAAGTTCAATATTCAAAATGAAAAAAATGAACATAGTATGATATACACTCAATGTTTTAACACCTCTTAATTCTTTATGAGGTTTGAATAGAGAAAGGAATGGGTTAAGAATGTTTATTTTTTGTCTGATATTTTTATGTTCTTATTGGATATGAAATATTCATCTGAAAAATATTGTTGTGTTGATTATAATTAGGATATTTGGCATATATACGCCTACATAAATTGGCAATTGCACATATGCCTATATATATATATATAATCACACACACACATTTATATATCTTGATATTAATTTATGTATAATACATGTTTAGGACATATACATATATGAATACATAAATCCATACATGTCCACACACATAAATACATCTACATAGACACACAGGTGTACATATATTTAATACATACTACACCAATTTTTAGTTTTTAGAAACACTTTTATAAAGGTAGTTATTAAAAACCATCTCTATTATGTGTATAATTTTTTTTAAATAAATTACAGCTGGTTTTAAAAAACCCCACAAATTAAAAACAAACCTCTCTCTCTCCATTCACTCACTCACACTCACACACACTCTCGCTCTTTCTCTATCTTTCTTCACCACTCACTCTCACGATCTTCGCTGCACTGACGATCACCTCCACCGATTTGCTGTGAGATGCTGATCTTCATCACAGCGCCGCACCACCGCCGGTGAGTCCTAACCCCCGCGAGAGAGGCATTCTCATCCCAAGGATTTTTTTTTTTTTAGGGTTTCTTCTCAATTGATATGCTATTGAGCTTAATTACGGCTTGAAGGTTGAGGTTGTGGTGTCTAATGTGGAGGTGGAGGTTGTTGGGAGGAGGATGGTGGAAAGGAGGAGGGGAGGAGGAGTGATGATGGGAGATATTTTGTTTTTTTGGAGGATGGTGTTGATGATGGTGTGCGAATTTGGGAGGAAGTGAATTAATAGAGGATCTTAATGTTATTGATTTATCTTTAATTGTTCATGGGGTTGTATGTAGAGGAGTTGTGAATAAGGATGAGGTTGAGAGAAGGATGGTCACTTGTGTTATATTGTCAATGCTCTAGAAGGAATTAAGAGGTAGTGAAGGAGGGTCTTGACTACTGGAGGGTTGAAGGTTTCTGTAATCATGGAGTATTTTGTTATTTATTTATTTTTTTAATAATGAGTAAGCAAATTTTAGATGGTATTATTGATAACAATTATTCTTCAGCGTGTTTGACTTGTTTGTTTGTTGTGATTAGTCTGTGAGAGAGAGTGAGTAGTGGAGAGATTTGATCTTCTCATTGAGAGAGAAACTTGCCCAAAGCCTTCACAACTGTGCATTTTATTAAAAAAAATTAACTTAGAACCATATAAATGTGTTATCGGTTTAAAGAACAAGCTAACCAAAAAGATAAATTAATTAACTTAGAACCATATTTTTTAAGCATATTTAGTTCCATACAAATGAAATATATGATTTGTATATTGTGTACCAAAGAAGAAATCTATGTGAGCTTGATTTTGGGTTTTTGATTTATTTAATTAATTAAATTGCTCTGAATTTCTAATAAAACATGGTTATAACTATGAGATGTTATTGCATGTGCAGCTTTTTACTGATGCTGGACAGTATGTGATTCGCTTTGGCAACCCTGGTTCAAGTCCTCCATTTGGCCAGACTTCTGTTGTAAGTGCTTTCGATTTTACTCTTAAAATATAGTTTTAACCATGTTTTATTAAATATCATTTTTGAAACAATGTTCTTGATTCTTCTTTTAGATCTCAGAATTAGAAGTTACCTGCCCTTTGTCTTTGACTGAAAGAGTTGTGGTTGTTGCTCTTGCTGTGTCTCTAGACACTGACTGTTTCTCCAAGGGCGGTGGCTGGTGAGCCTAGTTATCTTATTTCATAATATTTGCATTTATTTGTTTTCTTTTCTTTTTAGTGTGTTCTCTTAATCATATTTCAGTTTGCAATTTCTCATATTGTTGTACAAGCATGGAATGAATGCTTTGAAGGTTCTTATATTACTTGTGCATCATTTTGTTGACCTTTGTTTGAATGCCAAGAACTTAATCCATGAGAGTTATAAGGTTTTTTTCCTGTCACATTTGTTGTGCCTCTTTTTTTTTGTTAATTGGTTGGTTTCTACTATTGTTGTCTTGAATTTGGTCATATATGATTCTTGTCTGTTAGTTTTTTATACCAAGCTTCATTATTTTTGCTTGCATATAGTGATCCTTTTTATGCTAAGTTTTAGATAGTTTAGGCTTTGGTGGTTTGTTTAATTGAACAAGTAATCCAACTTAGTTTACTTTGGTTGTGGATGGATCTGAGGTGAAGCCATTATATCTTGTTGTAGCCACAGGGGAAAAAAAAAACTTAATTTACTTTGTGTGGATACAAGCATATGCTGTATTTATTCAGGATCTATAAACCTACAGTTGAGTTACAAGCAGGATGGTGTGAGCTCAAACTTATTGAAGTTTGTAGGTCATAGAAACAAAGTGCAAACCACTTCGACTTTATTCTCTTTGGATCTCTCTCGAACTTGATTCTCGAGTTGAAGGTAAAACTCGATTGATATATATATATATATGATATATAATGTCTTGTTTTGTTGGTTCGATTGATGGTTAGCGTGTACCAAAGAGGCCATGTGACATGTGTCCTGTTCTTATGGTTAATTAAGATAGCTAACTTGGGATAAATTGCTAATGGCTTTTCCATAATTAAAATGAGAAAACAATAATTGCAAGAAGAAAAATTTTGTATCATTAACTTAAAGCAAACACTGAAATTAGAATGATTTGATACCAATGCTAGTGCTACTGAATCACTAAAATCTTTTCTAGGTTTTGATGAGCTGAGGTTTTCCTTACATTTGAACGAGCAATTTATTTTTCCATTTCATCTTCTTCTTTTTGAAAGTTACACATTTTACTTGTGATTTTCTTGCGATTGTATCCAGAGTTCTATCAAACAAATTTTTGTTTACCCTCAGGAATAAGAGTCTTGTTTTTGTTACAATGATTTGGTTCTTGGAAAGGTTTCCCTTGACAGAGAGTGAGGCATTTAGGTTGCGAGATAATTAAAACAATGATTGGCTCATTGGACTTGCACACGCTCATTACTAGATCTCATGTGCTTAAGCTCTACAAGCAAGCTGCTAAGGATTGCTCGAATTTAGTTATTGTGAAATAAAAACTTATAGCCCTATAATTAGAAGCTTAAAAATGTAATTATTTTAACCTACTTTTAAGGATAATTTCTTGCCAATGATCCGAAGAATCTTTACACTTCTATGATTAAGTTAGAGAAATGTCTAATGCAAAAGCATTAAACCTGAATTATTTCAGCTCTTAATAGTCTAATAATAAGCATGCAATTTGGAAAGAATCCTCAATTTCTTATCTTGTAAACATCTTGTAGATAAATTATGACTTTTAAAGGCTAAGCAGTGAGGACCTAAAGATTACTCACCATCAATAATGACATTTTCTAGACTATTATGATGAAGTATGATTGACTTGGCTTAGCTTTAAATATAGACATTTGAAAGCATCTTTAGCATCTTCGAAAGAGACATCAACCAGATTAATGCCCATTTTTTGTGACATGTTTCTTCCACAGCCTTAAAAAATTTAGTGGGATGAATATGAATAACAACTAAAGGATGTCGGTGACAAGACAGACCGATAAAACATGTCTGTGAACTACATGTCTCGTGAACTAAAAGGATGTCGGTGACAAGACGCACTCGATAAAAAAATCATGGCCATATCCTTAATTTAGTGGGAGGAGTAACATACTTTTTCTATTTTCACTTCCCCTTGAATCATATGATAAGCTTCGTAGAAGAAAAAAAGGATTAAACTCAATATATGATCATTTTTTTATATTTTTGTTCTTATGAAAAACTCTATATTATAGCTTTGTTTTATACATACAAAGAAAAATAATGCCCACATTTCTTCAGTCAATCAGTGGCTTGTAATCAATCAATCATGCAAAAGAGGGCTTAACTTTATAGCTTAAATCTTATTTTCTTTTTAATTACATCTAGTTCTATATTAGATTATAATTATTAAGAGAATTGTGTTAATATACAATAACCAAGTTAAGGATTACATAATTGAGTTTAGAGAGAAGATGCGTAAATTTCACCAACATCTTTTAGCTGAAATTTTGGAATTAGGATCTTCTGAACATGCTATGAACAGATATAAACAAATGTTTAGAGACATATGATGGCAAATTTTGATGATATTTTATTTTCAACTCTTCAGCAAAATGAATACATGTATTTATTCCATGATAAAAGCAATGTTGCATGACCTTGATATGTTAACTTTTCTGATATTGCTGTATTGAACTTCTAAATAGTTGTAGAATACAGACTACAACTTATATTTTGAACTATCATCTATTTTATGGTGTTTAGGCCTGTTTGCTTTGGAATTTTTTGAACTTTATTTTTAATTTTGTTTTTATAAATGTTTTATTTTTATTTTTATTTTTACAAAAAGATGCTTTGTTAGAATTATTTGTATGTTCCAGATTATTTTAGCAATGTATTTAAAATAATTATTTAAATAAATATGGTCAAGCAATTAATTTATTAATTGTTATTGATTTTAAAATATTAATTTAATTATTTAATTTGTATTAATATTAATTATTTCACATCGTGAAAAGTTGTTCCAAATCATTTGAAAAGTTGGATATACATTGAATAGCATATGTACAGTTTAAGCGTCAAAAATATTGATTGCATGTACATGTTAAAGCTTTGAAAATTATCGGATAATATGAAGAACATAATAACAATTAAAACTAATGATGATAAAAAACCATGTAAACCTACATGCATCTTGCTTTTTATACTAAATTTAATTTTTCTTACAAAAATATGCTCATGTATCCACGCTAGCTTTATTACAAAGTATGTCAATGCATACACATATATAATTCTTGGGGCATCTCTAATAGGTGTCATATGTGGGCTTTCTAATCCAATTTGGATTTCTAATGAAGGATACTTGTCCCGATCATTTTGTATTTTAGTCAGTTATTTTTTTCTTTAATGGATAAGTTGGATGTACAAGCCTCAGACAATCTAGGGAATATTAAGGAGTTGATCAATTTCTTCAGCTTTGCTTTTTAATAATGAGTCTCATATGGAAGATAATGTGTCCTTGCAAAGCATTTTGTCAACTCATTATGGCAAACAAGGATGAAGCTAAAGCACATTTAATCTGTGATGGGTTTTTAAGAGGATACCCTCAATGGGTTTGTCATAGTGAATTTTCTTCTATTAATAATATTGCATCATCTTCTTCAGCCTATATTCCTGAAGCTTCACACGTACAAGAGGATATTCATGCAAACTTTTGAGGTTTTGATAATATGGGAGCTTTGTTACGTAATACAATGGGTCTGATTGGTCAATTAGGTGGTCAAGAATTAAATTTTCAGATGTTCAAAGACACTTTTGATGTTCAAGATGATGGTGATGATGATTGTCAAGATTCAAATGAAGACACAGAAGAACTAGTAGAAGGAATTTCTGTAGAACAACTTGGAGATGAATGTGTTGAAGAAAATAGTAATTTTTCGAAGTTGTTGAGAGATGCCAAAGAAGAGTTGTTTCCTGGATGCAAGACATTTTCAAAGTTGTCATTCATAATACATTTGTATCATATAAAGCGCTTAGGTGGATGGAGTTAAAAATCATTTACAAAGGTGCTTGAGTTGCTAGGTCGGGTATTTGGTGAACATTCATCTTGGACAAAATCTTCTTATGAGGCAAAAAAAAAATTATTAAGACCTTAGGTCTTAATTATGAGAAAATTCATGTTTGTAAACAAGATTGCATGTTTTTTTGGAGAGAGTATGCAAGTGCAGAATCATGTCATATTTGTGGTACTTCTCGTTGGGTGGATAACACTAAGAAAAGACCCATGAAGGTGTTATGGTATTTTCCCTTGATACCAAGACTACAAAGATTTTTCATTTTGGAGCAAACTGCAAATGATATGAGATGACATGATGAAGGTCATAATAAAGATGAAATTCTATAACATCTTGTAAATGGTGAGGCATAGAAATCGTTTGATGCTCAATATCCAGACTTTTCTTCAGACTCTCGTAATGTTAGGCTAGCCCTTGCTTGTGATGGTTTTAATCATTTCAAGATGATGAGTAGCAACTAAAGTGTGTGGCTAGTTGTCCTTGTTTCATATAACTTACCATCTTGCATTGGAATGAAGCAACATTCATTTATTTTATCTATGATAATTCCAAGATAAAGGGCCGACAAATGACATTGATGTCTTTCTACAACCTCTAATAGAAGAGCTAAAGATATTGTGGGAAGTTGTGGAAACCTATGATGCTTCCAAACATCAAAAGTTTCACATGCGGGTTGCATTAATGTGGACTATAAATGACTTTCCAGCTTATGCATATTTATCTAGTTGGAGCACCAAACGGAAGTTTGCATGTCCATGTTGTGCTTAAAACACTTCTTCTTTGTGGTTATATAACGGTAAAAAATATTGTTACATGTGTTCTCGTAGGTGGTTACCCAAAGGTCACTGGTTTCATTATCAAAAACAATTATTTGATGGCACTGAGGAAGTAAGGCTACCGCCAAAGCGAGCAAGTAGAAGTGATGTGTTGAATCAGTTAGATGGGCTTCAATTCACTTTTGGAAAATTTATGAAGAAAAAAGGCAAGAAGGAGCGCAAAAGAACAAAACATCCAAGAATTAATGTGCAAGAATTTAATGAAGAAAGTTCAAGTAGAAATGAAAAGGGCACTATTGATTATATGAAGTGGTGGAAGAAAAGAAGTATATTTTTTATGTTACCTTATTGGGAACATAACTTATTGTGCCATAATCTTGATTTGATGCACATAGAAATAATAGTAGTGCGATAATTTGATTGAACTTTTTGGGACTTGATAAGTCGAATGACAACGTAGGCAACGCCTTTGGACTTAGTTGATATTGGTATAAGATTTGAACTTCACCCTCAATTTCTTGAAAATGGAAGAAAATGCCTCGCTTTGTTTTTACATTATCTACGTAACAAAAAGAAATTCTTTTGTCAAGTTGTTAAAAAGCATCAAAAGTTCCCGATGGTTATGCTTCAAACATTTCAAAATGTGTAAACCTACAAGAGTGCAAGATTGGTGGTCTTAAAAGCCATGATTGTCATGTTTTGGTTGAAGATACCCTTCCATTGGCTTTATGAGCTTGCAATCCACCCAAGGAAGTCATTCAAGTTATGAGTGAATTGGCAACAATTTTCAAATCACTTTGTTCTAAAGTGGTGGATGTGAATGAGCTTGAAGAACTTCAAAATTAAATTGTTATGAAAATTTGTTAAATGGAGAAGATTTTTTTCTTCCATCATTTTTTATTATTATGGTACATTTAATTATTCATTTGGTGGAAGAAATAAAACTTGGTGGACTGGTTAATTTTAGATGGATGTATCCTTTTGAAAGGTATGTTGCTAAAATCTATTAGGAATGAAATCATTTTAACATTAAATGTATAATGAAGTAATATATTCTAACTTTTTATTTTTTAGGTTCTTCATGAATTTCAAATCTTATGTTAAAAATTGAACTCACCCTGAAGGTTCCATTGTTGAATGATATATAGATGAAGAATGTTTGATATTTTGTTCATGATATCTTCAAGTGGTTGAAACAAAGTTCAACCAACCAATGACAAATCCAAACCCACCTACAAATGACCAAGTAAAATACTTATTCTCTAGTATTGGTCAACATATAGGGAAGATTGAAGAAATTGTTTTAGATGAAATTTCCTTGGTTCAAGCGCATCGTTATGTCCTTTGTCATTATGATGAAATTGAGAAGTTTCATTGGTAAGTGTTTGTGCTTTATGATTCAATGAAAATAAAAAGTAAATTTCTCTCAAATTACTATGTGATATATTTATGTAGAGAATCCATTGAATTGGAAAAAAGAAAGCAATGCCGACATTCTCCTCTCTCTTAAGTTGATTTAGAGAAGTTAGTGAATGAAAATTTTCATTTGTGGTTTCGAAGCAAGGTGATCTTGTTGTATAATTTTTTTTATAGTTTACTTCGTCAAATCTGAAATTTTGTTTTTGAGAATATCTTTTTGCTATGTAGGTTTTGGAAAAAGATTATCTGGATATTCCAGAAGAAGTTGTGGCTCTTGGTGTGGGACCTAACAAAGTAGCAAAGAGATACTCTGCGTTCATTATTAATGGATTCCGATTTCATACCAAATCTCATGATGAAAATAGAATGACTCAAAATAGTCGTGTGGTTAACACTTCAGAAGTCGGAAGTGTAAATTACTATGGTAGATTAAGAACAACTTGCCTGTTTGTGTCTTATTTGTAGTGAATTTACATGCTTGTATCTTAGTTTCAACTATTCTATGCATCTAGTTATGTGTTGACCATATTCTTTCATGAAAAACACAGAGAATCTTTCAAAAGGAAAACATGCAACTTATACATGACCAAGACTTGTTGATACACCCCTTACGAGTGTGTACCACAAGTGCACAGGTTGTCAGAGTAATAAAGTACCCTAGTGAGTGGGTAGTCCTATCCACAGGGAATAGTGCTTAAAAACATAAGTAGTGCTATTTAGCTATAGTGAAGATGATTTAAGAGTGGTGTGAACAATATCAATACAAATATAAATAAAGTAAAGAAGAAAGGACGCAATAGAATAACTGGAGAGACAATCTATAGAAAATGGGGCACCCCGACATTGCTCACCCTAGGACTATTGTTTCAAGTGCAGGACCAATCATCATATCTCCTAACTGATGCCTAATGAGTCATGAAAATCCTAAGACACGGTCCCAAACCTAAGGTCAACCGTGACTAATCATCACACTATGCACGGGGGAAAGGGATACTCTTGACGCCTCACACTGTGTGGGGTTGCATAAATATTTGGGGATTCCAAGTGATAAACCCTATTCCCTAATACAGATCTAACCCTTTGGTCCAGGCAAAAGACCCCTAGTGACAATTAAGCCCGAGCACTAAGGATTACTTCAACACTTCACTCTGTTTCTCGTGTAACTAAGCCCCAGTGGAGTTTGCCTCTTAGCACTTCACTCTATTGTGACCGCAGAGAACTCTTGGAATATGGAGGTAGGATAAATCACATTGGAAGGGAATGGGGACGTTCCGCTACCTCTCGACTCACCCTCTCGACCCTCTCTAACCTAACTTTGTCTAACCCTCATGGTATGTCACTCATCCACAAGAATTACCAAGATAGATTCTCAACCCTAGTGTTACTCTAAGGGAAAATCAATTCAACAAGCATTCAAGGTTGGAACTCAATTAAAAACATTAATTAAAGAAACATAATGAAAGATCAATGAAATAAAATCATCCTAGGGTTTACAAGTCCAAGCACTCACTTGGGGTTTAACTCTCCATGGAGCAAGATACAATCAATAATGAAATTTAATGTAATAGCATGCAATCTATAAGTAAAACCCCCTCGTAGTCTGTATCGATGGTCTTGTGGAGTTGTCTCGTCTTCTCCAAGGGTTTCCTCATCAAGCCTAGGACACACCTTGCCGAATTGATACCGACGAAAGCTCCCCCAATAACTATCTTCCGAGGAACGCGGTGTCAAAGACCATAGAACCACTCCAAAGACCTAGCCAAAGCATCTCCAAACCCTAGTTGTGAGTGGCTCCAAAGATGGGGAAAATATGAGAAAAAGATTCCTTAAAACATCTGAAATCCCAGCTTTTATAGGAGTTGGAATCGGGCATCCACATGGCATATGGAATTTCCACACGCCCATGTAATTTCCAGAAGTTGATTTCCTGCAAGCTATGAACAATAACTACTACAGTCTTTTACTACAATGATTTCCTACAGCAAACAACTACAATACTTCGCCAAAATACTCCCAATCCATAATTTTCACTGAGACCACATGAATTGGCACACATCCATGCGGTAGATCACGTCGCTTCTTCAATGAAATCACATTAACGAAGATCTTGCTAGTATTACACAAGTCGGAACACATAAGTATGGATGCCTTTGTGCCCCTCCAAGAACTTTATCAAAAATTGCATCCACGATCTACTTTTGGTACCTTTCTTCCACAATTATCTCCACAACCCTAAATGCACAAACGAACACATATACACAAGAATAAGTGATAAAATCTGAGAAATATAATGCTCGATGTAAGAAAAGAATACTTCGTATTACTTATACACAATCACTTATCACCTGTATTAATATTAGCATCAGGAGTTAAAAAAATCATTAGATATCATAAACAATTATGCCTCGACTGCAAACTTTTAGATGAATATTGAAGAAATCATATTGATCTAAGCTAGAAGTATAAAACTAATTTCCATGACTAGTAAAGACAAAGCAGAAATAGGGTAAGTGATGGGCACTTTGACAATTAGATTTCTAGGTGAATATAATGGAATGGGACATAGAACATCTTGATCCTTCCTGAAGAGCAAATGAAATTCGTAAGAGCTACAATAATAAGTCTTTCAATAAAAATCCCATGTTTATTGTTTGGAGTAATGAATTTCAGTTGTCAAACTTTAAACTATTACCTACAAGAAATTAGGGGAATTGTGTGCCCAAAACATTGGGCGTGACTGTTTATATTAGTTACATTTTATGACACAATTTTTTGAGAAATGGTTATCATGATTTTACTATTAATCTAACTGCTTGAGTGTCGATTTTCACTTATAACAATTTGAGATATCATGTTTTGATCGTTAAGTTTCATTATGCAGACATTTCCTTTGCTTCATGTTACAAATGTATGTTATCCATATTTCACTGGCATATAGGAATCTTTGAAGACAGAGCATGAAAAAAAAAGGGAAATGTATTTCCTAATGAGGAAATATGCCATCAAGGTATTGTCTCTGAAATTGGTATAAAAGGTTTTGACATTGTTTTTTCATCTAAATGAATTGCGGGTAGACTATTAAATTTGATGGTTACCTTTGAGTTTCATTTTTCTATTTGAAGTATCATTTTGAAGACATTCAAAATGGAAAATATCATAGAATTGGTAGCACTATATGCTTGGCTCAATATTGTTCTGTTCATATAACTTGTATAATTTCAATTTTATTTTTAGCCTTAAAGTTCCATGTTAATGCCTTGCATGATTTCTATTTTATTTTCTCAACATTTCAGTTGATGATATTGTTTTTTTGTTTCTATTTTGAATAATATTTAGTTGAACTTATAGGAAGCAACATTGATCTCCAAGTTAGTTACACAAGCTCAAGTGTAAATTTTGAACAAAATGAAATCAATGAAATGGTATTTCAAAAACTTTATGGAGTTGAACATAATGGTAAGGTGCGTGGTTTGGGATTGGGACCTACTCCAAGTAGGTATTTTAGTGCCATATCGAAATTCACTAGCACAAGTGCTTCAACTACTGACAACAATCATAAAGCAAAGTTGGAGAACGTCAAATTGGAATTGGCTGAGATAAAAGATAAATATGAGAAGTTAAGCTCAAATCTGGCTGATATAAAAGAGTTATTTGGAGGGTTTATGGCTAAAAGAAGTTTTAATGATAGGATGTCTAGAGCACCCACTGAGGAAGTAAATTATTTGTCTTACTTTTTATCACCTTTCATTCTTAAACAATAAAGTAAAACATCTTTTTGTAATGATATCCATAGGTTGAAGATGTTGTATCTATTGACTGATGTTAGTGGACAAAATCTAAACATCATGTGGCTCAAAGGTTTGTTGGTTATTGTCTTCGAAGTAGAGTTGTTTTTGCTCAAAACTTACAATTTTCATCATTAGTTTTATTTAGAAAAGTAAATCTCTGTCTCAATGTTCTTGTTGCACCATGTTTGGAGCTATGATGTCTCTAGTCTAATTTTCTTTAAAACTCTGATGATATTTCGTTGTGCTTTTTTCTCCATGTTAGGAGGTTATATGGGATATTAACTTGTAGATTGTTGTAAAGAAATATCTTTGTTTTTCTTATTATTTGTAGAGATTTTTTCATTCATAAATGGCATTTCATGATGTTATGTTCATCAGAATATTACCACATCCTGTTTAGTTTTCTCACAGCTCTTGATTCTATGTTCTTAATCTTTGATGCATTGGCAGACAATTGAGATTCTTTTAAGCAAAAAGGTGTTTCTGGATATGGAGGTTAGTTTTCACCTTGCAATGCAGTGTTTATTTCTTTTAATAATTCATAATGGAGCTTACATAATTATCACATGAAAGTATATTGTAAAAATAAAATTTTGATAGCTTTTACTATGTTGCAGTTTACTTAACATTGATCTATGAAATCTAAATTAGTTAATAAAATAGTTTCTTCAATAGATTTATGTGATTTTTAATATGAAGTTCACAAATATCCTCTTCAAATTATATATTCTTTAGAAATTCAATAAAAATATTCAGATTGACAGTGAGTATTTGTGATAATGGCTCCTGAAAAATCAATTAATGATGTATTCATGGTCTCTAACTTGTTTCATTTGTAATTTTTCCCCCAAACAACATCTTATTAGTCATAGTGGCAATTATTCATCAAAGAGGAAATTTTATCTGCTTATTATTGGATATTTATTATAAATTATATATATATATATATAAGATTGGATTTTTGTAATATGTTTTTGCGGATTTTGAAGAATTCATGGTTAAAGATCGAGAGGGTTGAAGATGAAGAGCATACATGAAGCTTTTTACATTGTGTAACTAACCCAAAAAATATTTTGTAATGAAAGTACATAAATAGTGTAAAAATCTACATTCTGTTTTTAATCAAAATACATTGCACTTTAGCTCATAACTTGTCAATAAATGTCAATGAATTTGAATTTAGGATACTTTTGAATGTATTGAAAGATTTATGTTTTTGATTTACAGGTTAAACAAATTTATTTATTATTAATAGAAAAATAAATTAAAATTAATGAACAAATTTAGAGGTGGTCATAACTGCCTCTAAAAATATGAACATGTAAGAAATTATTAGCTATAGAGGCAGTTATAACCACCTCTAAAACTATTCAGGAGTAATGAAAACTTAGTAGCTATAGAAGTGGTTATAACCACCTCTAAAAATGAAAACTTAGTAGCTATAGAGGTGGTTATAACCGCCTTTACCTCTTATAATTTTTAGACGCGGTTAAAACCACCTTTATATCTATTGAGAAGTAATGAAAACTTAGGGGGTGTTTGGATGCCAAGATTGGAGTGGGAGTGAGGGGAGAGTGGTTGTAAGCCCTTGTTTGGGCATACATTAGTGGGAATGAGGTGGATTGTGGAGGAGTGAGACTCACCGCATGTGAGTGAGTCTCACTCCCCCGAATGGGCGGATTGGCCAGGATTGGACAGGAAATGACATATATGCCCACTTCTTTGTCTTTGCTTGAAACATGATTATTCCATTGCCATATATGGCAAGAGAAAATAAAGAGATGGCAAGGAAAAATTTTCATATTATTATTATTTTCAATGTTATTACAAATATTTATTTTGATAATTAATTAGTTAATATGTAAGTTACAAATATAATTAAAAATAACTCATTATAGTTAATACCATTAATTACTTGCTAATTAATAATATTATATTTGAATATAATACTTATAATAAAATTATAGTATTATAAAATTAAATAGTTATATCTTATAATTAATTAGTTACATTTTTTCAATGTTTTAAAAATTATAATTAAAAACAACTCATTATATTTAACACCATTAATTAATAGCTAATTAATGATATTAAAATCTCATCCCAAAAATTAGAATGAAATTATAGTATAATAAAAATTAAATATTTATTTTTTTGATAATTAAAAATATATATATAAGTAAAAAAATAACTCATTATTATATATACAATATCATTTATATGGATGAGGGACATAAGTGTCATTTTACCATATCTACTTTCTTTACTTTTTCATTCCCAATAAATTACACTCTCAAATCCTACCAACCAAACACATCCTTCATTCTCACCCTCCTCCATTACCCCTCATGTCACTCCCAATCCACTCCTCCCAATCCACTCTTGGCATCCAAACACCCCTTAGTAGCTATAAAGGCGGTTATAACCACCTCTAAAACTATTGAGGGTAATGTAAACTTAGTAGTTATAGGGGTGGTTAAAACCACCTCTAAAACTATTGACCCCTTGTTTGGTTGGAGGTTTTTGCAGGGTGAGGGGAGTTAGGAGGGTGAAGGTTGTTTGGTTGGGGAGTGACGAGGAAGAGTTTGGAGGGGTGTTTCACTCCTCCAAACCCCTCATATCCCACCCCTCCAAATCGGGGTCTTTTCGAGGGGTGGGATTATTAAAACAAATTTTTAATGTTTAAATCTTTTATGAAAAAGACCAAAGTATCCTTTATCAATTTGAGAAATTACGATAATATCCTTTTTTAAATCTAATTTCATAATAATAATTATAATAATTATTATTATTTGTCTTATTTTTTTAATGTGTCAATTGAAGATTAATAATAATATTTTTAAAAAAATAATAATAATAATATAAGAATGATAAAAAAATATAAAAAAATTGAGTTATACAAATAATATTATTACTAATATTAATCTTTAATTTTTAATATTAACAAAGTTTGTACAAAAATAATCTTTTAGATATGTATTGAAAAGTATTATGATCAATTTTATATAAAAAAGCAAATTAATAAAATACACATCGATCTCTCTCACTCCTCCTCACCCCTTCTTCTAACCAAACAAAAAAATATATATTACCCCTCCACACCCCTCCATTGAACCAAACATAAAATTTTTTCAAACCCTCCATACTGCTCCCCCTCCTTACTCCCCTCACCCCTCCTCCCCTCCTCTACCCTCCCTCCCACTGAACCAAACGAAGCCTAAAGGATAATGAAAACTTAGTAGATATAGAGGCGGTTATAACCACCTCTAAAACTATTGAGGGGTAATGAAAACTTAGTAGCTATTGAGGTTGTTATAACTGCCTCTACTCTTGTTTTTAAAAACCGCTTCTGTAGATGAAACTTACCCCAATAGTTGGTACAAAGCGGCTCTAAAGTGTAGAGCCAGCTTGATATGAGGCGGTTTAGAGGCGAGTGAAAAAAACCAACGCTATACCTATAGAGGCGTTTATAACAACCGCTATAGGGCTTGAAAACCGTCTCAAAAGTACCTTTTTTTGGTGTAGTGACATATACAAGAAAATTAAGTAAATTATTGTTGATTTTTTATTGAAATTTTTTAATTAATTTTTATAATTGTAGATAATCAATAATAAAAAAAAATTAAGAAACGAAGATAAATGATTGCATATGATTGGGCTAGTGTATAATTGTATATTTTGCTTTACCTCTTAGTCCATAATGAGCTAATTATAGTTTGGGTTGAGAGTAGTTTATTTTGGATTAAAACTCCTTATTCCTCCTAGACACGATTAAAAAAAGGATTAAATGTTTCTAGACAATTGAAAATTTTGGAGGAATAAAGGGTGTAATCCACTTTAGACTGTCAAATCTATTTTGGGTTAATGATCATGGTTGGAGCAAATGATCAAGATATCGATTTCTCTAGAAAACAATCTCATATCAATAAATTATAATAGGAGATGTAATGAAGCGATTTGGTTATCAAGGAGATAATTCTTATAACATTCTTACAAGTAACCTTGAAGAGCATATTCTTGGTCTCTATCATTGTAATTGGATTTCCCTTCCTTTGCATATCACTGGCTTCCTATTCCCTTAAGCATATTTTAGGGGGTTTTAATAAAGCTTCCTTGAAAAGAAAGTTCCATCTATAAAAAAATGTTGCAGGCATGAATAGTCCCTCAAAAGCAATTCCATATTCTTCGATGATCTATGAGTTGTGATTAGGGAGAAGTATGCTAGGCTTTCTTCTTATCACTTATATCTCATAGTCGAGAAATGGCATATCAAAAATAATACCTTTACTTCTCACTTAGGCTAGCATTTTTAATGATGACAAAACTCTCTTATTGGTAAATTTCTTCATAATAATTAAGTTCTTTCTAAATGTCTCAAATAAACTACTACTAAAGAGATGAAATTCCATAACCCTTATTCTTATCACCAATATCTTGAATGGTTGTTTTTTTCATGTTAAACTATTTTGATCTTCTAGATATCTTTGAGAATAACCTTTGGGGATTTAGAAACTAGCTTACAATCATTATGAAATGGAATTAGAGACACTATTAACACCTCGGCATGGATTAGACTATGTAGTTCACCTTTCGAGTTTAGCATATAAAAAAAGTTATCAATATTATTAATAATAATTTGGTCCCAATAATAGATCAAATTGACTAGAGGATGCAAGACCTTCAAGAAGAGAAGAAAAAAAATTCTCAAGAACCCAACATTCCATTTAATAATAGAGATATACAAGATGTTCCCAAAACCATTTCAATAGTGTAATCTTCACGAAATGCCAACATGAAGCTTTTTTCTCTTATTTTGAAACATTCAAATCCATGTGGCTCTTACCCATGTGTATGTAATAGATGAATCTAAATGCCACTGAATCATCAAATCTAACTCAATTCAGTAACAAAAATACCAGCATTCAAGCATAATGAGTATTAAACTCTCCATAAAAACATCATACCATTGAATGTTGGTAAACAATTAAGATCAATCGATAGAACATCTCCAAATAGATGGTTCACAGATCTACGATCACCATTGAAATTACATAACAAAGTAAGCTAAATGGAAGTACTCAACATTTCCTTCATGATCGATTACCGGAGTAGCTCACTGGAACTCAAGCTCCGATCCTCAGATCCAAGCCTTCACAATACTCTTCACTCCCCTTTCTCTTAAAGCATCTAATTTCATTTTATTAACCACTCTGCCTTGGGATTAGCTCTCGAGATCCACTTGTAGAAAACCTATCCTGATGATTCATAACAATGTACACTAGAGTATATTATCAAGAAAATGAAGTAACAAAATCATCTTGTCAATCCTTATTCTTATAGGTTAGTATCATATATGAGTATTGTTTAAGGATAGTGCTCATGAAATGATCACCAACCATAGGCTTGAGCTCAGGTTTAGTCCCACACCGGCCAAGTAAGCCACTCCAAATTATTCAGCATCTTTCTCTATAATGTGCACTGATTCTTGAAAAAAATCTAAATAACAAACTTATAGAGTTTCGAGTTCCCTCTCAAACAAGTCCAAGAATACTCCATTATGACAAGAAATAGAGATCTAATAGGATCATGATCTTGAATGATTGACAAACAATCACTTGAATAAAGAAGCAAAATCACTTTATCATTCACAGAAAAAGATGATGTATTCATTGGCAGCTCAAATTTGCTCTCATTTCCTTCTAAAGAGAGTTCAAACATTTAAACAAACAGGTAACATGCATGCCAACTAGATAGCTAACAAACATACATTCTAGAGTAGACAAAACACCAATATAGAAAAAGTAACTAAAGCATCTAGACAAATTGGAAAAACAAGCATAACATGTTTAGTAGCTTTAAGTCTCATCAACTTCTAATTCTAAAAGCTCTTACACGATCGAATTTCCCTATTTCGGATACACTGTGCTTTCCGGTTGCTATAGTGAAGGCTCGATCAAGTCCTTACTCCAACAAGATCTAACCACTTAAGTGAAACTGCATAAAGTATCCAGGCCCATTAATACTCCATGGCTTCCTTAGCTATGATTTTCCACTCTTTGGGAATTTTTTCCTTTGTATTTGCCATAAAGTTATTCAAAAACACATTAAAAGAATTTGTCTTGAGAAAATATGAAATTTGGGCATAAATAGTAAGATTTAGCATAAAAAGGCTATGTTTTCATCAAAAGACAATATTAAAAATACTAAAAACTACTCTATAATTGGCATTCTGACAAGGTCCCCTTGCGTATATCCTGCAAGTGCACAGGTTTGTTGATGTAATAATCCCGGATGAGCGGGTATCGTATCCACAGGGAATATGGAATAAAAACACTTAATTCGCTTCTTAGCTATGTTAAAGATGAATAGTGATATGTGTGACAATGATTCAATTCTCAAAAGTAAAAACAACAAGTAAGAGAGCACAAGTAAAGGAGAAGGTAAGGCAATCGATAAAGATGGGGTACCCGGATATTGCTCCGCCTAGGACAATCATTTCAAGTGCAAGAACCCTCTATTATGCTTCCTAATCAATGCAAGTGAGTCCCAAATCTAAGGTCAACTATGCCTAACTCTATACATGTCCCGGAGGAGAGATTGAATAACCTCTCAACCTCGCACTCGCATAGAATTGCAATAAGTTCTAGGGATTCCAAGTGATAAATCTCTTCCTAATTGTATACCTAACCCTTTGGTCCAGGTGGAAGGTCCCTAACCACAATTAAGCTCTAGATACTAAGATCACTTCTGCGCTTCACTCCGTTGCACCAACAACTAAGCCCCAGCGGAAGGTCATCCCTTAGACCATTCACTCTATTGTAGCTGCAAAGAACTTAAGGAATGGAGGTAGAATCTAACACATCGGAGGGGAAAGGGGACACTCCTGTACCTCTCGACTCACCCTCTCAATCCTCTCCAACCTAGCTTTGTCTAACACTCGTGGTGTGTCACTCACTCACAAAGTTACCAACAAGAACTCTCAACTCTAGTGTCACTCTAGGGGAGTATTCACACAATCAAGCATTCAAAGTTGGAACTCACAATAAAAATCAATTAATTGAAAGCATAATAAAGAGATTCAAAGAAATGAATACATCCTAGGGTTCACAAATACCCAAGTACCCACTAGGGGTTTAGCTCTCCATGGAGCTAAGTACAATCAAAGAAATAGAATGTAAAAGCAATGAATCCATAAAAAAACCCCTCGATAGTCGTGTTGATGGTCTTGTGGAAAGTCCTCTACTCGTCGTCCAAAGATCCCCATGTCTGGTATAGGATACGCCTCGACGGAGCTTCCCCTACCAACCTTCTTCCAAAGAGATGGCGATGTCGAGCCAGTAGAACCTCTCCAAAACCCTAGCTCAATACCTCTCAAAAACCCTAGCGAAACCCTCTCTCAAGTTGGGGAAAAGATGGAGAAAAGAATCATCGAAATCGGGGGTTGAATCGAGCTTTAAATAGAGGTGGAATCGGGGATCCACACACCCACGTGCACTGGATTTTTCACGCAGGGCGTGTGGAATTTTCCACACGCCAGTGTGGATTCTCGATCTGCAGGTTTTCTCGACCGGCTATGAGCAGGTCTTTTGCTACAGTAGTTTGCTGCAGTAGCTATGCTATATTATTACCCGAAATACCCTCGAATCCATACTTTCATCGAGGTAACGCAAACGGGCACACGTTCACGTCATGGATCGCTTTGCTTCTTCAGTGATGGAAAAGTTGGTGGAAATCTTGTTCTATATGCATAAGTCGGAATGCTTGAGTATGACTGCCCTTGTGCCTCTCCAAATGGTTGTGCTAACTCAAATACTAGGAGGTTGGCACATACTCTAGCATCTCACACCCGACCTATGTCTTCGTGTTTAAACCTTAGCAAGATTTTCTCCAAAATCGGTGCATTATGATCCACATTGGCTTCTTTCCTTCATAATCAGCCTCACAACCCTACCTGCATAAAAGTAACATAAAAACACACATATTAATGTAAAAACCCAAGAAAGGTAATGCTTAACATAAGGAAAGAATGCTTCGCATTCATATCGCGCAAGCACTTATCACATTCATCAGCCACAATCCTATTAACTACCATGGGTTCTATAGAAAGACTACCAAGAGAACCCATTCATCTGCTGAATGTCACGTTTTATAATAAAGTTGGCAACCTTTTGCTTGTCCCTTGCTACTTGTGCTTTAAAAACCTTACAATTACACATATTATAAAAACAAGCCATTACATCTGGGCCTTTTTTCAAGTAAAAACCCTGGTTGACCTAGTCTTAGTCTTGGCTAGATACATTCTACATAATTACATCTTAACTAAGGGTGAAGACGCTCTCATATCCTTCAAGGAAGAATGGACACCATAGATGCCGCCTTGTGAAAGTAGCGCAAGGAAGCAAAGAGAGGAGGCCCAAGAATGGGTGTCACGTTGTGAACAAATTGTATGCAATATATGGATGAATAAATAGATAGTTACTTTTTGTTTGTATGATAAACTACATTCCTTGGTTGGTTATTTAATGTTCTGAGCTTATAGTTGATAAGTAATTTTGATGTTTCTTTAAACAAAATCTATGTTTGGTATCCTTTATAATATGTCAATTATGAGTCTTTATTTTGTTGCATTCAACAATTATTTCAAAAACAATTCTACTATTCCTTTTTTTAAAAAAAAAAACCTTATGCTTTTGCTAATTATAGAATGAATAACACATGGATGTTAGAGGGAAGCCAAATGTCTATAGTAAGAACCACGAATAAGATGTCAATGAGTGACTCAAAGTCCAAATGAGAAAAGCAGGGAAGGCGTGAGTTTCAAGTAAAGAACTATGTTTCTTTTCTTGCAACTCTCTTCTATTAGTCGGTGATAAACATCTAAATGTATGTATTTTGTGTGTATAACTTATGTATTATTAGTGTAAGTTTTGTTGATTTGATGTCTTTTGTGTGGTTTAATTGTTTCTATTTGTGTTACAGGCTTAGAAGAAGCTTAGGTGAACCTAAGAATGCATTCAAGAAGAAATTTACACCAAAAATGGTGTTTTAGGGTCTCAGACACTGTAGCAAGCACTGTAGCACAATGGGATGAAGAATTTGTGAAGTCTCAGGTTTTATTGATGGGCAACTTGGTGACCGTGAAGATACCCGTAAGTTGGTTGATGATTCTACAATCACTATAGTAGTTTACTGTAGCACTTTAACGCAGTATTTCACCATAGCACTTCACTGAAATTTTGGCAGAAATCACAAGGCTCTTATGGGTTCCTTCTTCTTGGGCCTCTTGGGCTGCCGGTCCATCTTTCTCACCAGCAATTTCCAGCGATCTACTACTCAAAGCTTCACCAAGAGGGAGGAAAACATCGGGGAAGGAGATGAGGAGAAGATCCAAGGTATCAAAGCATCGTTTGAGGGGAGATCTCTTCAAACCTTCAAGATCTTCACCATCCAAAGGGATCTAAAGCTAGAGGGAGTAGTTCTTTCTTCTTTTCTTGTTTATTTGTTCCTTGGAGTTGTATGAGTGTTTATCTTTCATGAGGAACTAACTTATTTGTGGTTTGGACATGATGAACTCTAGGGTTGCTTATTTGTAATTTGGATGATCATCTTGTTGATGTATTTTTGGATGTTTTATTTATTTTATGGAATCTTGTAGTTTGTGGTTCTTGCTATGTGTTCTTTGATGTTTTGGATTACATGAGAACTCTGTGGTTTAAATTCTAGGTTGTACTTGGACGCGTGGAATGTGCTCTTGTATTAGATTGACATAGCTTGAAAGGGACACATCTACTAATACACCGAGGGATTTGGGTATTTAATACCTCTCCAACGATTAGAATTGGACCTAGGTATTGAGTATTGATCCTAATTGGGAATTTCCCTACACTTAATGCAATCATAGGAGGATTTGGTCTGAAGGGATTTTGAACCAATACTTGTATGGGATTAGGGGTAATCACCGAGGGATTCGGGATTACCTATTTTAGGAATCTATTAGCCCAAACTACCATCGCAACTTATTATCCTAAGTTCAGGACCTAATGACAACCCTAAGGGGATTCACTGTCCAAATCACCCCTTCTTGTGTTTGATTCTCCCTTGAATGCCAATTATACATAGGAGTACTCTAGATTTCATTCTAGTTAGTTCTTTCTCTTTTTGTAATTATTGTTCATCATTCGACGTGTTAGGCTAGGAAATAGATGAAAGGGAAGTAATAGTAGCTCCTTAGCCCCATAAAATATGACCCATGTGTCAGACACAGGGTATTACTTGATGACCCTGTGCACTTACGGATGTTCACACGATCGGGTTAGCAAAAGTTTGAAAAAGGAGCTATCCTATGAGGCGAGTGCTTAGTCTTATCTTTTATCATATTTTGTGTCTTTGAAAAAGTGTTTTTGTTTTGTGCTAAGTTAACATGCCACCATGCAATTGGTCCATGCATGCATCATGTTGTGTGAAAGACATTATGGTAGCATTGTGATGTTATACTTTAAAAACCTCTCAGTAGAAGAGATGAATGAATTAAGAAAGAAACATATACAACTAGTTCTTTTGACTCTCTTCCCTATTGGTTTTAGTTCTTCTTTTGTTGTATTGAAAACTAGCATTAATAGTGGTATCGAGCACTTTAGTCCGACAAAGGTCTGTGGAGTTATGGTGTCCGACAACAACAGCGTAGCGTGCATGTCTCAAACTTCAATTCTGATCTTTGACGATGTAGAGTATGAACATTGGAGTATCATGATCTGACGCTTTTTGCTCTCATCGTCTATGGAACTTGGTGGAGCATGGGCTCTCCAAGGAGGATAATAAGAAAAAGGCTGAGGAGAACAAGCAGCAAGACTCTCATGCATTGTTTCTTATCTAGCAAGCAATACACAGACCTTTGTTCCCACATATTGCGTGAGCCCTCAACTACTGAAGGAAGCTTGAGACACACTATAAAGATAGTACCAAGGGACCAGCCGGGTGATGGTCATGAAGCTTCAGTCTCTGCGGCAATCTCTCGAGAATCTCCATATCAAGAACAACGAGGGAGTGCAGGGATACGTGTCTCTGGTCGTGGATCTTTCTAACCAGATGTGTTCCTTAGGAGATACTTTATCGGAGTCTATGGTGGTAGGAAAGGTGATGCAAAGTCTCAAACCCAAATTTAATCACATGATGGTTCCCATTAAGGAATCGAAGGATCTAACGAAGCTAACTATGGATGAGTTCCACAGCAGGCTCATGAGGGCTCCTTTGAAAACCCAAGGCGATGATATTGATGAGAAGATCTTGCACGTCCGAGGTGAGAAATCTGAGCACAATGAAGGAGCTAAGGCCTCGTTCAAAGGTGTTGAAGTCTCATTCAGAGGGCATGGGATAAACTGGTCTCGAGGACATGGCCGTGACAGAGGAAGGGCACAAAACAACCAGTAGACATGCGCTGGCGAGCACATCACTTATCGAACAAGTGTGTAGTGTCACTTATACAAATAATATGGCCATATTTATGGTGCAGTGTACAAACCATGGCTGCAATAATGCTTTGTGGTTGGTGGACAGCGGTTGCAGCAATTACATGACCGGTGACCGTGGTTTTTTTAGAAACTTAGATGAAAACTTTACCCTAAACATTCATCTTGGGGATAATATTGAGATAACAGTCAAGGGAAAGGGAACTGTAGCTTTATCCAATCTACAAGGTGGTTTTAAGCTTCTTTACAATGTGCAGTATGTTATGGGTCTCGCTCATAACTTACTAAGCATTGGTCAGCTCCTATCCAATGGATATTTTATACTATTTGCTGATAATACTTGCACTATTGCTGACTTGAAGACAGAAATGAAGGTAATCAACATACCTCAAACACAAAACAATATATTTCCCCTAAATGTTGCGAGTGTTGGCAGCTTAAACATAGTTGGAGAAGTTTAAAAGACTTCGCGATTGTGGTACTTACTCTATAGGCATCTCCATTATATAGGCTTAAAACATTTGGCTCAAGATAGCTTGGTTGAGGGATTGCCACATATTGAAGAGAATGATCAATGTGCAGAGTGTGTAGCTGCAAAACAAGAGAGAAGGCCGATTGCCACTGGGAAAGCTTTTCGGGCTGCTGAAAACCTTCAACTAGTGCATATAGATCTTTGCGGACCTATGTAAACTGAATCCGTTATTGCTGGGTTTAGTGCATCAAAAACAAGTCTGATGTCTCCAAAACCTTTAAGAAGCATAGGAGTATAGTTGAAAAGCAGTCAGATGTTTCATTAAAGCTCTACACTCAGACAGAGATGGAGAATTTTTAAACAAAGAGTTTTCTACTTACTATGATAAGTACAGAATCAAGAGCGAGCTCTCAACTATGTATACACCTCAACAAAATTGTATTGTGGAGCGGAAAAATTGCACTACAATGGAAATGGCTCGCATGCTTTCTTGAAAAAGTAAGAAACTTCGCTCATGCTTCTTTGACAAAAAGCTATTATCACTATTGTGTATCTCATCAACATCTCTTCAACAAGTGTAGTGACTAGCATGACACCCTATGAAAGCCTTTTATGGAGTGAAGTAACACACCGAGAATCTTTGAGAGTATTGTTTTCTCACTAGTTGCTAAACACCATCTACATAAACTCAATGACCAAATTGAGAAATGCATCTTTGCAAGGTATTGTACAAACTCTAAATCCTACAAATTACAATCCAATAACCCACAAAGTCATCATAAGTCGGGACGTCATGAAGAAGACAACTAGTGATGGGAGGAAGGCTCGCCTAGTCCTGTGGGTATACTCTTTGATTTTGGGAGCAGTTCTAGTATTCCAGAAGCTTACAATCCTTCAATTGTCTCTGAAGCTCCTCAACTTGACCATCATTCAAACAAAGATCATATCTCAAGTAGCAGAAACACAACAGAAAATACCCACAACAGTGAAGAAAGAACTGACATCTTATTAGTTGTATCCACAAATGGCTCACCAAGTCGCAAGGTAATATCTTTGAGTAAAATTTATGAAAGCATTGCCCCTAAATGTTATAAACCCCACAACCTATAAAGAAACTGTCAAGTTTTTAGTTTGGAGAAAGGCAATGAAAGAGGAGATTGAATCCATCAACAAGAACAACACTTGGAGTTAGTTAAGTATCCTGATGGGAAGAAGGTGATAGGTTTGAAATGGGTCTATAAGACTAAATTGGATTAAGATGGAAATGTTCAAAAGTTCAAGGCACGTTTGGTCTCAAAGGGGTATACTCAACAATTGAGAGTGGAATTTGAGGAAGTATTTGCACCAGTGGCACAAATGGAGACGATGACAGTGATGTTTACACTCACAGCACAATTTATCTGGCATGTGTACCATTTCGATGTCAAGTCAACATTTGTGAACGATGTTATTCAAGAAGAAGTCTATGTTGAGCAGCCGATCGGGTATGAGGTGAAGGGTAGTGAAAGTAAGGTGTTTAAGCTTCACAAGGCTTTATATGGTTTGCTTTAAGCCCCGAGGGCAAGATATGTGATAAGAATGCGAAGTGTTCTTTCCTTATGATGAGCATTACTTTTATCGGGTTTTAATGCTAATATGTGTGTATTTATGTTACTTTCATGCATATAGGGTTGTGAAGCCGAATCTTAGAGAAAGAAGCCAATGTAGATCGTGAGTGCACTATTTGGAGAAAATCTTGAGAAGGTTCAAATGCGAAGACATAAGTCAGGTTCACGATGCTAGAATGTGTACCAACCTCCTTGTATTCAAGCTAGCACAATGATTTGGAGAGGCACAGAGGCAGTCACATTCTAAGTATTCCTGCTTGTGCATGTGTAATATGATCTCCATCAACACTATAGCAAAATACTATAGCAGGTACTGTTCACAGCCGGCCGAAGAAGGAGTTATCTAGAGAAGCCACACGGGCGTGTGGAAATTCCACACACCCATGCATTAATTCCACATGGGCCATGTGAAATATTCACATGGGCGTGTGGATTCCCGATTCCAGCCCTAATTAAGGCCAATTTCAACCCCAATTTCAGCATTCTTTTCTCCATCTTTTCCCCGACTTGAGAGAAGGCTGCGGCTAGGGTCTTGAGAGGTATTGGCTAGGGATTGGGAGAGGTTCTATGGCTTTGATATAGCAGTCTGTTTGGAAGAAGGTTAGTGGGAGAGCTTTCGTCGGCACCGATCCGCGAGGTGTATCCTAGGCTGGACAAAGGGACCTTTGGACGAGTACAGGACTCTCCACAAGACCATCGTCACGACTATCGAGGGGATTTTCTATGGATTCATTGCTTTTACATTCGATTTCATTTATTGTAATTAGCTCCATGGAGAGCTAAACCCCCTAGTGGGTACTTGGATTGTGAACCCTAAGATGTATTCGTTTCATTGAACCTTGTTATTATGCTTTCATTAATTGATGTTTTTATTGAGTTCCAATCTTGAATGCATTGATTGTATGAATACTCCCTTAGAGTGACACTAGGGTTGAGAATTCTTATCGGTAACCCTTTTGAGTGAGTGACACACCACGAGAGTTAGACAAAGCTAGATTGGAGAGGGTTGAGAGGGTGAGTCGAGAGGTAGCGGAGCGTCCCCTTTCCCCTCCGGTGTGATTTATTCTACCTCCAACTCCTCGAGTTCTTTGTCGTCATAATAGAGTGAATGGGCTAAGAGATGACCTTCCGCTGAAGCTTAGTTGTGAGTGCAATGGAGTGAAACGTTGAAGTGATTTTAGCATCTAGGGCTTAATTGTGGCTAGGGACCTTCCGCCTGGACCAAAGGGTTAGGTTTACATATAGGAAGAGGATTTATCACTTGGAATACCTAGAACTCATTGCAATTCTATACGAGTGCGAGGTTGAGAGATTGTTCAATTTCTCCTCCGGAACATGTATAGGGTTAGGCATGGTTGACCTTAGATTTGGGACCATGTATTATAGAATCTCCATGACTCATTAATGTATTAGTTAGGAAGCATAATAGAAGGTTTTTGCACTTGAAACGATTATCCTAGGCGGATCAATATCGGAGTACTCCATTTATATCGATTGCCTTACCTCTCCTTTACTTGTGCTCTCTCTCTCTCTTGTCTCTTTTACTTTTGTTTGTATTATATATTACCACACAAATCACTATTCATATTTCGCTTAGTTAAGAAACAACTTAAGTATTTTTACTCCCTATTCCCTGTGGATACGATACTCACTCACCTAAGACTTTATTACTTCGACAAACCCGTGCACTTGCGGGACATACGCAAAGTGCATTGTTAGTATGCAAGAATTGATACATATATCGTACACAAAGGCTTTAAGAGAATTGTTAATGACACATGCTATATAAATGCCTGGATAAAGAGAATAATGTTCTCTTGATGAGCATATATGTCGATGACATTGTTTATATGAACTCTTCTCAACACATGGTGCAGGTGTTTAAGTAAGACATACAAAAGAAATTTAAAATGACAGACTTAGTCCTTCTTTATCATTTTTTCGGCATTGAAGTGAAACAGAGCAAGGAAGGAATTTTTATTACTCAAAGACACTACATTGCAGATACATTGATGATGTTTAACATGCATCAAAGCAAGGCAGTAGGAGCCCCAATGTTTGCAAATGAAAAATTACAAGTGATGAATCTTTTTCCTAAATGTAGACCTAACCCTTTGGTCCAGGTGGAAGGTGCCTAGTCACAATTAAGCCCTAGGTGCTAAAATCACTTCAACGCTTCACTCCGTTGCCTCTACAACTAAGCCCCAGCAGAAGGTCATCCCTTAGCCCATTCACTCTACTATGACCGCAAAAAACTCGAGGAAATGGAGGTAGGATAAATCACATTGGAGGGGAAAGGGGACGCTCCGCTACCTCTCAACTCACCCTCTTAACCCTCTCCAATATAGCTTTGTCTAACTCTTGTGATGTGTCACTCACTCACAAGGGTTACCAATAAGAATCCTCAACCCTAGTGTCACTCTAAGGGAGTATTCACACAATCAAGTATTCAAGATTGGAACTCAATTAAAACATCAATTAATGAAAACATAATGAAAGGTTTAATAAAACAAATACATCCTAGGGTTAACAAATACAAGTACCCACTAGGGGGTTTAGCTCTCCATGGAGCTAGTTACAATCAACAAAATCGAATGTAAAAACAAGTAATCCATAGAAAACCCATTCGATAGTCGTGACGATAGTCTTGTGGAGAAGCCTCTACTCGTCCAAGGGTCCCTTTATCCAGCCTAGGATACACCTCGCTGGATCGGTACCGACAAAAGCTCTCCCACTAACCTTCTTCCAAATGGAGCACGATGTCGGAGCCATAGAACCTCTCCCAATCCCAAGCCAATACCTCTCCAAACCCTAGCCACAGCCCTCTCTTATGTTGGGAAAAGAATGGAGAAAAGAATGCTGAAATCAGGGCTGAAATCGGCCTTAAATAGGGCTGGAATCGAGCATCCACACGGGCCTGTGGATGTTCCACACGCCCGTGTGGATTCTCTAGAATTCTGATTTTCGGCCGGCTGTGAACAGTACCCCCGCCAAAAAAAATACTACTGAATTCACTTTTCATCGAGGCAACCTAAACGGGCACATGTTTATCCAGTAGATTGCGTCGCTTCTTCAATAAACGGGTTTATTGGTGAAGATCTTTTTATCATTGCACAAGTTGGGATACGCAAATGTGACTGCCTTCGTGCCCCTCCAACTCATTGTAATGGCTTGAATACATGGAGGTTAGCACACATTCACGTATCTTAGAGCCCTACTTGTGTCTTCGCGTTTGTTGCTTCCAAGATTCCACCAAATAGTGCGTTCATGATCTACTTTTGGCTTCTTTTCTTAATACTTAGCTTGACAATCCTACATGCGCAAAAGAACACAAATACACATGTATTAGCGCTCAAACCTGATAAAAGTCATGCTCATCGTAAGAAAAGAATACTTCGCATTCTTAACACACAAGCACTTATCAAATTCCTCACACTTAAGCTTTTCCCTGTCCTCAAGCAAAAATAAAACATTAAAGTATAGAAGAAGGAAATATTGAAATAGCTTGGCCTTAGGTTCACGAAAGCATGCAAGGAGAGCATTCTACAAGTAAGGGAAATTTCAACACTAAATACGAAAAATCAATGCTCTAGCTAAAAACTCGAATAAAAAAGGACAACAAACCTATGATCGTGTAACTGTGTGTAAACTCACTCAAGTAAACCCAAAGTATACTCCTCAATGTTCCAAGTATAAGGGACTTATTTATCTACACAAAGCGACAAAAATTAAAAAGAAGGTAGTAGCTTCACACATCCTCTAAGGTAGCCCTTTCCAAAACGGCCACAAAGGTGGCTTTCACACTTTCTAGGTGGTAGCTCTTTCTACCGGGGTGGTAGCTTTCACTCATCCTATGAGATAGCTCTTTGTCTCATTAGGGCATAACTAGTATCTGACTTATGAGAGAAGCTTCATACTTCATAGGTGGTAGCTTTTTCCACCCCCAAATGCACAAATAAACACTATATTTTTCCTTTCTTTTCTTTTCCTTTTTCCATTTCTTTTTTTTCAACAGAATAAAGACAAGAAATAAAACTAATTAGTCCCTTTAACATCAAACTTGAGTTTCCAAAAGAGTTTAATGTGCGAGTAATGCAACAAGTGTCAATCGGGAAAAAATTCGTAGAAATTCAAGCAAGAACTAAAGTATGAGAACATTCAATGTTAAAAATTCTCCTAAACTCAAGAATACAATCATTGCACTAAGGTGAACCACCATTGGCTATGTGAGCATGTATGTCAATCAAAACTAATATAAAGGGCATGTGCAATGTAAACTCCCCCCCTAACCCCACACACACACTTAAGATGTACATTACCCTCAATGTACGCATGCAAGCACAGTAAAAGTAATACAATTGAAAACACATGTGAGAGTGGGCAATTTTAACAAGACTCCCCTGACTCCTAGTGGTGCGTTTGATGGAGCTAAATCCTTGGGAGTATAGTTTAAACGGGTTATGAAGCACACACGGCCAAGTGTAAAGCACCTTGACCATGTCCAGGACTAGGTCTCAATCTCCATACTGACAAGACCATCTGCACACATAGACAAGGGGGTTCAGTGAAACTTAATAAACAAAAACTACTCAAGTATGTAAAAATAGAGCAATGAAATACGACTCGAGGCAAAACTAAAAGATAAACTCAGAAGGAAGATCCTTTCTGAGTATACAAGTCCAAAAATAAAAATGCAAAAATAAAATCGCGAAAAAAATAAGAACAAAGCAAAGTAAAGACACATCAAGCGTCGGTGTAGTGCTCGGGCTTCGCTACTATTGCTAATGATGATGATGCTGGTGTTGCAAAATGAACAAAGATTGGGCAAAGAAAAGAAAAAGAAGAAGCTTATTGACGAAATGAGAATGAAAGACTAGAAAATGACAGGAAAACTGGAGTGAAAACCCTCTAAATCGACTGTGCGAAATAGGGAGAGTGCAAGGATGTGTTCTCTAAATGTTTTAAAGTGAAAGGATGAAGAAACACAAATAAGTTTTAAAGAAAAACCGGCATTTTGTACATTCACATGGGCGTGTGGAAATTACCCACGCCCGTGTACCCGACCCATAGGCGTAGACCATCACAAGGTCACTCACAAGGGCGAGTCCACGCCCTGCATGCCTCTAGATGAGCTCACGAATGACGCATCGCCTGTGAGGAAATTCCACACGGCGTGTGTTGACTCTAGACACTTAGAAAACTTTGCAGGCTCTACAGAAAATTCCTAAACATAGATATACACTCAGAGCCTGCCTAACAATGCAATTTTAACCAGAGAAAACACCAAAAACATGCTCAAACGACCAAGATTATTCGCCACACACAATTAGGCACATGATAACACCACAATGTCCACAAGAAAATCACAGCAAAAAGCATCTAAGAATCAAGACACCAACACTTAAAGCCTTATTCATACAAATACTAACTAAAAACTAGAGAAACATTAAAAACTTGGGTTGCCTCCCAATAAGTGGTTGTTTTACGTCACTTATCTTGACGTACCTCTTCCTTACCTTATGGAGGCCTGAAAAGAGTATGTTCCTCCCGACTAGAGATTGCAGAGCTACTTCCTTTAAACCAAAAATCTACTTGCTGGGTTGGAATATTTGTTAGAGAGTCCAACCATCTTACCTTTAGCCTCCAAGGAAACAATTTTGGGTTTAGGGAATTGTCCAAGCTTCAATCTCCTACCCACATCTTCTTCCAAACCCAAAATCTCTTTCTTGCAATTTATGAGTTGCTCAATCCCAAAGAGAGATGCTTGTTCCATTACCTTAGGATTTGCTTCTTCTTCCATTTCAACTTCAAAGCAATATGTCTTCACCAAGCCTTCTTGCATCATTCCTTGCTCACAAGCACACTGTCCATTGAAGCAATCCCCACTTTGAAAGAAAGGTTCTTCTTGCATCCTCTCACTTTCTACAACATCATACCCATTCTGTCATACTTCTTCATTGTTATTCACTACCACATCATTTCTATAAGGAACTTGAATTGCTTGCTCAAATACTTGTTGTTCCTTAAAGAGTGTGTCAAGTATCCCTCCTAATTGATGCTCAAGGTTTTTAAAGAAGGCTTGATGACATCTAAATGTGGTCTCAATATTTTGGACACGAACATCGGTCGCTTCAATAAAATTAGCTAATACTTTTTGTAACTGAAGCGCATCCACTCCAAGTAGCTCACCCTTTTGACATTCACCTTGAGGTGCTTCCCAATGTTGTCCATCATTTTTCCATAATGGGTTTAGGTAGCCTACTTCAATTGGATGATATGTGCAGTAACATGGATTGCTCTGTTGTTGTGAAGTAACAATTCTATCAACTTTTTTACTCAGAGCTTCAACTTGAGAATATAGAGCAATGAGTGAATCAATTATCATTTAAGCTCCTTGCAAGAAAGGGTAAGACATGACAAAAGAAAACAAATGAGCATGATGGAAGAATAAGAAAGTGTGAAATAGAATGAATGATAAATAGCTAAAATAGCAAAGTACAAAGTGTCTCTAAATGCCTATTCCCCGGCAACGGCACCAAAAACTTGATACGACCGAATATGCGTGTAAACCGCAAGTGCATGGGTATCGGAGTAATAAATCCCAGGTGAGTGAGTATCATATCCAAAGGGAATAGTAAATAGAAACACAACGATTGCTATCTAACTATGATGAGAATAAATCAATGGTATAATGAATGAGATTTATATAAAAAGAGATAAAAGAAATAAGAATGAGAGGCATAATAAAATTGAGAGATAAGACAATCAATATAAATGGGGTACCCGGATATTGTTCCTCCTAGGACAATCATTTCAAGTGCAAACCCCTCTATTATGTTTTTTAACTAAAGCATTAATGAGTCATGGAGATCCTTCAATACATGGTCCCAAATCTAATGTCAACTATGCCTAACTCTATAGAATCACAATGAGTTCTAGGGATTCCAAGTGATAAATACTCTTCCTAAATGTAGACCTAACCCTTTGGTCCAGGTGGAAGGTTCCTAGTCACAATTAAGCCATAGGTGCTAAAATCACTTCAACGCTTCACTCCGTTGCCTCTACAACTAAGCCCCAGCAGAAGGTCATCCCTTAGCCCATTCACTCTACTATGATCATGAAGAACTCGAGGAAATGGAGGTAGGATAAATCACATCGGAGGGGAAAGGGGACGCTCCACTACCTCTCAACTCACCCTCTTAACCCTCTCCAATCTAGCTTTGTCTAACTCTCGTGGTGTGTCACTCACTCACAAGGGTTACCAATAAGAATACTCAACCCTAGTGTCACTCTAAGTGAGTATTCACACAATCAAGCATTCAAGATTGGAACTCAATTAAAACATCAATTAATGAAAGCATAATGAAAGGTTTAATGAAACAAATACATCCTAGGTTCACAAATCAAAGTACCCACTAGGGGGTTTAGCTCTCCATGGAGCTAGTTACAATCAATGAAATCGAATGTAAAAATAAGTAATCCATAGAAAACCCCCTCGATAGTCATGATGATGTTCTTGTGAAGAGTCCTCTACTCGTCCAAGGGTCCCTTTGTCTGGCCTAGGATACACCTCGTCGGATCGGTGCCGACGAAAGCTCTCCCACTAACCTTCTTCCAAATAGAGTGCGATGTGAGAGCCGTAAAACCTCTCCCAATCCCTAGCCAACACCTCTCCAAACCCTAGCCGCAGTAATCTCTTAAGTTGGAAAAGAATAGAGAAAAGAATGCTGAAATCGGGGTTGAAATCAGCCTTAAATAGGGTCGAATCAGAGCATCTACACGGGCCTGTGGATGTTCCACACGCCCCATGGAATTTCCACACGCCCGTGTGGATTCTCTAGAATTCTGATTTTCGGTCGGCTATGAATAGTAACTACTAAAGTAAATTACTATAATTACTTGCTACAGTACCCCACCCCCGCCAAAAACACTCCCGAATCCACTTTTCATCGAGGCAACCTAAACGGGCACATGTTTATGCTGTAGATTGCGTCTCTTCTTCAATAAACGGGTTTATTGGTGAAGATCCTCGCTTTCTATCGCACAAGTTGGGATACGCAAAATGTGACTACCTTCGTGCCCTCCAGCTCAATGTAATGGCTTGAATACATAGAGGTTGGCACACATTCACGTATCTTAGTGCCCTACTTGTGTCTTCGCGTTTATTGCTTCCAAGATTCCACCAAATAGTGCGTTCACGATCTACTTTTGGCTTCTTTTCTTAATACTTAGCTTCACAACCCTACATGCACAAAAGAACACAAATACACATGTATTAGCGCTCAAACCTGATAAAAGTCATGCTCATCGTAAGGAAAGAATACTTCGCATTCTTAACACACAAGCACTTATCAATATGCGATGCATACACAACCAGATATCTCATATGCAGTTGGAATTCTATCCAGGTTAGTCAGTAGTCCTAGCAAGCTATATTTTGATGATGGGAAATGAGTATTGTGGTATTTAAGGGGAACCCAGGATTATGGCATATGGTACTCCAGGAGTTCTGAGTGCAAGATGGTGGGGTTCTCGGATAGTGGATGGGCCAGGTGTACGAAGGACAGGAATAGCACAATAGGGATGATCTTCAATGTTAATATCGGGGTAGTCTCATGGGGATCTAAGAAACAAGACATCACTACACTTTCCACTCATCGAAGGCGAGTACGTGGGCTGCGTCATAGCTTCCCTCGTCAAGTCGTATAGTCAGCAGAGCATATTGGAGGATTATGGAATGAAACAACTTGGAGAAATGGTTGTGTGGTGCGACAACAAATCAATGATCATGATCACCAAGAATCCGGCATTGCATAGAAGAACAAAGCACATCGAGTTATGTTTTTCATTTCATTTTGTGACATCATCAACGATGGAGTTATAGAGCTTGAATATCACAAGTACCAACTAGCGACTAGTCGACATCTTCACAAAGCCACTAGGAATACGGAACATGACTACATCCGATCAAAATTGACAGTGAGAGACTTTGAGTCAAGGAAGGATGTCAACAAGTGTCTCAAAGTCCAAATGAGAAAAAGGAAGATGTAAGTTGCAAGTAAAGAACTCTGTTTCTTTTATTTCAACTCTCTTCTAGTGGTCGGTCAGCAAAGTTTGAAAAGGAGATGTCCTATAAGACAATGCTTAGTCTTATCTTTATCATGTTTTGTGTGCTAAAAAGTGTTTTTATTTTGTACTAAGTTAGCATGCCAAGATGCAATTAGTCCATGCACTCATCGTGTTGTGTGAAAGCCATTATGGCAACATTGTGATGTTATGCTTTAAAACCTCTCATAGAAGAGATGAATGAATTAAGAGAGAAACATATACAACCTGGTTCTTTGACTCTCTTCCTATTGTTTTAGTTCTTTTTTACTGTATTGAAAACTAGCATTAACATAAGAAAACCGGTGGTAGTAAAAGATGGAGCTCTACTAAAAGCTGCTTCTTTATACGATTTATGGCTTCTCAAGTAGAATAAGGGCTTCAAGCCTTAAGTATTCCATGCTACAATTACTGCAATAAAAAAAGAATTTAGCATCATAGTTAATGAAGCAAATGTGACCAACCACTTAAAGACAATTCATATATGATATGGGCAAGGATTAAGAAATTGAATGAGTTTAGTGGAATGACTTGGGATGATAGATTAAAAATGATAATCATGTGATAGTCAAACTACAAAAACTGCATCAAGGGACTAATTCACTTTGAAGTAATTTCTATTTACACTTATTTAAGGAATGGATTCATCATTATCTCAATTAGCTGTTATCTCAATTAGCTGTCATTGGTTATAATTATGTTGTCATTTTTAACATATTAGGAGATAGCATGATTTTGGACTTGATATTATGGAGTAAATTAGGAAACTGATTTGTTATCTCTCTTCTATTTATTCCATCATTCTACTCTAATTGATCAATACATGAGAAATATTCTTTAATTACCTATTTATTTCCTCATTGTACTCTAATTGATCAATACATGAGAAATATTCTTTCATTACTTTTTCTTATGGTACCGTAGCTTTTGCCTAAACCATGAAACCCTAGCCAACCCTAGCCGTCATCAAACACCAAGCATGACCACCGAGTAGAACATCCAAATTCTGGCCATCTTATCCGCTTTTGATGTCCATCGGTCTGATCATACGTGGATGATGCTGACAAGACATCTTCTTAAAGGGGACAATTATAGGGGATGGTTGCGGACAATCTAACGTGCTTTGGTAGTAAAACCAAGATCGTGTTCATGGATGACTCGATCCAAAAATTAGGAACTGATGACCCAAATCATTATTGGTGGATTATCTGCAATAACATGGTAGCGAGATGGATTCGCATATTCGGCGGTGACAAAACACCTCTTGCGATATGTCCCGCAAGTGCACGGGTTTGTCAAAGTAATAAATCCCAGATGAGTGGGTATCGTATTCACAGAGAGTAGGTGATAAGTGCTTGTGCGATATGAATGCGAAGCGTTCATTCCTTATATTGAGCATTACTTTTCTCAGGTTTTTACACTAATATGTGTGTTTTTATGTTACTTTCGTGCAGGTAGGGTTGTGAGGCCGAGTATGAAGGAAAGAAGCCAATGTGGATCATAATGCACCGATTTTGTAGGAAATCTTGCTAAGGTTCAAACGCGAAGACATAGGTCGGATGTGAGATGCTAGAGTGTGTGCCAACCTCCTCGTATTCGAGTTTGGCACATCCATTTGGAGGGGCACAAAGGCAGTCACACTCGAGCATTCTGATTTATGCACATAGAACAAGAACTCCACCAACTTACCTATCATTGAAGAAGCAAGTGATCCACGACGTGAACGTGTGCCCGTTTGCATTACTCCAATGAAAGTATGGATTCGGGAAGCTATTCAGGGCGGATACTGTAGCAGAGCAATGTAGCAACACGGTAGCAAGCACTCGCTCACGATCGGGCCGAGGAAAATAGGAGTTCGAGAGAATCCACACGGGCATGTGGAAATTATCCACGCCCGTGTGGAAATCCTCACTGGGCGTGAAGCATCACGCCGGTGTAGTCACCCGATTCCGACTCCTATTTAAAAGCCAATTTAGCCCCGATTTTTGGTATTCTTTTTCTCCATCTTTTTCCCCAACTTGAGAGAGGGCTTGGCTAGGGGTTTTGAGGGGTATTGGCCAAGGTTTTGGAGAGGTTCTATGGCTCCAACATCATCATTCCTTAGGAAGAAAGTTGGTAGGGGAGCTTCCGTCGAGGCGTATCCTATACCGGACGAGGGAATCCTTGGACTGACGAGTGAGAGGACTTTCCATAAGACCAACGACACGACTATCGAGAGGGTTTC
>NC_052471.1:18768379-18829130 GCF_009730915.1 Dioscorea cayenensis subsp. rotundata
ACATGTTCACAAATAATACACGATTAATACATATAAAATACATACATTTAGGCGTTTATCAGAAATTGGACAACATCTTCGGGTTGGTCCTTTCCAATTTTTAGCTTGTGAGATTAAGCCTTGGAATGTAGTGAAGCTAGATGTACTCAAGAAAGGCGATATCCAACTATCAATGTTCCCCAGCAATAAACCCACCGCTTGCTGCTGATCGAGTGGTTGTTCACACTTAATGCTTAAATTCCTCCATCTCATAATGTAATCGACCACTTTTTCATCTTTGTTTTGACGAGTGGCTACTAGGTCAGCAATTGTGATTTTGTCACTTATGCCCCCAAACCGTACTCGAAATGCATCTTCTAACTGCTGCTATGTTTGAATCGACTCGGGTTGCAGATTTGCATACCATTCAAATGCTACTCCTGCAAGACTTGCAGAGAACTGTCTGAGGAGGAGTGATGGCTTTGCACTTGTATCTCCACAAGCCGTGACAAAATGGGCCAAGTGTTGGTCAGGATTGCCAATCCCAGTAAAATGCTTGAATTTAGGAACATTATACTCCTTGGGGTAGGGCACTAGGTCGTGGTAGCTGGGATAGAGCTTGTCTCCATCTGCCCTTGTCTCAATTCCTTTGGCTTGATTTAATTCAGCAACTACCATTCGTTGTATCTCTTCCCGAGTCATTACAGCTGATTGTTCCTGAACAGGAGCATAAGAGGTTCCCCCATGTTCTGCTACCCTGAAGGTTTCCTTTGGATGTGGTGTTGGACTTCTCGACCTCTGCACATTCTCTATAGGAAACCGTGGGGTTACCCCTTGCTCAACTGGCCTCAGGGCTTCTCTCGGCCGTCGGGTTGGACTCCTCGATCTTCCTAGTTGTTCAGGTTGATTTTCCATGAGGATTTTAATTTTTTTCTATATTTGTAACATTGACCCCATCAACATTGCCATGTTGTCATTGAGTCTATGATATTCAATATCACGGTGTCCCTTTTAAGGAATAAAGAAGGGTTCATCCTCTTCATCTTCATTTAGCGGCTGTACTTCTTTGTGTTTCTTTGGTACATGGAGTGGTGGAAGGCTAGTCCCTATCCCTTGCTCCTCATGTGGTGGCACATCACTGGAACCTTCTTTTCCTTTTAGGTAGTCTGCTGCTCTTCTACGGGATCTTGTAACAGGTCCCGGTTGTTCTTGTTCGGGTGCAGGATCTCCTATTGCTTCAGTAACTATCCGACAAGTGTGTACTTCCACATTTGCATCAGACATTTCTTCATCTTTCATTTCCCTTCTCCATTGAAATTTAGACCTGTTAACCTTGGGTTGATTTCTTGTAGGACCTAAACAGTCAAACACCGTCTTCTGCGCTGTTGAAATCAATTGCTTCTTCTTTTGATAGAATTCTTTTGGTCTTCTCTTCTCTGACTGCAGTTTCCTAGATGCTATATAAGTCTTGTAGAGATTCTGACCAAATGAGTTCTTGTGAGAGGACTTTGGAGGTCTACCAACCTTGTTTTCAATCAGTTGGGGGCGCAAGTCTGAAGTGGTTGCATTCTTCTTCACCAAGTTAAGAGTTTCAAATGAGTTGTTGAAGGTACTCATTTGATATTCTTGTGTTCTTGGAAAAACACAAAATCCAACTTTTGTCTTGGAATTTTGACTTTCCTTTGTGTGAGCCTTGAAAACACACTTTTCTTCTTTGGTGTGTCTTCCTCAGATGAGTGGAAAATTCCGCTTTCCCACCCCTTTGCTGTAATGGTGAAAGCGGGTTCATTATCATCATTTATATAAATTACCCTTTTAGGGTGGGATAGCCTCTCAAATGCAGATACTCTTGGTGCTCCCCTGACATCAGCATCCTCGCCAGTTGCAGGAACAATCACATTGGGGCGACGACCTTTTGATGGAAGCCGCGGGACTCTGTCAGGTTCTCCTTCGAAGGTGCGGGTCTCCTTACGAATTGCATCGACTCAGATGTGGTGCCAAAGGTTAGCTCAGCTCATGTAGCTCCAGTGTTGAAGGTGCAGTTGGGCAATTGAACCTCAGTTCCTTTCGCCAAGGAAAATTGTGAGGTTCGGGCTTCCAGAGGTGGTTGAGTTTTTTAATGCCATTTGTTCTTCGTTTCCTGCAAAATAAACAAAAAACATTATTAGATATCTTTCATAGGATGTAGGAATAACGCCTTTACTTGTACTTTTGCCTCAAAGATGGGAGGAGGAATGGGGTCCCACCGGGCGTGCCAAAATTTGTGGGATCAAAAATATGCGTCTGACATCATGTTTGTAAAAAAGACACCAGATGATTCATCAAAACACAAATATCGTATTTGTTTTTGTGGGTTCTTTCATTCCTAATAGAGGCAAGCCTCTACTATTAATTACCCCAGATTAGAATCTTAGGAACCTCCGATTAAAGGCAAAAGTACAAGTAAAAGCAAGAAGATTTGCAAATTCTAAATCCTGTTATTTTATTATATAAACAAATTTATTACATCGTTTATATGTATATACACATATATTTTATATCATTGTTGCTGCCTTTGCCTTGCCACTGCTTGTGTTTTGTCACTACATTGCATATTCCATTATCATTTTGAAATGTCTTTCTCACTACGGTCTTAAGAGAGAAATATATATATATATATCGTTTCCATCCTTCGGGAATGGAACATTCTTGTTATGACTTTGGACCGAGTGATTTTGTCATTACTTTGGCAACATGTCATCAATATTTGATATATTGACCGAACCCCTTTTCTTTATTGCCACACATTCTAGAGTCTTCTTCATGGTTCGTATTATTGTAGCCACCATCTTTTCCTTTACTCAATTAGCATCGCCAACATTCGCCGTTTACTAATCATTTTTATAATCAATTAAACCTCTCGCGAAACTCTATCACGTATATATATATTTTTTATTTTATTTTATTTTTATTTATTAGATAATGTTAGCTGGATTCCCAATAATTTTTAAACGCATGTAAATATGCATGTTCCTCATCATTCAACGTGCATGGTAAGTTATTATTTATTTGTTTATTTATTTATTTATTTTTTTGTCTTGAGATAACTCAATGTTTATCATCATCATTCTCTTCCCATGCACAAAGGTGGGTCCCGGCTTTTTTTATTTTTTATTATTATTTTATACTTTTCATCATTTTTCCATTCCCATGCACGTATACATGCTCTCTCTATTTATTTATTTTTTTTATTTTTTTATTTTTTTTTATTTCCATTTCATCAATTTTTTTTATGCACTTATGCATTATTGAAAAGATGGAAATGGTTTTAGCTCCATGTATTTTCATGCATCCTTTCTCAATTTTTTTATTATTTTTTTATTATTTTTTTATTATATATTTTTTATTTGTCCTTTTTTTTTATTTCTTATGCACGTGAATCTCATCATTCTGGCGAAATTTAAAAAAATTTTTTGTTTTTTATGCACGTTTTCTCATTCATTTATTTTCTCTTATTTTTTTTTATTTTATTTTTTTTTTTAAATGCTTGCATGGTTGGATTTTTCTCTTTTTAAATCAAAGACTCTGAATAGTAGCGAGTCTTTTGGTTAATATTCCATACTTTTTTTATTTCTCATCTCATGCACGTATAGTGGTCTCGACATGGAACCATGACCAAATTTTGTAGTCATGGATCGAAAGTATTGACTGCCATCGTCAACCAATCCAACATGGTCGCAACCGGAGAGAACACCAATCGTAGTCACATTGTCAGATGTTTCCCCGGAGCTCGGCATCCTTTTTGAAAAAGATTCAATGCTTCTTCACCACAACCATTTTTGCGCATATCCTACAATCATGGCATTCCATGACACCCACGTCCTTCCCAATCATCCTCTCAAACACTTTTGCCCCCTTAATCAATGAGACCCACACTTGAGATACATGTCCACAAGTGGATTGCCAACAAAGAGCAGTCTCGGTCCAACCTCAAACCGAAATCCATGTTTTAAAACATGACAATGGGCTTGCTTGCCTATTTGAAGATCTGAAAGGTTAGCACTTGCATTGAGGACGTTTCCAAATGTGTAGTGTGTTGGCCAAACAGACTCCCTCTTCAATCTTCGAAACAATCTTATGACTCTCCATCATCCCCATTCTGCTATATCCGGCAATGAGCGCATTCCAAGCTATAATATTCTTTTCTGTCATCCTAGAAAATACTAGTTTTGCATCTTCAACACTTGAGCTCTTTGCATAACCACTAATCACAGAAGTCTCTGCAACTGTACTCCCCACAGTCCCTACTCTCTTCAATAAATCATGTAATCTTCAAATCAAATTTCAACCGTTCAGATTGAAGACTAAACATGTATTCATAATTTGAAAGAAATTTTAAGGCAATCAAAGATAATTTAGTCACCCGATGAAGACCTTGATTGGAACAACACTATCAAGGAAACTTCCAATTTCAACACTTCAATATACATAAGTTTTTTATTTATTTTATTATTATTATTATTATTTTTATTTTTATTTTTTATTTTTTGGGAAAATCACAGGGACTGATGTATTTTCCTCAGGAAGCACACTTAACTATGCATGACCGGTCTAGTTGTGTGCCAACTTCCAAGAAGATTCAAGTCAATTCACTAGTTGGAAGGGCACAAAGGCAGCAACATCTTCATGTTCCTTCTCTTTGTCAAGATTGTATGACCTCTCGAAGATAAGTCGTTGAAGAAAAGTTTTATAGCTTACCACATGGACGTGTGCCCGGACATGTGGCCTCAAGAGAAGAGTGTTTGGACCACGTTTTTGTGAAAAACACTGTAGCAATTTTCTCTGCGACAAGTTTGTAGCAAAAATTCATCGCTCACGCGTGAAAATTCCCGCACCGCAGGCGTGGAAAAATCCATATGGGCGCGTGGGGGCACGTGACAGACGCGGTCTAAGGCCTATAAATAGTCGTTTTGTACTATTCTTTCTCATCTTTTGTGCGGCTCTTGATTGTGAGACGGCTAGAGTTTGTAGAGGAGGTCTTTGCGGCTTTGGAGGCGCTTCGTCACCAACTTTGATCGATTCCTCCTCCGTCATAGCATCAAGGAAGCCACCGGTGAACCTAGCTTCGAAGTGGGTCCTTCAAGACGTCGAAGTTCTCCATCAAGGCCATCAGTTCATATATAAGAAGGTTTATTTCTATGGTTTTAATGTACTTTCATTCATTGATGGTGTGTTTTGTATGTTGCTCCATGGAGAGCTAAAACCCTAGAGGGTATTTGGGCTTGTGAACCCTAGGATTCTCATCTTTTGTGGATTTGCTTAGTGTTTCTATTTAATCCGAGTTTGATTAAGTTTTAATCTTGATTGTCTAATGCTTGCTTACCTTATTTATCTTTTGGTTATTTGGTTTGCATGATTTGTTACCTTGGTGAGAGAAAGTTCTCCATTAGGGTTAGAATCTCAAGATTGAAGAGGGTTGAGAGGGTGAGTCATGAGATAGGGAGCATCCCCTTTCCCCTCCGATTGGTGTATTCTATTTCCGTTCCCTAAGCTCTATGCAACTATATTTGGTGTGAGGCGTGAGATTGAGAGATTTCTCCACCGGGACCTTGTAGGGGGTTAGGATCCTTCGCCGGAAATTACGGTTGGATCAATCTTTAGGAATCGGATACACCTCTTAGAATCCCTAGAGTGCTTTGCGGTCATATGTGGTGTGATGTGTTGAGATTGAGCGATTTCTCCACCGGGACCTCGTAGGGGACTAGTATTGGTGATATGGAGGCAGGATCCGAATTTTTTTGGACTTCCACTACTTAACTTACTCATCATAGAAACACTTTGCTTATCCGGTACCTAATACTTGAATCCTAGGGGGAGCATTGCCCGAATACCCCACTTTACTGATTGAGATCTCCATCCATTTCACCCTTGCATATTCGTCTCCGGTATTCATTTCTTCGCACATTAGATCACCACACCTTTCCATTTATCATTAGGCTAGAAAGCAGAGAAGAAGTTAGTACTAGTAGCCCTGTTCCCTGTGGATTCGACTACCCGACTCACCAGGTATTTTATTACTTCGACACCCGTGCACTTGCGGTTCGCAAGCATATTCGGACGCGTGTCACTTATATTATCATGAATTTAATTATCACAATATATACAATCAATTATAATCTCATATTATTACTTGATAAATAAATATAATAATATAAAACTTGTTAGGTCTGAAGACTTGGATTGGCATTATGTTATAAGCCAAGAGATGACATGTGAAAGGGAGATGATGTGCCTGTGGTGACTTGGCAAAAGAAGTGGTGATAGCATGAGGATGTGGCTAACGCATGGTGAATGGCATGTGAAGATATGAGGGCTAGAAGATCATGATGGGAAACTATGTTTAGAGAAATTCCTCTCAATGGTTCATATGAAGAATAACTATTTTTGGAAAGAGTATCAAGAAGAAAGATCTCTCTAAGAGCAAATTTATCATAGGTATGATTTTATCTATCTTTGGTAAGATCCAAAATGATGAATTATATCTTTGATATACTCCTTTTATAATAGATCTATTTTTAAAAGAGAGGAATAATCTATTGTTGGCAAGAATAAAAGATCATCATAAAGATTGCATAGAGCTTAGTTTGGTGTGAAGCTATTTGAAGACACAAACCAAGAAAGCAAGGGCAAACCAATATAATTCTCAAGACCATAATTAGCAATACAATTTGAAGGAAGATTTACAGCTAATTATGGGTAGAACTATTCAAGTAGACTAATCATATATGGTGAGATTGATTGAAGATTTATTGAGATTTGATTGAAGATTTAAAGGTCCAAGCATAAATGATTGGAGATCATGCTTGAAGATATTGAAGGCTAAACTTGGATAAGAGGAGATCAAGTTTAGTAACAATATTTCCAAGATTCAAACGAAGATCACATGTGAAGACCAAACTTGCACCAAATTTGGAAAGAAGATCGGGAGATCTTCGGTGATCATCTTTGGTGAGATGGTTGCGTGTGCCTTGGTAGGCACGGCCCTCGGGAGAGAAACATGCTTAAGTGACGTGAGGAAGGAAGTGGTTTTATGCAGGAGGAGCTCGGGACGCGTCAACTACTATGAATGGACTAAAGGAACCGGGAGGGTTGAAGGTGTTGTAAGTTCAGTTACAACTGGCTAGAACTCAGTCATATTCATAAGGTGGGTAGTGTGGCAATTGAGTGTTGTAACATTTAACTTTGGAAGGTGTCCAAGTTAGGAAGTCGCAGAGAATTCTAAACGAGAAAGGACCTAATGGACTTAGGTGCGTCTATATAAGATATCCTACTTGAAAATTTAGGATGAGCCATAAAAGAAAGACGCTTTGGTGAGGGTTGAGGAGAGTGGGTATCGGGCAATCTCAAGAGGGCATTCTTTGTATTGAGTGAGTAAGGGAATGTTGTACTCTTTATTCTATCACATCTTTCTAGTGAATTGTTTCTCCAGGCTTTGCCCCCCAGATGTAGACAAGATTGTGCCGAACTAATTAACCAACTTGTGTGTCTTCTTTCTCTTGCATGTCTGTGATTTAATTTCTTGTGAGATTAAAGATTACCTTACACACACATACCCCTCCAGAACTAACAGGTGGTATTAGAGCCTTGTTTCCATTGTGTGCTTTAGTTTCAAGGCCTGTGAGGGCTAAGTAAGTTCCAATGATGGTCACAAGAGAAGGAGCATCCGTCATATGACCACTTCTGCTTAATGGTTCCAATTATCCTTATTGGAAAAGCGCATATGAAGGCATTCATCAAGTCTCTTAATGAGAGTGTGTGGACCGTGGTTGTTTGCTCACCCGCAAGTATACGGGGTCGCCAATTAATACCTTGAGCGAGGGCCCAAGGATCTTATTCCACAGGGCTAAGGAGCTCCTATTACTCCTCCATCACTTACTTTCTAACCTTACAACTTAAACATGGTATACTACTCTAATACATGCGAGAATGCAAATAAATCACAAGTATAACAATTCCAAGGCAAGAAAGGAGATCACAAGAGTAATGATGATATAAATAGGCCTAGGGATGAGAATCCCCATGAGGGGTCATCATGATATATGGATGCATAAGAATAACATAGCAAGGGTGATTTAGACCGACGGATCTCAACATTAATTCAACCCCAATTTCTCGGCGGTCAAACCCTAATCCCATATTAATGATGACAAGGATCTCTCCCTAATCACATTCCTACGATCGCATTAAGAGTAGGGAGATCACGCGATAAGGATACACTTAACCTAAGTTTATCCTCATGGTTCGGAGGGGCTACTCACATCCAATTTCTCAGTATGTTGGTCAAAGAATACCCCTTTTAGCTCAATAAAGATCTAGTACACGCGAGTAGGTCACGTCTACGTGCACAGCTCAAGAAAGAACTAAGGATTTCTCCAACTAATAGTTCTAGGCATTAAGAATAATGAGCCAAACCATAAATCACACCAATGCATTCCAAATAAAAGTATAGCATCCAAAATACATGATGAACCCCCAAGGTTCACCTACATCCGGTGGCCTTGGGGATCTAGTGTGCCATCATACAAACAAGTATAACAAACTTAAGAAAAACAAGAAATAAATGCATAAATGGCATTTCCTAGTACGAAAGATGATGAAGAAGAACAATGCCAGCCGAATGACGCTTTCTCTAGCCCAAAGAATGCCGAATGCTCCTCCTCCTTTGATGATGAAACACTCCCCTTGAAATCCAAGTGCTTGATCACCTCCAAGCCTCAAGCCAAACTCTACCAAGATGATGTCTTCGTTTCTTCTCTTCTTTCCCTAAATGTTGGCTGCCAAAAAAAGTCCTCAAGAAAGCCTCCCAAATCCTCTCTTATACCCCCAAGTATACTCCCTCCAAATCAGCACGTATGCCCTTCAAAAATGATGCTCAAAATTACCCCAAATGCCTTCCATACCGGGTCCATACTGCCTCAATGAGGGGGTTATTGAGGAAGTATGAAGTAGGAAAACTCCATTCTAGCTCTCGTAATAGTATCTATATTGGGTCAATGAGCTCCTCATTGACCCAGTATGCCTTCAAACAAGTTCTTTTTCTTCTCTGGCTACAGTATCTATCCCGGGTCAATTCAGGGTAGCATTAAGGTCATATGGCTTGGATTAATTCCTGACTCGAAAACTCTCCAGGTGCTACAATGATCTCACTACAGTGTTGATTCTACAGTGCCATTGCTACAGTACTCCAGCCATATTAATCTGCCACAGTGAATGCGCTACAGTACCGCGACCTAGTTTTCTTCTCTTTTTCGCCCAAATCATATCTTTGTGTCCTCCATGGCTTTTCATACCCTGTGAAGCAGATAATACCCAATTAAGCATGAAGCGGGCATCAATTCTTATAAAAATACATGCTAGAGGTAACAAATACATGTACTAAAATACTTACATTTAGACACTTATCAGACCAAGGTGGAAGAAGGTTGGTCTCCTCCGATTGATGAAGATGCCGAGAAGAAGAAGTGCAACTGGAGTCTTGACCTTATAAGGAAAGCTAATGCAAATGGGAAGGCTCTTAATGCTATATTTGGAGGAGTATTTGAAAATCAATTCAAATATGTTGCAACATCTGAATCGGCAAAGGAAGCTTGGGATATCTTTCAAAGAATGCATGAAGATACAAATCTTGTATGTATCTCAAAACTTCAAATGTTAATAAGCAGGTTTGAGAATTTCAAGATGGAGGAAGATGAGACTATTGCTGTTTTAAACGCTAAACGGATGGATATAGCAACCTAAGCTTTTCAACTTAGCAAAAGATACTCTGATGAGAAGCAAGTCCAAAAGACTCTTAGATCTCTACCTACGAGATTTGAAGCAAAAGTAGCAGCAATAGAAGAAACTTGAGACATCAAGACCATGCAACTAGATGAGTACATGGGTTCACTCTAAGCATATGAGATGAACCAGAAGATGGACAAAAAAAAAAGGATGGCGTTGAAGGTAGAAGCTGAGATACAGAAGATGTTATAACAGGCAGAGTTACAACAGGAAGATGACTGTGAAGATGAAATTGCACTATTATCCAAAAGGCTACACAACATGTTCAGTCAATACCAGATAAGGAACAGAATATTCCAAAAAGAAAACTCCAAGGAAGAAGATAAGAAAGATGAAGAAGACCATAACAAGAGAAGCAAAAATATAAAGTGTCGATAATGTGGTGCCATTGGCCATATTAAAAAAGTGATTGTGCCAATACTTTGAAGAAAAATAAAAAGTTTGATAAGTGTTTGTGGGATAAGAATGCGAAGTGTTCTTTTCTTATGTTGAGCATTACTTTTAGTAGGTTTAAGTGCTAATACATGTGTATTTGTGTTCTTTTGCGCATGTAGTGTTGTGAAGTTAAGTATTGAGAAAAGAAGCCAAAAGTAGATCGTAAATGCAATATTTGGTGGAATCTTGGAAGGAAGAAACGCGAAGACACAAGTGGGACTCCAAGATACGTGAATGTGTGCCAACCTCCATGAATTCAAGTCATTACAATGAGTTGGAGGGGCATAATGGTAGTCACATTTGCGTATCCCTACTTGTGCATTGATAACAAGACCTCTGCCAATGAAGCTTTTGATTGAAGAAGACGTGCGATCTACGACATAAACGTGTGCCCATTTATGTTGCCTCGATGAAAATCGTGGAATTGGGAGTATTTTGGCCGAGCATTGTAGTAGGGTACGTAGAAAAGCAATGTAGCAAGTACTGTAACAGTTACTGTTCATAGCCGGCCGAAAACAGGATTTCCAGAGAATCCACATGGGCGTGTGAAAATTCCCCACGCCCGTGTCAAAATTCCACAAGCCCGCGGGAAAAATTCACAGGGGCTTGTGGATTCCCGATTCCAACCCTATTTAAGCCGCGATTTAGCTCGATTTTTGAGATCTTCTTTTCCCCTTTTCTCCAACTTTCATCCATCTTTTGAGAGGCCGTTGGCTAGGTTTTAGAGAGGCTTTTGGCACATCTTTGGAGTGGTTTTAAGGATTGAACACCGCGCTCCACTTGGAAGAAGGTTATTGGGGGAGCTTTCGTCATCACGGATTTGGCGAGGTGTGCCTTAGGCTGGACAAGGGGACCTTTGGAGAAGACTTGGCTACTCCACAAGACCATCGACATGAATACCGAGGGGTTTTCATATGGAAAACTTGTTTTTACTTTCAATTTCATTATTGATTGTATTGTGCTCCATGGATAACTAAACCCCTTAGTGGGTACTTGGATTTTGTAAACCCTATGATGTTATTGTTTCATTGATATTTTATTATGCTTTCCTTCATTGATGTTTCAATTGAGTTCCAATCTTGAATGCTTGTTGAATGATTTCTTCCTTAGAGTGACACTAGGGTTGAGAGTCCATCTTGGTAATCGTTGTAGACGAGTGACACACTACGAGGGTTAGACATTTCTTGATTGGAGAGGGTTGAGAGGGTGAGTCGAGAGGTAGCGGAGCGTCCCCTTTCCCCTCCGATGTGATTTATCCTACCTCCATTTTCCTTGAGTTCTTTGCGGTCACAATAGAGTGGAGTTCTAGAGGTTGAACTCCGCTGGGGCTTAGTTGCGCGAGCAACAGAGTGAAGCATTGAAGTGACTCTAGTGTCTGGGGCTTAAATGTAACTAAGGGCCTTTCGCCTGGACCAAATGGTTAGGTCTATACATAGGAAGAGGGTTTATCACTTGCATTCCCTAGAACTCCATACAACTTTACACAGTGTGAGGTGTTGAGACTGAGCGATTTCTCCGCGGGGCATAGTGTAGAGTTAGTCACGGTTGACCTTAGATTTGGGACCGTGTGCTTAAGTATTTCCATGACTCATTGAGTATTGATTAGGAAGTATAATAGTGGGTCTTGCACTTGAAACATTAATCCTAGGGGGAGCATTGTCTGAGTACCCCACTTCTATCGATTACCTTACCTCTCACTTACTTGCACCTCTCGTTCTTGTTTGTTTTATCTTTGTTCACATTATATTTTATCAACATTATCATTGTTCTCTTTGACGTGGTTAAGTAGCAATTTAAGTATTTTTTTTACTCCCTTATCCCTGTGGATACGATACCCCACTCACCTGGGATTTATTACTCGACAAACCCGTGCACTTGCGGGTCACACGCAGGGGCGTTGTCAAGTTTCTGGCACCGTTGCCGGGGAGAAGGCGTTTAGAGATACTTTGTACTTTGCTATTTTAGCTATTCATTCATTCTATTTCATACCTTTTATTCTATCATCATTCTAATTTTGTTTTCTTTATTTTGATGCAGCTCCAGGTTATGACCCGAGGGAACCCTTCGACATTGCTTGAAGGTGATCCTGAACTTGAACGTACACTCAGAAGAAGAGGTAAAGAACCTATACAAGAACTGTCGAATCTAGCTGAAGCGGAAGTTGAAGGATCTGACAACATGGCAGAACAGAATGAACAACAGAGAACACTCTCTGATTACGCCAGACCGTCAGTATTGGGGACACAATCTAGCATTGTGCGGCCCCTAATCATAGCTCAGAATTTTGAGCTAAAGCCGGCATTCATCCACATGTTACAGCAGTCTGCACAGTTCAATGGTTTAGCCGATGAGGATCCAAACAATCACATAGGGAATTTCTTGGAAGTGTGTGATATGCTCAAGATCAATGGTGTTACCGATGATGCCATCAAGTTGAGAGCCTTCCTTTTTTCTTAAAGGGGAGAGCGAAGCACTAGCTACACTCATTACCTAGAACATCGATCACTACATGGGAGGAGATGGTAGAAGCTTTCCTTGCCCGTTATTTTCCTCCCGAAAAATCTGCAAAGCTTAGGAATGAGATCTCGTCCTTTGTGTAAATGAAATTGGAGTCTTTATTTGAGACATGGAAAAGGTTCATGGAACTCCTGCGAAAATGTCCTCAATATGGGTTTCCAGAGTGGATGATCATTCAGATTTTTTACAATGGTTTAAACCCAAGTACAAGACAATTACTTGATGCAGCGGCAGGAGGTACTTTAGGAAGCAAGACCCCCGGTGATGCCCGATAATTAATTGAAGAAATGGGGTTGAACAGCTACCAATGGAATGCTAGGGAGAAGAAGAAAGTGGCCAGCATCCATGAGATCGATGCCGTTACATCGTTAGCGGTCCAAGTGGAGGCATTGAGTAAGAAGTTAGACACTATAACTTCTTCGAGATTGGAGGCCGTAACGAGTTATGATGGATGTGGAGGGGGACATGCCCCATCCGATTTCCCGATAACTGTTGGTGGTATATCCCTCCATTGAGCAAGTTGACTATGTGGGTAATGTACTGAGAAACCAAGGCAATCTTTATAACAATACCAACAATTCGGGTTGGAGGAAACCACCCTAATTTCTCATGGAACAGCCAAGGGCAACAAAAGGCCACCACACCACCGGGTTTCCAACAACAAGAAGCCCCGAACATGGAGAATAGAGTTTCAGGCTTGGAGACCCGGATGACCGATTTGGAGAAAGCCTTGACTAGAATTGTACAATCATCAGAGACACGATTCCAATCGGTTGAGGCTACACTTCGCAACCACACCGCTTCATTGCACAACCTAGAGAATCAAGTGGGGCAAATCACGAAGCTCTACTAGAGATACAACAAGGTAATTTGCCTAGTAATACTGAAACCAACCCACGCGAACATGTGAAGGTGATCACTTTGAGAAGTGGTCGTGAGGTGGAGGGCAAACTTCCTAGTGAGAAGACCAATGTTAAGGCACTGGAGGTCGTGGAGGTTGAGGAAAGAGTTAACAAAGAAAAAGAGGTGGCACCCCCACCTTACAAGCCAAGAATCCCTTATTCTTCAAGATTGAAGAATGACAAAAATGATGAGCAATACAAGAAGCTCTTGGGTCTATTTAAGAAATTGTACATCAACATTACTTTTGTAGAGTCGTTGTCTCATATGCCTCGGTATGCTAAGTTCTTGAAAGATCTTTTAACCAACAAGAGAAAATAAGAAGAGAGTGCGTCGGTGGTCTTGGATGCATCTTGCTCTGCGGTCTTGCAAAAGAATATGCTGAACAAGAAGAAAAACCTAGGAAGCTTCATTATCCCATGCAACATTGTCAATTTGGGTGAAGAGATGGCATTGGCGGACTCAGGGGCCAGTATCAATGTCATGCCATACTCTTTCTTTCAGAAGCTAAGCTTGGGAGAGCCTAGGCCCACTCGGATGACATTGTAATTGGTGGACCAAACGGTGAGACATCCGAGGGGCATCATTGAAGACGTGCTTGTCAAGGTGGACAAGTACATATTTCATGTAGACTTCGTAGTGTTGGATATCGATGAGGATGCAGATGTTCCTTTGATACTTGGGAGGCCATTTTTGCGCACTTCCAAGGCATTGATCGACATGGACGGCGGGGAGTTGACACTAAGGGTTGGAGATGGCAAGCTCACATACTGCCTTGCCGAAGCCATGCGACATTCTCTTGAATTTGATGATACTTTATATTTTCTTGACACTACTGATGAACTAATCGGTGAATATGTGCAGGAAATGTTGAATCCGGACCCATACGAGGGGTTGCTAGACCAAGACAAGGAGAATGAGGAGTTGATGATGCTTGGTCTAGAGAAAAAAGTACTACCTACTGCGGGAATCATAAAAAACATGCTCGGGAAGATGAAGCGAAGGAGAAGACTCCACAAGAAATGCCCCAAGGCTGTTGAGAATGTGCTTGAAAGGAACAAGAGTGACAAGACCTTAAGTGGTAACAAGCTCGACAACTCTCCCTTTATCTTCAAGAGGTTATGTTCATCATGCTTCCAAGTCATGGGTAAGAGGGAAACCTTCATCTATGAGCCCCCGTGAGGTAAGATAAGGTATGTCAAGCTTGGTGACGTTAAACAAGCGCTTCTTGGGAGGCAACCAAAGTCTTTACTGTTTTTCTAGTTTTTAGTTTAGTGTTTGCATAAATAAGGTTTTGAGTGTTGGTGTCCTAATTTTGAGATGCTATTGCTGTGATTTTCTCATGGATCTTTGGTGCACACGCATGTTTAAATGAGTATGGCGAAATTTTTGGTCGTTTGAGAATGTCGTGCGTTTTTCTCTGCTGTAATTGCATGATGAAAGCAGGCTCTGAGTGTTTTTATATGTTCAAGAACTTTCTTCAGAGACTGTAGAGTTTTCTAATCCATCCAGAGAAAACGCACGGGCGTGTGGAATTTCCACACGCCCTTGGGTCTCTACTGAGAGCTCATCCAGAGAAGGCACAGGGGCGTGGACTCACCCATGTGAACGACCTTGTGAGATTCACACACCCGTGGGTAATTTCTGCACGGGCGTGTGTCTTCCTGCAGAGACTTAGAGATTTTTCCCGAGAAGACACAGGGGCGTGGACTCACCCCTGTGGATGACCCTGTGATAAACACACGGGCGTGGGTAATTTCCGCACGCCCGTGTGTATCTCTGCAGAGAAGCTCTCTTTCATCCCGAGAAGATACAGGGGCGTGTGAGTGCCCCTGTGAGCTGGCCCTGTACAAGTCCACGCTCGTGGTGAATTTTCTCATGTGCGTGTGAAACACTTAGAGTTTTCTCAGGTTGGACAGAGAAGCCGCAGGAGCGTGGGTCTGCCCCTATCGGTCGGGCGCATGGGCATGGGTAATTTCCGCATGCCCATGTGGCTACGTTCAGAAGCATTGAGTGTTAGCCCGAGAGTACACAAGGGTGTACGTCGGCCCCTGTGGGTCTCCCCTGTGGAGTCACACGGGCGTGAATAATTTCCACACGCCCATGTGAATGTACAGAAACTCTAGAGTCGCGAGTTTTCTTTAAAATCTTTTCGAGTATCTTCATCTTTACACTCCCAGGCATTCGGCAAACACTTTCCTTTACTCTCTCAATGTAGCACCGGTGATTTAGAGGTGTTTTACTTGAATTTTGGGCCAAATTCGAAGGTCTTTATCTTAAGCTTTTGGTAAACCCTCAATTCCTCTTTTCTTTGCTATAACTTGATTTTAGTCGATTAAAATGATGAATGTTGCTTCGTTTCAATGTTTATACAGTTTATACATGTTTAGAGTGAAGTTAGAAACAACATTAAGGTGTATTTTTGGTTTTGTGGGGTGCGGCCGTGCGGTTTTCAAGCAACGTGGATCCACACGAGTGTGTGGAAATCTGCAGAATAAATTTTTCAATTTTTTTGATCGAAATCTATGTTTTCATTTTGCAAATATGGCACACCCGATAGAAGAAGCAAGCTGAGAAGCGTCCATGTAAATCATTCCCCTGAGCTAGAGAATATGGGATTCGCTGTTGCCGAGCACCAAGTTCGTTTTGAGCGATTATCGAGACTTAGGTTCGGACAGACTCGCTTCTTAGATACGAGTGTATTGTGAGATATACAGAAGGGAGATGAGTTGGCGGATGAGGTAGAGGATCTCGTCTCAGTGGAAGGTTGGAGACAGTTACTGACGTTTAGAGAGCCTGCCATTCGTGCGCTTACACTTGAGGTTCTATCCTCATTCGAGTTCAACAGGTCCTATGCTAGATTTGATAGTGTCGATGCTATACAGTTTAGAAAACTTAGGCAGTACCATGTTATGAGCGTCACACAGTTCTCGATCTGATTGGGCCTCTATGATGGGACCTTTACGGCCACTGAGGAGTATGAGCGACCTCCGACCGATTATCCTGGTTCTTTGACTCCTTAGTGATCATATAGAAATCTATGCGGCCAGAGACAGTATGAGTCAGGCATGTCTAAGGCCACGGGCCTTTCCCGACTTGCGTACCGCTATCATCACGCCATTCTGAGCAGGTCGGTGAATGGCCGTGGTGACAGTACCGGTGTCCTGGGCCGACATGAGCTTTTGTACCTTTACTTGATGGTTCAGAGACAACCGATCCATTTGGGCCACATAATAGCCAAGTATCTGCGCCACCAGGGCCAGTACTTTAGAGTTGGTGTCATCTTCTTAGGCCCGTACATCACCAGGCTCGTTATGGGCATGGGTTTGTTAGAGGTCATACTAGGGGCTGAGAAGATGACTATGCCTTCACCATTAGGCCTGGATACATTGCGATTGATGGGATTGGTGCACAGACACGGTACGGGGTGTATATACTAGTTACACCCATTCCAAAGGTAGCAAAGGGAGGAGATAATGATACAGAGGGTCCTCCGACTATCCCAGAGCCTCAGCCCATGTAGATGGATACAGAGGCACCTCCCCCAGCACAGGTGACAACGCCCCTTGCGTATGTCCCGCAAGTGCACGGGTTTGTCAGAGTAATAAAATCCCATGTGAGTGGGTATAGTATCCACAGGGAATAGGGAGTAAAAATACTTAAGTTGTTTCTTAACAAAAGTAAAAGAGACAAGATAGAGAGCACAAGTAAAGGAGAGGTAAGGCAATCTATATAAATGGAGTACTCGGATATTGATCCGCCTAGGACAATCATTTCAAGTGCAAAAACCCTCTATTATGCTTCCTAACTAATGCATTAATGAGTCGTGGAGATCCTTTAATACATGGTCCCAAATCTAAGGTCAACCATGCCTAACCCTATACATGTCCCAGAGGAGAAATTGAACAATCTCTCAACGTCGCACTCGTATAGAATTGAAATGAGTTCTAGGGATTCCATGTGATAAATCCTCTTCCTATATGTAGACCTAACCCTTTGGTCTAGGAGAAAGGTCCCTAGCCACAATTAAGCCCTAGATGCTAAAATCACTTCAACGCGTCACTCCATTGCACTCGCAACTAAGCCCCAGCGGAAGGTCATCTCTTAGCCCATTCACTCTATTATGACGGCAAAGAACTCGAGGAATTGGAGGTAGAATAAATCACACCGGAGGAGAAAGGGGACGCTCCGCTACTTCTCGACTCATCTTCTCAACCCTCTCCAATCTAGCTTTGTCTAACTCTCGTAGTGTGTCACTCACTCACAAGGGTTACCAATAAGAACTCTCAATCCTAGTGTCACTCTAAGGGAGTATTCATACAATCAATGCATTCAAGATTAGAACTCAATAAAAACATCAATTAATGAAAGCATAATAACAAGGTTCAATGAAACGAATACATCCTAGGCTTCACAATCCAAGTACCCACTAGTGGGTTTAGCTCTCCATGGAACTAATTATAATCAATGAAATCGAATGTAAAAGCAATGAATCCATAGAAAACCCCCATGATAGTCGTGACGATGGTCTTGTGGAGAGTCCTCTACTCGTCCAAAGGTCCCTTTATCCGGCCTAGGATACACCTCGCCGGATCGGTGCCGATGAAAGCTCTCCCACTAACCTTCTTCTAAATGGAGCGTGATGTCGGAGCCGTAGAACCTCTCCCAATCCCAAGCCAATACCTCTCAAAACCCTAGCCGCAGCCCTCTCTCAAGTTGGGGAAAAGATGGAAAAAAGAATGCTGAAATCGGGGCTGAAAATCGGCCTTAAATCGGGCTGGAATCGGGAACCCACACGGCCATGTGAATATTTCACAAGGCCCATGTGGAATTAACGCATGGGTGTGTGGAATTTCCACACGCCCATGTGGCTTCTTTGGATAACTCCTTCTTCGGCCGGCCATAAACAGTACCTGCTGCAGTATTTTGCTACAATATTGGTCCGAAAATGCTCCCAAAACCATACTTTCATCGAGGTAACGTAAACAGACACACGTTTACGTCGTAGATCGCTTTGCTTCTTAAATGAACGGCCGCGTTGGTAGAGATCTTGTTACACATGCACAAGCCGGAATACTTAGAATGTGACTGCCTCGGTGCCCCTCCAAATCATTGTGCTAGCTTGAATACAAGGAGGTTGGCACACATTTTAGCATCTTGAACCCGACTTATGTCTTCACGTTTGAACCTTCTCAGGATTTCCTCCAAATGGTGCAATCACGATCTACATTAGCTTCTTTCTCTAAGATTCGGCTTCACAACCCTATATGCATGAAAGTAACATAAATACACACATATTAGCGTTAAAACCCGATAAAAGTAATGCTCATCATAAGGAAAGAACACTTCGTATTCTTATCACACAAGCACTTATCAACTGGACACACCTCCATGTAGCGCACTTCGATTTGAGAGGCTTGAGAGTGCTATGGGGGTGCTCTAGAGTGATCTAGCCGAGGTTCGTGCGCTACATGCGGGCGAGCCACGTGGAGGTGATGTCCCATCTCGATATTCTACAATAATTATTAGAGCGAGATTAGGCGTTACTGTTTGTGATGAGACCCCGAACTCCTCCGGCTCCTCCAGCACCATCATCATCGGTTCATGCACCGATCGATCCACCTTTTCCACCACCGGCAGCAGCAGTAGAGCCAACCTGCGACAACACCGACACTTGATGCATCTTTGCTTTACTTTGTGCTTTTGTTTTTATTCGTTACTTTCTATATTCTATTTTGGACTTGTACACTCAAAAAGGATTTTCCTTCTGAGTTTATCTTTTATTTTTGTTTTGTTGTCTCGAGTTCTAGTTCATTGCTCTATCTTTTATATACTCGAGTTATTTTTGTTTTTTGTTATTGAGCTTCACTGAACCCCCTTGTGTATGTGTGCAGATGGTCTTGTTAGTATGTGAAATGAGAACTAGTCATGGACACGGCCAATGTGGGTCTGTATGTGCTTCACAACCCGTTGGAACTTTACTCCCAAGGATTTAGCTCCATCAAACGCACTATTAGGAGTCAGGAGAGTATTGTTTCAATTGCCACTTCCACATTTATACTTGATTGGTTTATTTTCTATGGTGATTGCATGGTATATTGAGGGCAATGTACATCTTAAGTGTGTGGTGGTGTTCACATTGCATATGTCCTTTATATAAATTTTGATTGACATACATGTTCACGTAGCCAATGGCGGTTCACCTTAGTTGCAATGATTGTATTCTCGAGTTTAGGAGAATTTTAACATTGAATTTTTTCATGCTCTAGTTGGTTCTTGAATTTCTAGGAATTTTCGCCCGATTGATACTTTTTGCACTACTCACTCTTGGAACTATTTTGGAAACTCAAGTTTGATGTTTAAGTAGGGTTGTGAAGCTAAGTATTGAGAAAAAAAAGCCAAAATTAGATCGTAAACGCATTATTTGGTGGAATCTTGGAAGGAACAAACGCGAAGACACAAGTGAGACTCCAAGATACGTGAATGTGTGCTAACCTCTATGAATTCAAGTCACTACAATGAGTTGTAGGGGCAAAAAGACAGTCATATTTGCTTAACCCGACTTGTGCATTGATAACAAGACCTTTGCCAATGAAGCTTTTGATTGAAGAAAACATGCGATCTACGACATAAACGTGTGACCGTTTATGTTGCTTCGATAAAAAGCGTGGAATTGGGAGTGTTTCGACGAGAATCTTATGCGAGGTTATTGCGATGAAATCTCGTAGCAATTCTTGTTCTGACCGGCAAAAGCAGGATTTCGGAGAATCAACACGGGCGTGTGGAAATTCCCCACGTCCGTGTGGAAATTCCACAAGCCCGTGGGAAAAATCCACAGGGGTGTGTGGATTCCTGATTCCAATCCTATTTAAGCTACGATTCAACCCGATTTTTGGGATCTTCTTTTCCCCTTTTCTCCAACTTTCATCCATCTTTCGGGAGGCCGTCGGCTAGGGTTTAGAGAGGCTTTTGGCACATCTTTGGAGTGGTTCTAAGGATTGAACACTGCGCTCCACTTGGAATAAGGTTATTGGGGGAGCTTTCGTCGATACCGATCTGGCGAGGTGTGCCCTAGGTCGGACAAAGGGACCTTTGGAGAAGACTTGGTTACTCCACAAGACCATCAACACAACTACTGAGGGGGTTTCCTTATGGAACACTTGTTTTTTTACTTTCGATTTCATTGTTGATTGTATTGTGGTCCATAGAGAGCTAAACGCCCTAGTGGGTACTTGGATTTTGTAAACCCTATGATGTTATTGTTTCATTGATCTTTTATTATGCTTTCCTTAATTGATGTTTCAATTGAGTTCCAATCTTAAATGCTTGTTGAATGATTTCTCCCTTAGAGTGACACTAGGGTTGAGAGTCCATCTTGGTAATCGTTGTAGATGAGTGACACACTACGAGGGTTAGATATTTCTTGATTGGAGAGGGTTGAGAGGGTGAGTCGAGAGGTAGCGGAGCGTCCCCTTTCTTCTCCGTGTGATTTATCCTACCTCCATTTCCTTGAGTTCTTTGAGGTTACAATAGAGTGAAGTTCTAGAGGATGAACTCCGCTGGGGCTTAGTTGCACGAGCAACAGAGTGAAGCATTGAAGTGACTCTAGTGTCTGGGGCTTAAATGTAACTAAGGGCCTTTCGCCTGGACCAAATGGTTAGGTCTATACATAGGAAGAGGGTTTATCACTTGGATTCCCTAGAACTCCATACAACTTTACACAGTGTGAGGTGTTGAGACTGAGCGATTTCTCCGCGGGGCATAGTGTAGAGTTAGTCACGGTTGACCTTAGATTTGGGACCGTGTGCTTAAGGATTTCCATGACTCATTGAGTAATGATTAGGAAGTATAATAGTGGGTCTTGCACTTGAAACATTAATCCTAGGGGGAGCATTGTCTGAGTACCCCACTTCTATCGATTGCCTTACCTCTCACTTACTTGCGCCTCTCATTCTTGTTTCTTTTATTCTTGTTCACATTACATTTTATCGACACTATCATTGTTCTCTTTCATGTGGTTAAGTAGCAATTTAAATATTTTTTTACTCCATACTCCCTGTGGATACGATACCCCACTCACCTTGGATTTATTACTCGACAAACCCGTGTATTTGCGGGTCACACGCAAGGGCCATTGTCAAAGTTACTTAATGCCACTTGGAGTGATGAATCAAAAAGAAGCCTGGAAGACGACGAAGAAGCAACATAAGGTCTGACTAGCCATTATATTGGTTTTCCTACAGTATTTTCTAGTAGAGCCAAGGGTGTTACAAATAGTATTGTAACATCAGAAGCAACATCTAGAGACAGTGACAGTACTTGTGAAGAGATAAGCGAGAAAGATCTTTTGGTTGGGTATTAAATGATGCTGAAGAAGTTTGACAAGATGATCATGCATAACAAACGTCTTGAGGAAGAAAAAGAAAGCATTCAAGCGAAGTTGGTTTGTATGCGAGCAAAACTTAAGTCATTCGGAGAAAGCTATTGATTCCATAGACAAAGGTAAAGCCAAGCTTGATGCGATACTATCAGTTAGAAGACCAAGTAAAGCCCGACAAGGTATTGGATATGTTGGAGAAACATCGAGAGTCAAGAAAAATGATTCAGGAATAGTCATTGTCAAATCAAATGCTTAACAAAATAAAGAAGTAAAGCAAAACAAAATGGAAAGAAGTCAAAGAGAAGATGTCTTTGTCAAGCCTAATCAACAGTCAAAGAACAAGACAAGTCCAAGACTAAGTCTAGAAGAGAAGTTCATACTTGTTTTCATTGTGGAGAAAGTGGCCATACCCGACTAACAAGTTGAAAGATGATTTGAAGAATGGGAAAATCATTGGATATGAACAAAAAAACTATTAGAAGAAATATCAGAGGAAAGATGATAGTGATCAAGAAGATATGGATCAGAAAGGATGACAGGATGAAAGAAGGCTCACTGAACTCAAGTGCCGAAAAGAAGAAGATAGATGCAGTAAAAAAATCATGATGTGACTTACAATCATAAAATTGTTGACCGAACATTTCAAAAGTCAAATTTTGGGAAGACACATGTTTGGGTGAAAAGCTTTGAACATCCATGATTATGTTTTTCTTCAAAAAAATAAATAAATAAAAATAAAAATTAAAAAAATGAAGGAACGAAAAATATATATTTAAAAAATTTAAAAAAAATCTTGGAGCAAAACGATTTTGGTGCTTATAAAAGGCAGTTAAAAGAGTAATGTGAACAAATGCTTAGGTGGTTACAACTTCCCAAAAATAAAAATGGGATCTTTCTTTTCAAACCCTATTTTTCAAATCGCAAATCTCAGAAGAAGAGAAGAAAGAAGGGAAACTAAGATGAAAGTGAAAAATGTAGTTCATAGAGTTCCACAGAAGTAAGAAAAGGCTGGCAAATCATCACAAACCTTGGAGAAGGCTAATGTTAGAAAGAGTTCCTCTCCTGAAGCGTTAAAAGATTTATCTATGGTGATTGTTCCATATGTGGCACCAACTCCTTTGAAAGAAGAAGCATCGGCACCTATTAAGGAAGAGCGAAGAAATCCCATGGTATGGTTTTCCAAACATCTACCAGAGTTGTTCAAAGAAGAAAGAAAGGTTGGAGAATCAAATTCAAGGAAGAGATCATCCAAGGTATTCCATATGGATGGATGTCAGATGCATTTCCTAGAATCTTCAAGAAAGGAGAGAAGAAGAAGATGGAAGTTCAAAGAGAAGGATCTTTCAAGATCAACCCAGAAGCTAGCATGAAGGATGAAACAATAACTGCAACCGAAATAGAAACTGAAGCAAATCAACGTAAATAGATGCAAATTTATGAAGATATTCAGGAAGAAAAGAAAATGGAGCTTGGAAAGAAAGAAGATGACAAAGGGAAGAGTCCAATGGTTGAAAAAGAAAAGCAAGAGTTTGAGGACACATCTGAAAGTGGGTGTTCAAGCAGTAAAGAGGATCTTGAGGAGATTGTCAAGAAAAGCTATGGAATAATTAAAGAAGACTAGAGAAAGCAGAGAAAATTCAGACTATGTTGCAACACCAGATGAAACACCTGGGAGTTCACATAGTTCAGACAATATTCCTTTGCAAGTTATAGAAGATTGTGTCAACACTCAAGAGCTAAAAGAAGAATGTAGTGAAAAAGTCCAGAAGAAAATCATTCTCAAAGTTGAAGTTGAAGAATAAGCACCTAGTCCAAGGCCAATGAAGAAGAGCAAGAAGTCAATAAAGAAGAGAAAAGAAAAAGGCATTTACTCCACGCAAGGGCAAGAAGAAGAAAACTGGCGAAGATTCTGAAGCACTCGATGGAAAGAAATTCAACATAAGTGAATTCATATTTCAGAACATAATGCTAATGTCGCAGTTCCTGATGCAACTAGGGATAAAACAAGCCAAAATAGTAGCTACTCTTAAGAAGTTGAAGATTTCTATAAAAGTATTTTCATTTGTGAAAAAGATAGGTTTGTTAATTGCTAGTGTGTCACCACACCAAAATTTTCAGAAGAAGATGAAGGTTTAAGCCCCAACATTGAAGAAGAATATGAGAAGCTCTTGAAGAATCAAATAGAAGACCTTGATAGGTGACAAAGAACTCTTTTTGCAGAACTGATACTCATTGCAAAGCAAAAATAGACTATTTAAAAAGTTCTTACGTAGATGAAAGGGGGAGATTGCCAATAAGTCCTAAAGAAAGGGGGAGTTGCAAGATGAGTTGCGACCAGAGTCTTTTACTTTGTAGTTGCAACTAGATATGCAACTACAAAGTAAAAGACTTTGGCATCATCAACCATAAAGGGGGAGAAAATCCATATTTAAAAGAGCTCTGCAAATGACCAGGTATCTGATGTTGTTTCTTGATATCCTTTGATGTGAAGGAGGTTTGTCATGAGAAGGGAGTTTGTTCAACTACCAGTCCAGAATATAGGGGAAGTTACTCAAGGAAGTTACAGCCTGATTTGCATCAGACAACAAAAGTCCTTAGCTATCATTTGCCACAACGAGGAAGAAAAATTGAAGACTGCAAACCGACTTAGTATTGTTATCTTGTTATGTATTTGTTAAACTCACTAGTTGCAGTTTGTATTATACTTATGTACTCTGTAATATAGCAACAAGATGATGTATTAGTCCATTTGAGTAAGTTTGGTTAAGTCTATGTCCCAGTACATGTTGTAATAGGGTGTTGTAACTAACATCACCAACATCGGAATGACAGAAGTCTGAAAGTGAAGATTATGTCAAATAATGCCAAAGGGGGATATTGTTAGGTCTGAAGACTTGGATTGGCATTATGTGACAAGCCAAGAGATGACATGGCAAAGGGTGATGATGTGACAGTGATGACTTAGCAAAAGAAGTGGTGACAAGCATGAGGATGTAGCTAATGCATGGTGACATGGCATGTGAAGATATGAGGGCTAGAAGATCATGATGAGAGACTATGTTAGAGAAATTCTTCTCAATGGTTCATTTGAAGAATAAATATTTTTGGAAAGAGCATCAAGAATAAGGATCTCTCTAAGAGCAAGTTTATCTTAGGTATGATTTTATCTATCTTTGGTAAGATCCAAGATGATGAATTATATCTTTGATAAACTCTATTTTATAAGAGATCTATTTTTAAAATAGAGGAATAATCTATTGTTAGGAAGAATAAAAGATCATCATGTTGATTGGATGGAACTTAGTTTGGTGTGAAGCTATTTGAAGACACAAACTAAGAAAGGTAATGGCAAACCAACATGATTCTCAAGACCGTAATTAGAATACAATTTGAAGGAAAATCTAAAGCTAATTATGGGTGGAGTTATTCAAGGAGACTAATCATATATGGTGAGATTGATTGAAGATTTATTGAGATTTGATTGAAGATCTAAAGATCCAAGCATAGATAATTGGAGATCATGCTTGAAGGTATTGAAGGCTAAACTTGGATGAGAGGAGATCAAGTTTAGTAACAATATTTTCATGATTCAAACGAAGATCACATGGGAAGACCAAACTTGGACCAAGTTTGGAAAGAAGATCGGGAGATCTTCGGTGACCATCTTTGGTGAGATGGTTGCGTGTGCCTTGCTAGGCGTGACCCTCGGGAGAGGGACTTGCTGAAGTGACGTGAAAAAGAAAGCGGTTGCAGGTAGGTGGAGCTCGGGACACGTCAACTGCTACGAAGCGGAATGAAGGAACCAGGAGGGTTGAAGGTGTCGCAAGTTCGGTTACAATTAGTTTGAACTCAGTAATGTTCAGTAAGGTGGGCAATGTAGCAACTAGGTGTTGCAACATTTAACTTTGGAAGGTGTCCAAGTTAGGGAGTCGTGGAGAATTCTAAAAGAGGAAGGATCTAATCGACATAGGTGCATCTATATAAGATATCCTTCTTGAAGATTTAGGATGAGCTACGAGAGAAAGACCCTTTGGTGAGGGTTGAGGAGAGTAGGCATCGGGCAATCTCAAGAGGGCATTCTTTGTATTGAGTGAGTAAAGGAGTGTTGTACTCTTTATTTTATCACCTCTTTTAGTGGATTGTTTTTCCGGGCTTTGCCCCCAAGATGTAGGCAAGGTTGTGCCGAACTGGTTAACCAACTTGTGTGTCTTCTTTGTCTTGCATATGTGTGTTTTAATTTTATGTGAGATTGAGCGTTTACCTTACACATGCATACCCCTCCGGAACTAACAAAACTATCATAATAGACAGATGGACTATTCCTTTAATAACTAATAAATTTTTTCATCAAGAAATTAACCTCAAATTTTTTTCAAGGACTATAACTTTGTTTTATTATTTATTCATAATTAAGGAAATGAGCCACTTAGTTCACCTTTATTTGATGAGTTTACACATTGAATAAATAAATACTGACATGATGAACTCAATTGATGCATTATTCGACATTTGTTTTTTATTCAAGTCATGGACATATTAATTTTCCAATTTTGTATTTACAAATAAACTGGTTAGTTGGCTTAGATAGGTTTGATCCAAGAAGAAAACAATAAGTGTGTATATATAAATCATTCAATGTCTTAATTATTGTAGTGGAGTTTTACTCAAAACTTTTATTGAACAAATGAGATTTCAATCTCTTGTAAGTTCCTTTTAAGTGGCTAAATCAAAGAAGAGTTTGGTGGTGATTTGGACCACTACATGTATAAAAATTAGGCATATGAACTAATCTATATGATGATGATCATCATCATAAAATAAATTCTAGCCTTAGAAAGTATTGGTGTATGTTGATTTTTCTTTTTCTGTTTTTATTTTATTTTATTTTATTTTATTTTTGGGGGTAACAAAAGGAACAGTTTGCACCAATAATTGATGTTGAAAAAGTAAATTTTCAAAAAAAAAAAAAAATGCTATCTACATAATAAGAATAATAATATTATTATTATCATATAGTAGCTTACATTAATAAAGATTTAAAGTTTAATAAAAACCGCTTGCAAGCTCCCATCTTGTGGAACCATTTGGTTTGTTTTGTTTTTTTAGTACGGGCCCATGTCCCTCCTCTCTAAATATACATAATGAAACTCACCATTTACTTCATTGATTTTATCCCTTGACATCTTTCTTCTCAAACTTCCATCTTAGGGATGTCAATTGGTCCCGCCCCGATGGGAACCCGATTCCCCGCCCCGTTGGGGCCGGGGTCCGGAAATTTTTTCGGGTGTCGGGGCCAGGGCCGGGGCCGGGGCCTAAAAGAAATTCCCCGTCGGGGTCGGGGCCGGGGACGGGGAATATCCTCCCCGCCCCACCCCGGCCCCGAAATATTAAATATTTAATTTAAATAATATATATATATATTATGTTATAAATATCTAAATAAAAATTGAAAAAACCTATATATTTATTTATTTAATTAACAAATTATTAATAATTAAATGAACATTAATATAAAAATTAAATAAAATTTTAAACTTATATTAACTATATTGTATTTTTAAAATTTTTTTAAATTTGTAAATAATTTATTAATGATTGTGTATGTTGATATTTTGTATTAGGTCGTATTTGTAAATGAGTTTCTCAATTATTAAAATTTTTATGGTTTTTTAACAAATATTTTATAAATTTTATTTTAATTAAAAATAAATTTTTTTGATTTATTAATCGGGGCCGGGGAATCTCCGAACCCGAAAAATCCCCACGGGGACGGGGACCGGGAAAAAAAATTCTCTTTTTTCAGGTTCGGGGCGGGGTTCGGGGATGGGAGTTTCATTTAGGGGTCGGGGCCGGGGAATGTTGTCACACCCACCCCTTCTACTGAGGTAAATGTGACACCCATCAGTTGAAATTCCCTTTTAACTAGAAATTGACACCCTGTTTTAAACAAAATCAGACCTACAAATCACAATTTACAACTTTACACCAACTACAGGTTGAAATACATAAATACCATGAATACAATAACTCAAATTTACGGGTACAACCGCTACAAGATCACGACACCAATAAATAGAAAGAAAGGAAGGGGGACCCACTGCAATCCTGGATTCAACACTGACTAGCTCTATACTAAATCAGGCAATCTAGGGTCCTGCTCCTGCAGCTACAGCACATTCAGTTGGTCGGTAGTGGCTTAATAATTTCAAATACTTAAATACAATATATATAAAGTATATAAATACCAATTGCTCAAATCATTTTCCAACTTTTCCAAAATACCAGAATTCTAGCAAAATACAATCTTTAAAGAACTTTTGAAACATAAATTCAACATAGATCAACATCAATTTGATTTTCTCAGAAAACACAAATTTTGTGAGAGACTGCCCTCATCACAATTCAAAAAAATAACATAAATCTCAAATTCAAAAATACAAAGAATACCCAACACTCACCCAAAGATAACATGGTCTAGAAAACTCTCTAAACCTTCGCGTGGCAGCGGCTAGGTTCGAGCCGTCAAGGAACTCATTTCCTTAACGTTGACCCATCGGTTCACCGGTCGGTGACCCCCGGCTACCCGATGAATATCCAGTCAGGGCTCTCCGCTCCCACCTGAACTGACCCTCGTAGAAATCAATACTCAGGTCCACCACGCCACCTCTAAAGGCTGGCCCGTGGGGACCCACTACTGCAGTAGTCGGGCCTTAGCCCGCCGTCACCGTCCAAACCATCAAGTAGATACAACAATAATACAATCGAGATAAATCATATCACAGGATCCTTATCCAGGACAAACATTCACATCACGGAAATAACCATTATTTTCCACAAAGCCAATGCCAAAAGTATAACAATGTATAATACCAGTAAAGCCCAGATCCACGATACCATTCCTATACCAGGAATGAAAACCCATTCTACTAACAATGCCGATAAAACATCTTTAATATGCTCACATGGTTTCGCAAATCACTCCAAATCAAAGCATATATACCCATCAAAAATAAATACAAGAATTGAATAATTAAATCACATATACATGTATTTTTCACTATTCACAAATACATATAATTATACAAAACTGATGTATCAATACGGTTATCATGAACATCAATGGCAAACAAATATACGTATATTTCAACTATATATGAAATCAAACATGATAAAAATGAAATACTTAAACATTTATTTCCAAAAATACTAGCCATTAAACAATTATTTCAAAAATAATAATAATTAATCAATTATTTAAAAATAATAGCCACTACCAACTCACCCGGTCTCCTTGGGTTTCTTGCTAGACCCGAACTTCCTCCCAAGTCTAATCAACACCCTAACATGATAACATAATAAAATAAATAAACAATTATGACAACTAAAAAAACATAATTGAACCCAAATGAGAAAAATACATGAAAGCAATAACCGACTCTCAATTGGGGCCCACTCACTCCAATCGGTTCAAACTCGACCTTGCATAATCAAATTGGTCTCCAGTTGCACTTAAGCCAACTCAATTTGGGCTAGCACCATTCGAACCAACCCCGAACCAACCTCAATTCAACTCGAACCAAACTCAAATTCACTGAACCAGGGTTTAATTAAACCCACTAGCCTTGAACCAACTTAATTCTTATACAAATTTCGTTGAATCAGCTTGGTTCAACCGAACCCAATTCTCTTCCAATTGGTTCAGCCCAAACCTTTTAGCCCAACATTTAAACCAAAACCCAAATCAACTTCAACCAATTTAATTCAACCAAACCATTCAAGTCCAACCATACTCAACTTGATTTGATCAAACCTAGACCAGATCAATTCAATTAAACCCAACCACTTCAATTCTCATCCAAACCCAATTCCAATTCAATTAAATGGACTTGGTTAAACCAAATCAAACTCAACTCAATTAATTCAATTCAACTCAACCAAATCAATTTGGCTAAACCCAACCAATTCCAATCCAACCATCATCATTAACACCTTAATCATCGTAATAATCAACTTAATTAACTAAACCAAACCCTAATGTCGGTGCTACAGTAATTGCTACAGTGAATTCGGCAAACATCTCCACCAATCCAAGCAATTTCATCACAAATACAAGGTTTTTCAACACAAAAATTATTTCACAACAATTACTTTCTCATCCTCATCAATATACATTCAAATCCATAATCATTTTCATCCAATCCAACCAAAAATACATATTTATACATGCATACATACATCCATGCCAAAAATAATACAAGGAAGCCTCTTACCAAGCCAAGTCATCCCTCCGGCGAGCTCCCTCCGACGATCTCCAAGTTTTTCTCTTTAAAAACCTCTAATTTCTCTCATTTTCTTCATTTTTTTTTCCCCTCGGGTTACTGTAGCATAAAGATGGAGAAGAAGATGAACAAATTCTCAAACCCTAGATTTTTCCTCTAAATTACATTTTCAGCCGAAATTCACTTTTATTCCCTCAAAATATATTTTCTTACAAAACAGTCCCTGAGAAACTCACCAATGATCCCTGAATTATGAAATAGTATTCTCAAAAGGTCCTTTTAAATTACCCAACGGCCCCCAGGTTATAACACAACATTTTAAAAAGATCCCTTCCATCTTACCTTTCAGTCCTCGGTTTCCATAAACATTTCATGTCCATCCTTTTCATTTATTCTTTAACCCAAAATCTTTTAAAAAGTTTTACATTTAGGTCTTTATTCTTTCCACTTGGGGTTTCTCAACAAGATTACTCTGTAAAAAAATCTTACTGCAACTGTAGTAATACCCTAAATATATTTTTCCAATAATTATCCAAAGGTTCAGGGTATTATTAGAAATGTATTTCCCGGTGAATCCCCGCCCCATTGACATCTCTATTCCATTTATTGTTTATTTATTTATTTATTTATTTATTTTCTTTATAATTTTGTGTGCCTAGTAATTGTGCCCCTATCGTTTTTAATTTTTTATTTTTTGATGCATCCAATAATGGTAGCTTTCTCTTCCCTTTTTCCCACGTTCTCCCTCTCTCAAATAAATAATGTGAAGCCAATATTTATAATTAATTATTTTATTATAATCTCTGACCGAAGGCTTCCATTATTAAAAAAATCACTCCCAATAACATTTAACATGCGTTTAATAAATAATGACTATATATTAAAACCAATTCTTATCAATCCAATAGAGTCAACTCCTTTGAATTAGAATATGTAGGGAAAGATTTAAACATTGAATATATATATATATATATATATATAGACACACACATTAGTGTGAATCAGAGAATGAGTATAAGTATTAACTTTTGTAAATTTTAAAGAAAATCACATGTCAGCTGACATGGCAGTTCGGTTTCACCATGTCAAGTTGTTTTAAATACCGTAAGTGATTTTTTTTATCATTTCCTTTTGTTTTTTTGTTTTTATTATAACAATGGTTAAAATTTTATTATTAAATAGTTTAGTCGAATGTGAAAGTTGAAACAGTAGCTCTTTAAAAATTTTGAAATGTAACATAATTATCCATAATATTTTTTAAAATTTTTGAAAAAATTAGAAAATATTGAATTAAAACCAACTTTTTTTAAATTGAAAATTTAATTATTAAGTTTTAGTTTTATTTTATTTTTTTAATGATTTTGTTTTAGGAATATGTCAATAACAATTAATTTTTTTAATATATTTAAAAATTGAACAAACCCTTTTTTGTGAATTAAGTCACTTTAAAAAGATGTTTTTTTAATATAATTTGTATTGTTTTTAAAGCCAAGTTTTTTGATTTATTGAACCGTATTGGTCGCACTATTAGTTTATATTAATTTTTATATATATATATATATATATATATATATTAATTTTTTCTCTTTTTTCCAAAATGAATGAAAATAAAGTGGATAAAATAATATACCATTTGCTTAAATTAATTATGGTTTGCTTTTTTTTTTTTTAAATGAGAATTATTTGAATTATTTGAATGATGATGTTGATGACGGGAAGAATACGTTCAAAAGTATGAGAGACGTTATGAGGACCAATTGATCAACAATACCTCGTTTATTCATGGTATTGGTAGTGACAAAAGAAAAACTGAAGAGGTGGTTAAGAACGATTGTGATAATTATTGTAGTTCTGGTAATGGTAGCCAAAAATTGTTTCTCAATATTTTTGTATCCGTTATTATTTTAAAAAAATTTATAGAAATTTTAAATTTTGTATTTAAAATTTAAAAAATTATTTGGGAAATAAAGCGGAGTTCGTTCGTTGTGGAGGGGAAGAAAATTAATACTATACCTTTTAATACCTTTTGCATGTTATCATGTTATTGTGTTTTACTCTTTATGCATATATTTGATAACATTTATAGTTACTGTAATTGTCATGAATTTGTCATACCTAAGATATAATCATAAATAAGAACAATCAATCATGCATTATAAATATATCAACCTATATTACATTCAGAAGTTAACATGTTATGTTATCAAATTTTTTAGTAAAATATGTTTAAAATTATAGTGTAATTTTTAAGTAAGATATTGGAGAAAATCAAATTAATTATACTGTCTAAAATTTGGATGATAAAGAGGTCAGAGTTGGTTTTGTTTTATTTTATTTTATTTTATTTTTTTTACATTATGTTTTTATTTTAATATGAATATATGGATGTTTTACATCAAATCTTTTCTATGGATATACATTATTCTACTCTCAATTTTATTTATTTATTTTATGTATCTTATTTTATTTTATTTTTTAAGGAATGTGGTTATTTTTTTATGTCTTAAGTTACATTTAATTTGTCACCACAATTTGATAAATACAATGCATCTTAATTCTAACAAATATGTTTTAATAATTAATTAAATCCTAACTAGTTAAATCACTTGTTCATGCATAATTAGATATAATCATCACACAATGTCCTCAAAAAGAGATAGGAAAAGAACTACAAACATCACCTAATAATATCTTTGAATACCGTGCCGCTTCCACAGTAATAAAATGATGATATAATGCATTTAACAATAGTTGTATCCTTCTTTTAATCATCACATGTGAAGAACCCAACTTTTCAATTTTTTTCCGGATAACAAGAGAAACCATCAACATACAAGAATATTTTCAATCAAAAAGCAATGCTCAAATAACTAATACTTTCGACACTAATTTTTTTTTTAAACAACTTAAACAAAAACAATACTAAATGCTATCAAGTCTACTTTAGCAAACTAAACAGTAAATCAATAAACAAATAAATAAACAAGAAAATAAATAACTATTGCCAATCAAAAGTTAGTGGTCACACAACCCAATACTTTCTATACCATACCTTTCTTGAAGCAACTTGAAAGGGAAACACTACTCGATGAATTTCATATAGATATTTATATATATATTTTTTTTTATGTGTTTAGCTTGTCTTTTAACCTTCACTTATTATGTTTCGATGCTACTTTGGATATTTGTGTTAAAATGTTCAGGTGAAAAGGTCTTAGGGCAAAAAAATAAGATTTGGCACAAATTCGATGTGAAAAGAGCACAACTGAACTTTACCTAGAGAAGCATGGTCTTAACACTCCCATGCTTAGAACAAGCAAATCTCATGCCTCAATGAATTTACCATTAAAAGAGAAACACATGCACCATTCTCGGAACACGGCCAGGCAGACCGAAGCACGACCGTGCTTAGGACATGCTCCAGACTGTTCACTTCATAGGTTGGCTAATTTTCGCGTCGATAAAAATCCCGAAACTTTCCCATAAAGTGCACAGGGATAAACATAGCCTAAGCACAGTCGTGCTTGCATTGGGAAACACTTTTTCAAGCCCAAAATTAGGGTTTCAAGGGGATTTTTTTTTGCTTTGGGGTTTGAAGGAGGCTGCTGAACGATCTTGAGGACCACTTCATAGGGAAGAGATATGAAAGGAAAGAGCACCGAGTGGAGCCAAAGCTAAGTCGGTGAGAACTTTCTTGGAGCCAAGCTAAGGGAGTCTTTATAAATTCTTAATTGTTTTCCTTGACTTTTCTATGTTGTATGAAACCATGAGGGGCTAAACCATTCTCCGGTGTTATGGATTATGTACCTTGAGATGATTTGTATTTGATTTGTCTAATTACATTGGCTATGGAGTTTTCTTGAATTTCTTCTATGTTTTATCTTGGATTGTAATTTCATTATGCACAATTGCCATAGTTGCATCTTTGCTTTGCTTGATTATGATTGAGAAATCCATCTTGTTAGGGCACACATAGAGAAAAGCGATCGAGTGTGTGCCTAGAGATAGTGCGTATGGTGTCCAACCTTCCAATATAGAGTTATTCCTCAGGTTTAAGAAAATGTACCTGATTGCTAGTGTAGAAGTCAATACAAGTTCCTTAAGGGGAATAGTTTGGGGCACTGCTCTATTTTAGTGACTCTTATCCAATTCATTCCCGACCAATTTTTACCCTTTTAGATTCTTAGTTTAATTTCTTTAGTTTACCCAACCTTTTGATCTAGCTAGATATTTGAAGAATAATTAATACTAAAAGCTTTCAGGTCATTGTGGATTTGACTACCTAACCCAATTGGGTACACTTTACTACTTGTACGACTCGTGCATTTGCAGATGGTTGCATATCAATACTTTATTTAAAGAAACTTATTTTAGTAATTAGTCAAATAGCAATCACTTAAAAAGTAGATAATCGAGCCAAATACATAAACAAATTGAAAACCCTCTCTGGTAGTCCAAGTCAAGTGCATGGAATATGTTTTTTTCTTAGCCAGACTAAAGTCAACATTAATATAAACAATAAAAAAAGCTAGAAAATTATATGGTTCAATATCTGATCGACCCAATTTATCATTTAATCACATAGCATGAGAAAACTCAAAATTAAAAAGCATTTTCAATTCCTCCTTGTAAAATTCTATATAGCTTTGATTCATACAACTGTTAGAGCAGTATAAGAAGAAGAATTTGGAAAACGCTTAGAGGCTAGCTATAAATTGCCACTGTCCTTTAGGCGTAATTCACCTCCAACAATTTGCTATGCAAAAAGGAAAGTAGAAAGTGCTTGCAGGATGCAACAAAGCCCAAGCAAATCTATGTTGCATGCAGTGATTCAATCCTTTGAATGTTCAGGATAGAGACTTGTAAGTTGTTAGAAATCTTAAGATATTGTACTCTCAGAGATGGTCAGAGATTATTTTATACTTGGATTAAAGAGGTAAGTGGAATTTATAAATTTTCCACGTCAAAGACACATCTCTTCAAATTAATGATTGACACAGTTTTTTAAAGCGATAATGGAGACATTTCTTTAAACAAAAATAAAAAGGCATCTCTATAAACGGATAACAGATGCAACTTTTTAAACTAACAACTAACTATTTAAATTACTAATTAATAAAATTTGAATCAAATCCAAATTTTACATGAGATTATTCTGATATATTTTTAAAAATAAATCTAACAATAACTGTGGATGCTTTGTGTTCACATTTTCAAAGATTAATACTAATCTCCTTCTGTTGAATATTAGTACCCATGTAGATCCTAACTTATTTCTAATCATCAACTCTCCATATCGGTGGTCTGAGAAACAAGAAGCCGTTGTTCGGGTAGTAACTTATTTAAATTTATCACATCAAATGTATTATGCAGTATAACTAATATTATTTTTGCGATAAAAAATTTGTGCAGGTTTTTGTTGACCATCCTTGCTATTATAGACCAGGAAGTTTATATGGTGATGAACATGGTTCTTTTGGAGACAATCAAGTACTTGTTGTAACATTAATAGTGAAAATTTGAATCTATGTTTCACATCTTTTAGATATACTACATGAGATATTTGTTTCACTTTTGCAGTTTAGATTCACACTACTTGTTCATGCGGTATGGCATGCTCCTTTAGTTCTTCCACTAAGAGATGTCACTTATGGTGTGAGCCCCACCCCTTAATTAAATCCTAGCTGTTAATTTTGTTTTTAGTTTCGAAATCTAGCCATCTCTTCATCTACTTCGGTTTTAGATCGCCGTTTAGCGAAAAAAGAGAGAGACCATCCCTCATCTCTTTCTTTCCCTATTTGCGGGTGGTGTCGGCGGAGAAGATGGGAGAAGGGTCTCGTCGTCAGGGATTTGTTTCACTGTTAATGTTGAGGTAAGGTTCTAATTTATTTTTTTTATGCTCTTTCTTATGATTTTTGTTACAAGATACTAGTTAGAGTTAGGGTTTAGTGAGGATGTTGATTTGATTTAATTTGAGGATAAGATTCAGAAATTCCTATTAGAATAGCATAAACCCCTCTTCGATTTTATAGGTCTTAGAGGCCGAATTTGGAGGAGAGTAGAATAAGAAACTTGTAGATTTTGATGGTGGCTAAGTACCTGCAAAAAAATTTCAAAATTTTTACATAAGTATCCTGTAAATTATATGTTTTAGACGCAGGTGACTCGGATAGGATTTATGTGCATCCTTTGAATAGTTTTTGATTAATTTCATGATTGTAAGTTCTGATTTGGATTTAGATTTATATTTATATAAGAAAGTTATAGAGGATGATTTTATCTTTGACTATGCCAAATTTTAGAATTTTTAGCCATGTAATTTGTGAGATATGATCAGATTTCTATAGTGGTGCTCAATGGCATTTCTACGGGAAGCATGAATTTTGATCAGAGAATTTGAGGATTTTAGATGTTGAATCAAGACTCATGTTTAATAAGAGAGTTGTTCAATTTCTAGTTAGTTATATTCTCCTAAAGTTTAATCCTATTTGAAGTTATATGTGGAGAAATATTTTTTTATTAGAAAGGGAATGTCTGAAATTGTTGGTTTACATATTTATGATTTTTAAAAGTCATGGCTTAAATTCTGTAGATCTCAAATCATTGTGAGATTTGGATATGTTATAGATGTAGATGTCTAGTTTTCTCAGAAGTTTGAAATTTCTGATTTGGGTTAGAATTTGTAACGCTATACTGATTTCAATCTTAAGGTTCATAGGGGAATTGGTTATTAGTCTCGACCATGGTAGTTTTATTAGTGTCATGAATATGTTTTTGCATTCATGTGAATTTTAGAATTTGTTTTACTTGTAATTCTGATGGGTTATTCCCAAATATAGGACTTCCTGAGAAAACTCGATTGGTGAAAGAATTCAAAATCTAGCCAATAATCAGGTAAGTATCTCACATATAAATCCGATTATATGTATATACTTGAAAATTCTAGTTATTTGAATTTCTGAAATTTTTTGAGAAAAATACTTATTATTTTGATTTATATTTTGAATTACTTATTTATTTATTATTTGTAATTTGCATGCAAGTATTTAGTTTTGGAAATGAATTGGAACTATTTTTATCTGAAAAAGGGTAAACTTATGACCTCTGATATTCTGGCTCGGTTCACCGAGGGTAAACATATGACCTCTGATAATTTTTTTTACCAATAGTTATTTGTGGGACATATATGCTTGATTTTTTTATCAGTTATATTTTATTTAAAAACTTAACTTAGGAATTTTATTTTGATAAACTTGTATTTTATTATACTTGTTTGAGTTTTGAAATTTTGAAACTTTTATGATCCTGATATTTTTTTAGTGGGTACTTACTAAGCTGTCAAGCTCATAAATAGTTATTTTACACCTTTTCAGATCAGGAGCAAGATCCGGGTTATAGATTAGCGGGTGGTCAAATATTTTTTTCTCAGTGTAGTTGAGTTGTAAATTCTTTTGTGCGTAGTCCTTGAATTTGTACTCAGAAGTTGTTGTATTTTGTTACTTGTAATATATGGCTTTGTTAGATCATTTTTTTTTTGCTTTGAGTCGGGTTTTAGGCCTTGCGTGCCTGCGGGGTTTCTGCCCTGATGAGTGCGTGGCCATTTGTCCACAGTTGGGCTAGGTTCGAGGCGTGACATATGGCTAGAAATGTTTGTTCCTTGTCAATGATTACCATGCAAGTCTTGTGCCACCTTATACCCTTCAACTATTAATTTTAATCTTAAACTATTCTTACTAATTAAAAATTATCATGTTACTAAACTATCATTTATTCCATTACATTCAAGGCTTTTTTCTGCAAAATAACGTTCAAATGGTGTCTGTAGAGATGCTTGTAGTATTCTTGTTATTCACTAGGCATTCTCCCCGGCTTCACATAGGAGTTTTTAAAATTTTGTGAGGAGTTTTGAGGAAAATATTATATATAAAATAATATAATTAAATAACTCTTACCATAGAAACTATTTTATACCTTGGATTTTCAAAGATCTTATGGACATTTATTGCATAAATAATTATGTGTAATTAATGTTTTTCAATTATTAATATTATAAGTAATATAAATAAAAACTTAAATGTTATTAAAAAAATTATAATTTTTTCTTGAAATGCTCTCGGAGTAGATTATACATTTACTTTAATAGAATGTATAGATAATCTCATACTTTAAGTACTACAAGTTCTATAATTCCTTTTAAGTAATGCAAAATATGTGTTCTGTTTATACTATTGGCATTCAATTCTATTTGGTTTTTATTGATGAAAAAGGTGTGGAGGCAGGAACAACATATGAAAACTTAGGATTGCCACTTGAATGGTTTGGAGCTATGGAATGGATGTACCCAACGTGGGTGAGAAAACATCCCTTTGACACAAAAGGAACTGTTAATCTCTTAAAGGGTGCAATTGTTTCTACCGATTGTATATTGACTATTAGTAAGGTAGTAGTTCTACTCGTCTTATCTTTATCTTTTTCCTTAAACACTGCACATTGACTTTGAAATTCATTATAGACCTTAATATAATAGGGTTATGCTTGGGAAATAACTACCTTGAAGGCGGAATGGGTCTCTGTAATCTATTAATCAGTCGCAATTATGTATTATATGTATTTCTTTGTTTGAGATAGATTAGAATTCCAACTTGAGAGATTTTTTATACTTCCATGCAGAAATAGCAAATGGCATTAATGTTGATATTTGATACCCTATATTAGATAAACTTATTTTGCTTAACTAATCTGTTGATGATTTACATGGAATGGTACTTTAATTGAACGATGATACAAGTTACTTCAAATTTTCTATGTTTCTATAATTATGCTACCACTGACTTGACTCATCTTGTGTTGAAAATTCAGAGCCTTTGCAAAGAAGCATTACAAAAGAACCTTGGCCTTGCTGTAAGGTCTCAATGCCCATTAGTAAGAAATAGCTTTTCCCCTCCTTGATGAAATTTGTGTCCATATTGACTTTGCTCTAAATATTTTTGATGAATTACAGATTGCATTCATTGCAAGACTAGACTACCAAAAGGGCACTGTTCTGATTTTGTCAGCTATACCGAAGCTCTTGCTAGATGATGTCCAATTTGTAAGATAATTGTACATTTCTTTGATAATATATAAGTTAACCAACACATTAAATTTTCATTTGAAACTAATATTTCTTGTTGTTGATTTTAGATTATGCTTGGATCAGGAGATCTACTACCTAAGAGCTTGATGAGACAGACTGAGTATTGTTATGGTGATTACTTCCGGGGGTGCGTTAGATACACTAAGCCTATGGCTCACCAAATTACTGCCAATTAAAGTGGAACTCCTTTCCATGTAATGGAAGTATTTTTATTTTCTTATATATTAAGTGAAGATTATTGAACTTCTAAAATCAATAGGTGTGACATATTTTTTTTTGATGTTGTCAAGATTTGAACCATGTGGTTTGAACCAATTATATGCAATGACATATGGAAGTGTTCTAGTTATTCATCACACTAGCGGCCTTAGAGTAAGGTTTTCACTCATAAACGTCTTTCCACATACAACCCAATTTGATCAGCAAGATATAGTTGAAAGTTTTGATTTTTTTTACTGTTAAAGATGAGCAAGACACTGGTTGGGCATTTTTGTTATATTCAAAGGAGAGTATGTTTGCGGTAAGCTCAGAGTAAATCAGAATTAAATTGAATAACTTGCACTAATGAGTATTTTAGCTTATAAGCTTTTCTCTTTTGAATATTTGTAGGCACTGTGAACAGCAATAAAAACATACAAGGAGCACAAATCAACACTGAAAGGACTAATGAAGCGAGGAATGCGGAAAGATTTACATGGGATAGTGTTGCTGCTCAATATGAGCAGATCATGGAGTGGGCTTTCATTGATTTACCATATACTGGATGAAATATTGCTTTCTAAATTAACACATTAAACTCTACTAACCCATTCATTCAATCATTTTTTTTCCTTGATTTATTTTACCTATTTTGTAATTTGTAATGGCACATTGATTGTAAATAGTGAAACAAGTTTTTTTTTGTTGAAAAATTAATGAAGCATCAGGTGAATGAAAAGGTATATTTGTCAAAATGTTAAACTAGTGTTCTTTCACCAGATTATTAATTGAATATACTTTAAAACTTTAATTTATGAACATTTTTAAAGAGAGATTGAATGATGTAATGAGGTATTTAAAAGCATGAATTAAGTGTTAAATATTCAAAAGTTAATGACCATCAATTTGGTCTTTTATTTGTGCCACCTAGATGGTCAAATGAGCATTTATTCTCAATTGCTTACATTGTATGAGGACATGGATTTTTTAAGCACCGAAAGTGCTATGAGGATCACTTGTTTTCACAACAAGAAAACTAGAAGAGTGGCTTTATCACATTTGACTCAAATTTGTATTCACATGATCACTGTTGTTCTGACATCTAAATACCAAACCAAAGGTAAATATATTGAGTCGATACCATATTATATTATAGTTATGTTTTCATTTTGAGCATCAAACTTCAATTTCTATCATTTTGACCACGCAACTTTCATTTGAGTTCACTGGTAGGGTACTAAGGGGATTCCCAAGAGAATTTGATAACTTGTATGCCAAATTTGTCATATCAACACCAATTCATTGTGTCATTTGTATATGTGGACGTGATGTGTCATCAAAAAAATCCATGCCGCAACTCTGACTGACAGATCACATGCCACGTTAGCCCTTTTATCTGTGGCCAAATGGCTTTCTTTGAAGATGTGTTATGTCCACGTGTGCAGATGACATAGTGAACTATTGTTGACTGAGCATATCCAGCATACACGTCATCAAATTCTCCCTGACCCCCGCTTGGTACTTTCCTAATGAGCACAAATTTATGTTGGGTAACCAAAATAGTACAAATTGAAGTTTGATGTTAAAAAAAATGAACAAAGTACGGTACCCACTCAAGATGTTTACCATGATAAAACTTGGAATTTCATACAAATTGATTGTAATTTTTTTAAATGATTATTTTAATACTATAGTTTTTCTAATTAATGATAGCATTTGCTAAAATTATTAATAATAACAATTAAAGAAAGCAGCACAATATAATACTACCCATTTTATGATTTAGGAATTAATAAAGAGATTCTCACTCTTATTCATACTTGAAAATAGTATTTCTCACAGACACTGTTTATATATAAATAATATAACGCATGTCCTAATAAAACTCAATGTCCTAATGGAAACTAAATTCTAATTTAATTCTAATATATCCTAGATATATTTAGAATTAAAATTTAAATGTCCTAATCTTAATCTTAATTGATTATTTGATTGTTTTGGACTAGAATGCAAGTTCCAAGTTAAATACAAAATGCAAATTACAAAAATTGCCCTTGAGAACATATCTCGAGGCATAAATGCAAAATTACAAAATTACCCTTGAGAACATATCTCGAGGCATAAATGTGAAAAAATTACAAGATTACCCCTGAGAACACCCATCTCGAGGCAATCTCAAATCTTAGGATAGCCCAAACACATATCCCGAGGCAATCCTAAATTTTATGTGGCATGGAAACGGATCTTGAGGCAATCTGAGAAGTGCAAATCTTGGAGCACCTGAACACATATCCCGAGGCGAATTGGGTTAAGTGGATAAAAATATATATAATAAAAATATAAAAAAAGGGGATTCAAAATTTAAAAATTTAAAAATTTCGGATTTTATTAATTAAAAAAATAATAATAATTAACTTAAAGTAAAAAGAAATAAAAAAAATATAAAAAATAATAATAAAATAAAATAAATAATAAAAAAAATGATGAATGAAACGAATAAAAAAAAATAATAATAAAAATAATAAAAAATGATAATTAAAATTTCAAAATGAATTTTTTTTTAAAAAAAAATAGGGTCTTATCCTATCTTGTTGTGATTCTCGGGGATTTTTAGGGAAAGGTTGGGATTACGATAAGAGGGGGATTGGCGAGAAAAAGAAAAAAAGACCAGAAAAAAAGAAAAAGTAGATAAGAAAAAAAGAGGAAGAAGATTTCAAATTTTAAATTTCCAATTTTAAATTTCGAATTTGAAATTAAAAAAATATATATATATAATTAAAAAAAAATAAATCAATAAAAAAAAATAAAAAAAAAATTAAGTTTAAATTTGAAGTTTGATCATCTGTTGTGATATCTCGGGATGTGGATAAGGAGGGGAGTTGATCTCTCGGGAGAAAGATAAGAGAGGGGCGAGGTTTTAAATAGAGAGGAGATTTGAGAGAATGGAGGATTTTTTGGTTTTTTGGGGAAGAAAAAAAAAAGAAGAATTCAAAAAAAAAGAAGACAAAAGAAAAGGTCAATATCTCTTCTTCTCCCCGTATTCATATAGACATACATATAAAATAAAAAAATCGCTCATCGCTTGTCGTCGCCGCCATCGCTCATCGCCGCGGCATGCTTGGATGGTCGAGATAATGCCGCCAAGCATGCTGCCGCCGCCGCTTGTCGCCGCCGTCGCCGTTGTCGTTATTCACCACCGGGGCATACTTGAGTGGGTCGAAATAATGCCGCCAAGCATGCCATTCGACGCCACCGCTGCTGGCTTAATGATCGCCGAAGCCGCTGCCATCGTTGCTCGCCATTACCGCCGCAGCTTGTTGTCTTCGTGCGACCATTGTGATGTTGCTGTCGTTGTCTCTATGTAAGATAAAAGAGAAAAGGTGAGATCAGATGAAGAAAATCCCATCCATGGCCAAAGATAGAAGACAGCAAAAAAAAAAAAACCCTTTCTACACCCTCTGATTCTCTACAGAAATGAAAGCCTCGAAGAAGAAGAAGAAGAAGAAGAAGAAGAAGAAGAAGAAGAAGAAGAAGAAGAAGAAAAAGCTGCTGCCTCTGATGCTTGCTGCTCGTTGTCATTGATGTCATCCTTGCTAGAGAAGGTTTACAGAAATGAAGAGGTCCGTTGTTGATAAGAACCTTAGTCCTATGGTGAAGACAATGATGACCCGCTGCATTTAGTGCACAATCTGAGATTGTGTTGGAAGAGGTTCTGCAGATCTCTAAAGCCGAGGCTGTGTCCGAGGTCGTCGCCATTGGACATGCCGAATGTGCTGATATTCTCTGCACGGCTCGCCAACATGCAAGATTAAAAGTGAGACGTGTTCTGGTTAAACAAAGTTACCACAGACTCACCTCACAGTTCAAGGGAGCCTCATGTGGATCATCTATCCCAGTAAAACATGCGAGATATATATATGGTTTACAGCTCTTGGACGTGTTTGTCGGGTATTCTTTTCGCACTCCTAAAAAAACTCAACCGAGTTTATGGAACATACCTTTGATTTTACGCCCTTGCACAAACCTTTTGGATCCCTTTGCTTCACATAATTCTAATGGCATGTCCATGAAGAACTGTGGCAAGGGTGTGCTCGGGATCATGCAAAGTAGCGATAGTAATTGATCAGAAATTGAAGGAATGTTATGTACAAGGCAATCACCTCGATGGAAGAGTCCGGCATTAAAAGCACAGCAGGGCATCCCGCCGCTCAGTATGGGGATATCGGACCGGGCGATACATATAATTCCAACATATGACTCGCCTCGCAATAAAATAAAAAAAGTTAACAAAACTTTGACGTGGTGTCTTTTATAAAAAATCTTTTCTTGAGACAAGAATGGCAATTAGAATGAATTTAAAAAAGATGTTGCTGATCAAAGCAAGATGCTCAAAAAAGAAAGAAACCGAATCGGGTCGAGGGTAATGAAATTCTATTACTAGGTAAATCATGACACTCGCTCATCTTTAGATAAGTATGAAGTTATAAACTATATCAAAAATCAGCTTGCTTTTGAACACCTACCAGCTTTGCGATCCTCTGCACTAAAATTCAGATCCTAATTAAGCCCGAAGTATAATTGGAGCACTTGTATTGAAATAAAAAACTGGAATATATCAGTTGAACAAGAAGGACACCATGTGCTAGATTGTTATCAAATCAAGATGCTTACAATGGAGTTTTAGATCGTGACAAACTGGTCCATGCTGGGCTTGTGGCAACTCTGGTGGACATGTATGCAAAGTGTGGGGAAATTTATGAAGTTTACACCTTGTTCAGTGAATCTACTAAGAGAGACGTGTACTAGAGAAAATTCTATTCGATAAAGATGAGAAGACAGTGAACACGCCTCGATGGATTGAACTCTCCGCTTTATCAATGATGAGAGTGATTCCGTATTTCGCTTTTTGAATACCCAAGTCCAAAACCAAATAATGAGGTTCTTTCCTCAATAAAAGGATTTCATTTAAATATAAATCGACAATATAAAATTCAGAAAAACCGTTTCAACTACGCTCAAGTTTTCCTCAAGACAAACAATATCCCAATGAATTTTTGTTGGAATAAAGATCTTATTTTACACAAAAACCCTTGATCGTTAAAAAAATAATAAAGATGGGAAGCATGCATATTCACGTGCATGTAAAAAAATGATGATGAAAAAGCATGCTATAGTCTCGCATGTATAAAGACCGGGGCCCACAATGAAAGAGACATGCATAAAGAATGATGAGGAGAATACATGCACACATACATGAAATAGAAAAAGTAGTTAAAAATAAAAAATTGAGCAAAGCATGCATGGCCATAATAAATAATAATAATAATAATAAAGAAGTAAATAAATCAATAAATAAACCAATAAATAAAACGAATAGCAGCATGCATATGTGCGTGACACATTAAGAAATAATAACATTAAAAAGCATTACTTGTTAAAAAAATAAACAATAAAAATATGGGCACACCATTTAAATGATGAGTAATAGGACTTCAAGTATAAAAATCAATTAATGTGGCTCATCCATGAAGAAAAGACATGTTGCTGGGAATATATATATATATATTGTCAAGCTACAACCTATGTTCACTTTTCTCCCAATATTGAAGAAGCATACCACATGCTTGATTGCTCGGATGTGCCCGTCCCCTCACCAAACATGAGAGGCATGCTCACGTAAGTTAAAAAAAAAGAAATCAATGGAAATTATAAAGGCATCTCACAATGATTTATCTTGGAAGACATCTGATCCTTGATATTGGTATGAGGGAATAAAGGATAAAAAAAAATTAAATAAAAAATAGATAAATAAGGAAAGAGCATTGTATTTATGGGAGAACTGTATCTCGTACCTCATGGCTCTTCTTCCCCAGCCTACTTATTGAAGAATGCTACTGAAGTTATATGGATACCAAAATGTCGCATCTGAAGTTATAAAAAAAAATAATAATAAATAAAAGAAGTGTTACATGCATGCATGTAAGCATGTATGTACACACTATAAAAATAGGATATCATCATGCACATGACAGGCATGGGTTTATTTAGATTCCGAAGAATGGATGTATACTCAACATCAAGAAACAATGAGACTCAAGGCGGCAACAAAGCATGCAATGCAATGGCAAGGCACAGGCAGCAATGACTTGTTCATTTCAAAACGGCAACAAATAACATGAAGAAAATTTAAGGCAGCCATGAAATATTTATTTGAAGACGGCAATGAGGCAAGCAGCGCGATGGCAAGGCACAAGCAGCGGCAATGATATATGATATATATACATATATATAAAGTCATATAATGACATAAATGATGTATTAAATATATGCAATAAAATAACAAAATTTATAATTCACAAATTTTCTTGCCCTTTTTCTTGTACTTTTTGCCCTTAATCGGAGGTTCCTAAGATTCCAATCTGGAGTAATTAATAGTAGAGGCTTGCCTCTATTAGGAATGAAAGAACCCACAAAAACAAATACGATATTTGTGCTTCGATATATCGTCTGGTGTCTTTTCATGATGCCAGATGCATATTTTCGATCCTACATCCTATGAAAGATATCTAATAATGTTTCTTTTTATTTTGCAGGAAACGAAGAACAAATGGCACTCAAAAACTCAACCACATCTGGAAGTCCAAAACTCACAATTTTCCTTGGCGAAGGAACTGAGGTGCAACTGCCCAACTGCACATTCAACACTGGAGCTGCAGGAGCTGAGCTGACCTTTGGCACCATATCTGAGTTGGTGCAGTTCATAAGGAGACCCGCACCTTCGAAGGAGACCCTGACAGTCCCGCGGCTTCCATCCAAAGGTCGTCGCCCCAATGTGATTATTCCTGCAACTGGCGAGGATGCTGATGTCAAGGACTCACCAAGACTATCTGTATTTGAGAGGCTATCCCACCCTAAGAGGGTAGTTCACATGAATGATGATGAGGATGATGATGAACCCGCTTTCACCATTACAGCAAAGGGGCGGGAAAGTGGAATTTTCCACTCATCTGAGGAAGACACACCAAAGAAGAAAAGTGTGTTTTCAAGGCTCACACAAAGGAAAGTCAAAATTCCAAGACAAAAGTTGGATTTTGTGTCTTTCCAAGAACATAAGAGTGATCAAATGAGTACCTTCAATAACTCATTTGAACCTCTTAACCTGGTGAAGAAGAACGCAACCACTGCAGACTTGCGCTCCCAACTGAGTAAAAACAAGGTTGGCCGACCTCCAAAGTCCTATCACAAGAATTCATTTGGTCAGAATCTCTACAAGACTTACACAACATCAAGGAAACTGCAGTCAGAGAAGATAAGACCAAAAGAATTCTATCAAAAGAAGAAGCAATTGATTTCAATAGCGCAGAAGACAATGTTTGATCGCTTAGCTCCTACAAGAAATCAACCCAAGGTTGACAAGTCTAAATTTCAATGGAGGAGGGAAATGAAAGATGAAGAAATGTCTGATGCAAATGTGGAAGTACACACTTGTCGTATGGTTACTGAAGCAAGAAGAGATCCTACACCCAAACAAGAACAACCGGGACCTGTTACAAGATCCCGTAGAAGAGCAGTAGACTCTCTGAATGGAGAAGAAGGTTCTAGCCATGTGCCGCCACATGAGGAGCAAGGGATAGGGACTAGCCTTCCACCACTCCATGTACCAAGGAAGCACAAAGAAGTACAGCAACTAAATGAAGATGAAGAGGATGAACCTGTCTTTATTCCTCAAAAGGGACATCGTGATACTGAATATCAAAGACTCAATGACAACATGGCAATGTTGATGGGGTCAATGTTACAAATGCTAAAACAAATTAAAATCCTCATGGAAAATCAACCTGAACAACCAGGAAGATCGAGGAGCCCAACCCGACGGCCGAGAGAAGCCCTGAGGCCAGTTGAGCAAGGGGTAACCCCACGGTTTCCTATGGAGAATGTGCAGAGGTCGAGAAGTCCAACACCACCTCCAAAGGAAACCTTCAGGCCAGCAGAACATGGAAGAACCTCTTATGCTCCTGTTCAGGAACAATCAGCTGTAATGACTCGGGAAGAGATACAGCGAATGGTAGTTGCTGAATTAAATCAAGCCAAAGGAATTGAGACAAGGGCGATGGAGACAAGCCCCTATCCCAGCCTACCACGACCTGGTGCCTTACCCCAAGGGATATAATGTTCCTAAATTCAAGCAATTTACTGGGATTGGCAATCCTGACCAACACTTGGCTCATTTTGTCACGGCTTGTGGAGATACAAGTGCGAAGCCATCGCTCCTCCTCAGACAGTTCTCTGCAAGTCTACCACGAGTCAATTCAAACATGGGAGCAGTTAAAAGATGCATTTTGAGTACGGTTTGGGGGCATAAGTGACAAAATCACAATTGCTGACCTAGTAGCCACTCGCCAAAACAAAGATGAAAAAGTGGTCGATTACATTATGAGATGGAGGAATTTGAGCATCAAATGTGAACAACCACTCGATCGCCAGCAGAAAATGGGGTTTATTGTCGGGGAACATTGATAGTTGGATGTCACCTTTCTTGAGTACATCTAGCATCACTACATTCCAAGGCTTAATCTCACAAGCTAAAAAAATTGGAAAGGACCAACCCAAAGGTGTTGTCCAATTTCCAAACCACTTCAAGGAGTGACAAAGACAAATCCAAGAAAATGAAGGCGCTAAGTACACTCGCTACTACCTTCAATATTGAGAAGGGGAAAGGCGAAAGGCAGTCCCATAAGTCGGAAACAAGCTAAGGTACCTAGCTTAGGTGCTACTGACAATGAGTCAAAACCTCTTCCTTCCTTGAAGGATAGGATGAATAAGAAGTATTCCTTCGTAAGAGATAAAAGTACATAAAATCTTCAAAGATGTCAGTGAGAGAGGGTCTGCAGCTCCCTGAATGCAAAAGACCTGAAGAGCAAAGCAAGACAGATCATCCCAATTATTGTCCATATCATAGGGTGTTGGGACATACAATAGAAGATTGTTATGTTTTCAAGGATTGGGTCGAGCGACAATACCAAGAGGGCAAAAATCACACTCTCAAAAAAATGTCTTGTCCGAGCAACCACTGAACATATACGCTCACGTGATCGCCTCTAAATCCGAAAGGGTCATCCCAAAGGGAAGTTACAGTGATTGGTAACAAGGTGATATTTACATCAACAGAAGATGACAAACCATGTGCTGTCCCAGAAGAGTTATGGGAAGTATTTGTATCCAAAAAGATCAATGAAGATGTTAAAAAGGTTGGCTGAATTGCCAGGGATCATTTGGAAGCGCTCTCTGCAACCTCATAAAGGTCACCACACAAAGCAGTCAAAGAAAAAGAACAAGAAAAGAAAGCAAAAGCGCGAACAATCAAAGCACAAGAAATCTATTATTGAGGAGTATATTGAGACCCTTGAAGAATATGAGCGGAAAGAAAGGGTTCTCGATTACCCTCGTAGATTATTTTCCGAAGAAATCGAGGAGTTACTCAGGGAATTAACTCGAGAAAAATTGAAATGAAGAAGATGTGCAAGTGGAGACTTGCGTGGTTATTTCCGGAGGGGAACCTTTATATAAAACCCGAAGATGATGATGAATATGATAGCTTTTTTTCTCGAGCCGAAGAGTCATATGACCGCTACGGTCGACCCTATGTCGAAAGAAAAGCAAAGAAAAGAAGATAGCATCTGGGAAAGAGTAAAGAAGGCGAACGCCAAGCTCTTGGAGCCCTACCCACAACTAATGTCCAAAGAACCATATTACACCCCGAAGACCCCAAAATATAAGATCTTGAAGAAAGTCATGCCTCGCTAAGACATCCCCTCGCTTTCATTCAAAGGGTAACAGAGGAGTCACCGATAGGCTATAGCAGTTACATATTGAAGATGCTGAGTGGGATGAATCGGGACATATCCTCCGTAATCATCGAGACAAAAATTTTTGTTTCGTAAGTCGAGATTCACCACCCTTCTAAAAACAACAAATATCAAAGAAAGATCTATCAAGAAAGATAAAAGGAAAGAGCTTTTTGATCAAGCTATAGAAAATGGATTGAATTTGCATAAACCCAAAAAGGCGGCGCCTAATGCATCTTTGGTAGACATTCAAGCTACCGCCAATATCACCGCTTACAGTGACACACCATAGAAGAATGTCACGCTTTCCAAAAATAGTTGCAAGGACAAGTTTCTCGAGAAATTTGACACTCAACGAGGATTACTTTGAAGAAAAAAAGGTGAATGTTATGCTATAAATGCTCATGATGATTCGGAAGATGAGCTAAACTTCCCTCGAGGAGGAAGATGAAGCACCACAACATGTACATCGATAGCATTTTAGAACTGGGAAAAACACTTCACCAAGACAAAGTTCCCAGCTCAAATAATCGAGATAAAGGGAAGATGATTGAAGAAGAGAATGTCTCCCCAAGAAACCCTCGAAAAAGCCAAGCTACAATATTTTTGGCACATTTGAAGAAAGTCCCCAAAGACTCCTCAAGATGTATCGATGCATTGATGATGTCACCGAGGTCGTGGAGTCTTTAATACATGCCCTACAAAATCCTGAGGAGTATCAAGCTTATTTCGCCGAAGTTAACATAAAAGAAGCCCTATATGCATCTCATACATCTTCAGTGTCCTTCACAAATGAGGACCTATTACTTGGGACTACAAAGACACAATGTACTCACTATATGTGACGTGATTTTTGTGATGGAGTAAAGATCAACCGGGTTTTGATTGATCCGTGGTCTTTTTGAATTTAATGACCTCAATACTCTTCGAGCATTGGCTCTTGAAGTATGCCATTTATCTTCGGAGAGGATCATTATCCGTGGCTTCAATCAGCACAGCCAAAAGGCATTGGGATCGATCACTCTCCCCCTTAAATTTGGAAAAATATCATCTGATATGAAATTTCATGTAATTGACGCTCGACAAGGCCCCTATAAAGCCCTCTTAGGAAGGCCATGGATTCATGAAAACCAGTTGGTTCCTTCAACATTGCATCAATGCGCAAAGTATTTGGTGGATGGGGAAGAGTTCAGAATTGATGGAGAGATCCAACCCTTTGGCATCCACGAAGTACACTATGAGGATGCGAGGTATTATCTTAACACATCCAAACCAACCAAAGGGGGCAAATTGCCCTGCCCAGAAGAAGTGTCTTTGATCAAGACAACCAAAACTACTCCCCGTGCTCCAAAAAGAACTCAGCGCCACCTCACTTTGGTAGTGACACCGAGTCATCGTAAGATGAGAGCTGCGTGCATATACACCAAAAGTAAGTGTCAAATTGAAAGATCTACATCAAGAAAAATCCATTATACATTACGAGGATTCCGGATGGGCTATACAAACTCCTGGATGACTTGAATGTAAATACAATCGAGCATCTAAAAACATTTTATGTGCCAGCTCGGCATGAAAAGGAAAGAGGCATTCTCTTTTATAAGGACAAGAGCAAGAAGACCTTAAGTGATAATATCATAAATATTGAAGAAATAGAAGATGATGAGGCTCAACCCATAAGCTTCCCAAGCCATTATCCCAACAAGCTCAGGATGATAGTTGAGAGATTTGGGAGCAAAATCAAGTGGTCAAGGAGGTCACATCAGGGCTTTCGCAGGTTGTGGCATCCTACACAGACAGATAAGAGAGGAATAAGCTATTCTGAGTCTTCCGGGCACTCATGTTACATGGTAACATTGCAGGAGGAGGAAGAGGAAATAAAGATGAAAAATGTACCACTCGAACTAGAAGATGGGGGACAAGCAACAATTGATGAGTTGGTTGAAATCGACTTGGGAAGCGATGATGACCCAAGACCAACTTTCCTAAGTGCACAACTATCGAAGAAGAAAAAAATCATCATTCAAGGCTCTCTTGAAGGAGCATATTGACCGCTTTGCTTTGGAACTATAATGAAATACCGTGGATTGGATGATGAGGTGGTCGCTCACTGACTCGCCATTGATCCTATTGCTACTCCACCAAACAGCACCAAGAAAGATGAAGTTTGACCCTAGAAGAAAAAGGTGATAGAAGAGACCAAGAAGTCTGATTGAAGCAAATTTTATCGGAGAAGAAACATACCCGATTGGATAGCTAGCATAGTCCCCTGTGAAAAAGAAGAATGGGCAACACGGATATGTGTAGACTTCTGTGGACCTGAATAAGGCGTGTCCTAAGGATGATTTTTCTCCTCCCAGCTTATGGAGCTCATGATCGACAACACCTCAGGGTACGAGATGTTCTCCTTTATGGATGGATATTCTAGATATAATCAAATTAAAATGCATCCAGAGGATCAAAAGAATACTGCTTTTCGAACACCCATGGGAATCTATTGCTATAGGGTAATGCCGCTCGATCGAAGAATGCATGGGAGCGACATATCAAAAGAGCTACGACCGTAATATTTGATGATTTAATTCACAAAGTCATCGAATGCTATGTAGACGATCTTGTGGTGAAGACAAATTCCAAAGACAAGCATCTTGATGATTTGAGGACGGTCTCTTACACGCCTCGACAATACAAGTTGAAAAATGAATCCCATGAAGTGTGCTTTTGGAGTCCTCTCCGAAAAATTCCTAGGCTTTTATCGTGGAGGCACAGTGGGAATAGAGATTAGATCCCTCCAAGATAAAGGCCATCCTCGGAAATGCCACCTCCTCGGACATTGAAGCAACCAAGGCCCTTCCAAGGTCGTTTAGCATATATCGAGATTTATCTCCAACCTCTCCGAAGATGCAAGCCCTTATCTAAGTTGGTCAAGAAAAAAATGCTCCTTTCAAATGGGATGATGAATGTCGCGAGCTTTCGATGACATTAAACAAGATTTGTTGAATCCAAAGAAGCGTCGGGCAGCCCCGATTCATGGAAAGCCTCCCGATCTTGTATACTGCCACATTGGAAGGGTCTTTAGGGGCTATGTTGGCTCGTAATAATGAAGAAGGTAAAGAAAAATGCGTTATATTACCATAGCAGATGTTGGTAGGAGTCGAGAGTAAATATACGCCAATTGAAAAAGCATTGCCTAGCTTTTGGTGTTTGCAACAAGAAGTTGAGACACATTACATGCTAGCATAAAGTAATAATTATATCAAAAAAATAGATCCACTAAAATACTCGATGACCGTGCCGCTGCTACTGTGAAGATCTAGCAAAATGGGCATTGATTCCGATGGAATTTGACATAACATATACTCCATGTAAGGCAATTAAAGGGCGTGCACTTGCGCACTTTCTAGCAAAGACATCCTCTCCCCGATGATTCACCACTTAATCTTGAACTCCCCGATGAAGAGACATTAATGGTGGAAGAAGCAAGTTGAGCGTACTATACTTTGATGGAGCGTCATCTATAAAACCGCACTCATGTCCCAAAATGCCACAAATCAAAGCCGGAATAGGACTCAGATTCGTTATAACCCGAAGTGGGGAATCCTCAGATATGCTCTCTCCCTCACTGAACCATGTACAAACAATGAGGCGTAATATGAAGCCCCTCATAGTCGGGTTTGGAACCGGTAATCAAAATGGGGATCCAAGACATACACATCTTTGAGACTCACAAGTCATTATCAAGCAAGTCGAAGGAGACTATAAGATATACAAAACCTCGAACTTCTTAAATATTATAAGAAGGTCAAAAAATCGATGAAGAAAATCCCTCTAAGTGCAATTGAGGAGGGTTTCAAGATCGTAAAAATGGAGAAGTCGATTCTTTTGGCGAAAGTAGCAAAGGAACCTGCAAATCCAAATTATGAAGAAATCCATATAACCATAAAAAAGCAAGACCCATTAGTACGATCCCGACGAAGTCGAAGAGGAAAGTGTCGGGGCAATGCGGAAGTCTTCACTCGAAATGCCAAAGGAAGATTGAGACAACCGCTCATGGAATATTTGAAATATGATAAACTCCCCCGAGGATAAATCGAAAGGTCTTCGACAAAGCTAAGAGCCCTAAGATTCACCCTCATAAATGATATATTATACCGCAGTGTCTTATGATCAACTGCCTCGCGTGCCTCTCATATGAAGAAGCCCAAGAAGTTATGCATGATGTGCATTCCGGGATATGTGGTGCACACTCAATCCGGACCCAAGATGCCACTCAAGATCAAACGCTTGGGGTATTATTGCACAACCATGGTCGGAGATTGCATTAATTATGCTAGAAAATGTCATCTATGTCAGATACATGGAGATTTTATTCATCAACATCCAAATCCTTTACACCCCACAGCCTCCTCATGGCCTTTTTGAGATATGGGGGAATGGATGTAATCGGTCCTATTGAACCCCATCATCTTTAGGACATCGGGTTCATATTGGTCGCATCAGACATTACTCTAGATGGGCGTAAGTACTCCCACTTAGAGAAGTTAAGATCGAGAATATCCTCAAATTCTTCGTGGAAAACATCTTATATAGATTTGGGACTCCAAGAAGAATTATTTTCGTGATAACGGCCGCCGGCTTTAAGCTTTGTCGGGAGATTTGGCGCAAAGATCATAAAAATAGATTGGAGATATACATCCATCTATAACGCTAGAGCAAATGGATTGGCGTAAGCATTCAACAAAACCCTCTCAAAGTCATGAAGAAAGCAAAGGTTCTAAAAACAAGAGAGATTGGCATGAAAGACTCCCGGAGATGCTATGGGCATATCGCACTACCTATAGGACTCCAACACAACAGGACGCCATATTCTTTGGTATTTGGAACTGAAGCGGTCTTACCTCTTGAAATCCAGATACCCTCCCTGAGAATGGCATTGCAAAATGAAATTTCTAATGAAGATAATGTTCGGCTCCGCTTGGATGAGTTAGACTCTCTTGATGAAAAAGATTAGGGGGCAACAAAAATCAAGTCTACAAAAGCACAAATGTCTCAAGCATATAACAAGATGGCTCGCTTTTCGGACTTTTACCAAAGGAGAGATGGTCCTTGTCCTCGTAAGACCCATCATCACCAACAAAAAAGGCCGGGGCAAAATTCAAAGAAAATTGGGAAGGCCCTTATGTTGTGGAGATCGCTCACGGAGGAGGCGATATCAACTTATCGATACCAATGGACAAAGACCGATGCCACCCATCAATGATCGTTTTTTGAAGAAGTATTATGTCTAATGTAAAAATGTTTTGCTTATGACGGAATGTCTGGTCCCTCACAAGGGTTAACTAGTCATGTACAATTAAATGTGCTTCTCGAGGGCAAAAACATTTATTTTCATGCATTTATGTACTAAAAATCATTTTTTTGTACTAAAAAAATTTGTTGAATGAAAATAAGGAGACATGTATTTGTCTATGAAGGAACGTCCGCTCCATGTAGACCGGCCATGCATAGTTAAGGTGCTTCCCGAGGCAAATACATTGGTCCCTCAGATTTTCAATCCTTATGCATGAAAAACTAAAGCTTCTTTTGATATTATTGTTCCAATCAAGGTCTTCATCAGTGACCAAATTACCTTTTGATTGCCTTTGAAATTTCTTTCAAATCATAAATATATGTTTGTCTTCAATCTAAAACGGGTTGAAATTTGATTTGAAGATTACATGATTTATTGAAGAGAGTAGGGTTGTGGGGCCATGTTGCAGTGACACCGCTTCTATGTTCGATGTTGATCAATGTGTTCATCGGACAATGTCACAAATTCGGATCGGTCGGAAATGTTTTATAAAACTCCAGCCTTGATAATGCTCAATGTGAACGGTTATGATTGAGCCTCAAGTCCATAAATTATCAAAATAAAATCACAAATCAAGCATGAAATTCATTGATGATTGTCATCACAACATATTCAAATTCTAGCTCAAGATCAAATAGTCAAAAGAGCTCCAACTCCTGCTTAAATCTATATATAATTGAGAAGTTCTGATTTTCAATGTGAACGGTGACGATTAAATTCTAAGTTCATATGACTATCATAAGAAATTTGCGTTAGAGATGTAACTCGCTCAAATTTCGCCTCACCTACCTCATCATCAAGTCGAGAATCACCACATTAAATCATATTAAATTTTGGTGAAAAGTTTTATAGTCATTTGTAAAGTCCTTATCTCTAATATGAATGGTAGAGATTGGAATTTGAGCTCATTTTGAATATAATAAAAAAATTGAGTTCACTGCATCTTTGTTTGTCTAATTCGCTCGCCTATGGTGCTATCAAGTGGATGAATGGCTTATGAAATCATTCCAAATGTGGTCGAAAAATATTGAGAAATACAAAGCCTTCATTCAAAATATAAATCATGATTTCAATTCTATTCTATTAAAAAACAAAGAGGCATGAGAAAAGATGCTAAATCTTATTCAAATCAAATGTCCATGATCAATGTTTTAAAATCAAATGCTAAAGCATAAACAAACTAGAAAAGAAAACTAACAAAACGAACTAGAAAAAAAAAACATAAAAAGAGAGAAAAGGGCTCTTTAATGCCTAGTAAATTTCAACAATGGTTCTTTTGCTTCTTCCAACTCGGGCTAGCTCATTTAGTGAAAAATAGCCATAAGAGGAGTATCTAAGTCTCTCCTTGATTCTCAAAGAAGTTGTGTCTTGGCCTCATCCAATGCAACTTGAAGATTCGCTTGTGTATGCTCGAGGCTTTAAGCTGCATCCATTGAATCCGCCATCTTTTGCTCGTAGTCTTCATTGTGCCTTTGAACCTCGCAGTTCAGCTTGAAGTTGATGTCTCTTCAGCCGAAGTTTTTGATACTTCCCTTGTTCGCACTTATGTCATTGGTCCAACCGTCCCCGAGATTGTTAAGATGCTCAAGTGCCAAAGTTCTTTCTGCACGCATGCCTTGGCTTGTTGACTACGGATGCAAGCTTGAACATTAGGATCCTCTCGAGGCTTCTTTTAGCATAGGATGCACATCGAATGATCTTTTCTATAAAAAGGCTCTAGATTGTTCAAATCAACGCTGAAAGGTTGAAAGAGTAATTTTGACCCGCTTCACTTTGTTGATGATGTCTTGGTAGTTGTGGATAGCTCGAGCGACTTGATGTTGTTGATCATCTCGCTCTCGCAGTGTAAAACTACATTTGGTATATTCTTTGAACCTACAAAGAGAATAATATACAACAAATTTTGACCTTCAATAAATAATAATAATAATAAAGATTAAAAACCTTGGGCTTGTTCTCGCAAAATGGTAATCCCCACGCCAAGATTAGAGCCATCACTTTCCAATTCTTCGTGGGAGTATGAACGCCATTGGCAATTTCTTGGACGCCTAAAAACCGAAAGAAAAAGAAGAAGAAAAAATTATATATATATATACATATATCATGGAGGTTCAAAGAAGAAAGTAACAAATGAATAATACCTTCGCTCGCGATTCCTAGAGGTGTGGTATCAACATTGACGCTACTACTATTCGTGAGGCGTGTTTTCAATGTTAGCATTTTTGCTATCGGAATACATACTCTCAACATGAGTATTCCCACCATCACCTCCATCGAAGAGGGGGCATCTTTTTATGAAACTCTGCCGAGGAGTTTTGACCAAAGGATGAGACACTCTCATTTTCTTGGATTATTGGCGGGCTTTTGTGGTAGCTTCATTTTCCAAGGCAACTCGTGCATCCCCCTAACATAAAGAAAATTTAAAAATAAATAAGGGCAAAAAGGAGAGAAAATGTTGAAGCAAGGTTGTTCCCCCTCATTAAAAATATAATACATAACTCTCATGCATGGATACATGAATTAGATGGATGATGGATGTATACTAACATTATGTTTACATAAATGCTTGGTGGACCCCACCGTGGGTTTCATGTCATTCAAATGCATGATGCATGTTGGTTGTGTTACATGTGCATATGGTGCCTATTCATAGTTTTTATTATAAAAATATTTACCATGTTGAACCCCCAAAAATATAAAAAAATAAAAAAATAAAAAAATAAAAATAAAAATAAAAATAAAAATAAAAAATAAAATTAAAATTAAAAAAATGATTGATGAAAATGATGATGAGAAGAGAAAAAAAAATGTTTGGAAAAAAAGTGAGAGGAGGGTCTTTGTTGCAAAATTTATGGAGAAATAAAAAAAAATATGAAAGTTAGAGGGTTTAATTGCAAAAACATGAAGAATATGAAAAATATGGAAGTTTAAGGGTTACTTGCAAATATTGAAGAAGTGTGGAAAAAGGGAAAAGTTAGAGGGGTTAGTTGCGTGAAAATTATGAAAATATGTTAAAATATGAAAGTTAAAGGGTTTAATTGCAAGAAACTATGAAAAATAGGAAAACATGGAAGTTTGGGATTCATTTGCAAATTTTGATGAAATAAAAGAGGGTTAGAGGGCCTGGTGGCATAAATTTTTAAACTTTTAGAAATTCAAAAGGTTAATGTGCAAAAAATGACATAAGGACAATACCTTGTAGTGGAAGAGCCTCTTCAATCTCAATATTTTCCTCTACTCCAATTTTGTCTTCCATCCCAACATTGTCGCCAACTCACAATGTTTTCTCTCGACAATCGATATTCAAATCTTGAACGCTTACTTGATCTAGATTTAAGACATTATCAAGTTCATTAAAGATGCTAAGTAAGTATATATATATATATATATATATATATATATATTTCTTACCATGGGAGCTCACGTGCATCTCTAGATCTAATGCGAACATCATCAATTCTGAAGGACTTTGAATAGCCCTAACATTGTCTAATGGGGTGTCATGAATTTGTATCCCTATATTGAAAATAGACTTTGAGTTAAAACATGGACTTTGAGTCAAATAAAAGTATGAAGTAACAAAGTTTGACTTTGAGTCAAAATTCTGACGCTGAGTCAAGTAAAAATGTGAAATTACAAAAGTTTGACTTTGAGTCAAATAAAAAACACAAAGTTTAATTTTTGAGTCAAAAAAATTTTAAGGAAAGGATTTCAGAAGGAAAAATTTTTGATATAAAAAATAAAAATTTTGAATTTTTTGAAGATAAAAATTAATTAATAAAGAAGAATAAAAAAATTCGAATTTAAAAAAATAATAATAATAATAATAATATATAAAAATAAATGAAATAAAAATCATATTTGAAGGAAAAGAAGGAAAAAAATCATTGGAAAAATAATAAATATCAAAAAGAAAAGAAAAAGGGAGTGAAAAGAAAAGAAAAAAATTCCTAGGGTTTTTGGAAAATTTTCTTTTGCGAAAGAAAAGTGGTAAAGGAAAATTTGATTTTTCTTTTTGGAGAAATAAATAACAAATAATTGAATAAATAGAATTGACATACCTTCGCTCTTTGTCGCTTTGATGAGACAATTGGGTCAAGAGTAAGATCGCTGTCATCAATGAATATATTTTCATTGATAACTGCGTGGCCCTTCAAGATCGCCCTCGCCTCCCTATTAATGTTTCTCTTGTCTCTCAAGTCATCTTCGATCAACAATGAATGCCTCGCTTGAAAAAGCTTCAACAGCTTCTCAACCATTTCAGACATAAACAAGTATAAGTCTCCTTCTATCATGCATCGGGATGTAGAATGAGCTAGATGTCCTTTGGTGAGAAAGATGGAGCCAGTACCCCGCAAGATTTTCGGGAGAAGGAGCCTTCCTGGGAATATTAATGAACGCCGGAGTATGCTGATCGTATCCAAATTGGCGCCCAAATCGATGTGGATTATAAGGTTCCGCAAAAAAATCTCCTCAGACACCAAGCGTAAGAATTCCACAACGTAAGATTTATCACATATTCCATGGTATACGAATCCAATACATATGGTCCAATGCGTATCTCGAATCTCGTATCACCTCGCTCATTATGGTGCATGAATGAGAAAGGGCGAGATATGAAATTGCTTTTCACGTCGGATAAAGTTCCTCACATACATAGGATTGGTAAACGGAGTCGCTACTGAATTCATAAATTGGCAAAGATCTTCGGTATTCTCAAAGAACCTGTGGATACTGAGGTATCATGTCGCTCATCCTCCTTTTGAGATATATGCTCCAAAAATAATAACCACTTAAGCATACAAGAAATGAGCAGGAACACCGTGGTGGAATATCCCGTCCTCTTCTCGTGGTTTAGCCATGGCATTTAAGCTCTAAGTATAAGCGCGCTAGCACCGCAGGGCAAAAAGCTACTCTCCTCCCGCGCGCGATGTCGCATGCCATCATAAAAACTCGGTCTAATTACTTTGTGATCACCCCAAGATGATAAAAAGCAAATCCACAATGCTATGAAAGCAACTAAACTCGCTTTTGAAAAACAAGCATTGAGGAGGATTAGACGCCGATCTACGACGGGAGCTATGTCTTGATTTCCCTAAAGAACTCCACCCAATCCTCAAAGAATACATCTTCGCCGACGCTTTGCTTTGAGAGCCATCGAAAGATGTCGAAAAGATTTTTAAAATAGAAAGTTCTGTGGTCATATCTTCGCAGAAATTGTGTCATTAGGAGGTATGACTTCATCATAGATGTCTCCGCATTGGAAGTCCTCCCACCCTTGATATCCCATAATGAAATCCTGAACTTCCGCAAGAAGTGAAAGTGTTAGTATCGGACACCATAGTTCTACTAGCGCTTTATAAAAGTTTATGTCAAAATCAGAGCGACCGATCAAGACACAAATCCCGCCCATCAATTCTCCCGCTTCGCATATCTCCGCGAGTAGTTATTCACTATAAATTTGGCCCACTGCTGAATACCTAAGATCAATCAAACTATTTTTGATTGGTTCCCTCACCCTTCCATCCGGGTGGTGATTGATGACTTTTGATCCAAGGGTTTCAATGTCTTCAAATCTTTCACTTCTCCTTCGTGTTTCAAGCAAATCGCACTCGCTAGGCTCGCCTTCAAACCAACTGTTTGTAGGACACTTGCAATAGCTCAATCGACTTGATAGCGCTCACCCACTCTCGATTGTTCTCCTCCCTCATATATGATTGCGGGTTCGGCCTCGTAATCAAACATAGGAGTGGGCGCATGAAGGTTTGACCTTGGGGAACTTTCATTATAATTTTCGCTCATATCCCAAAAGGTTGAGATATATTAGCCATAAAAAAAGGATTGGGGATTCCTACTTCTCACTCAAACTCACCAAAAGAATTTCGTGGAGACAAGTAGGAAGGGGGCATTTGTTTA
>NC_052471.1:18830130-18930852 GCF_009730915.1 Dioscorea cayenensis subsp. rotundata
AATTAGAGAGTTACAACACTAAACAAAGTAAATTATTGCTTCATAATGATTCAACGAGAGTTTTAGAAAAAAATGATGTAATTATATTCACAAAGAAGGTGGTAAACATAGAATATGCACCTTGGAGAACAAGGCCTAAAAGGCACAACTGTGATCCCGTAGTATAGCCTTTCTTGTTGCAACAACTTATTTGGCACTCAATCGTGTTAAATTGTAATTAAATCTCTATCTTCCTGCTCAATTTCATGACCATTTATACGGTGCATATATCTATAAAATGTCCAGAGTTGCAGATGAATCAAGATATGTTACCTTGTATGCTAGTCCAAGAGCAACACCAACTATAAATAAGAAGAAAGGCATAACGAACCGCGTGAGTAACCCTATTCCATGGTGAATGGTTGATTGCGTGAAAAAATACCAAGATCATCAACCGTGATCAAGAGCTGTAAGAAAGAAGCATGCAATGAAACAAACTAAATGTGTTTTTTTTCCTCGAATAAGAGAAGCTCAATACATATAATAAAATAAAAATAAAAAGTATTCATGATATGCAAAATATTGGCTAGTAGGGACACTGATCACTACTAATAATCTATCCCACTTTCTTTATTTATTTTCTTATCCGAATATCTTATTATATTTCTAAATTTATTTTATATTATTTTTATTAATAAATTTCATTATTTATTCATTTTTATGAAGCAACACTACTTGTACTCAAAAGAATAGTCTAGCTAACACAGACAAACAGAAGACTTAATATAATTAAGTGGTTTAATCCTGCTTTAAAACAAATTACTCGCCCACTTGTGTTATTATTTAATAGAACAACTCGCAAGATTGGAGTATCTACTAAACTCCGCCATGCAGAGCGAATCATATTAAGTTTTGTGCTGGTAAGAATATGGGCCGCACTCACACAAAATACATGGCTATATGTAACCTTACTGAGTTCCAAAATAAGCTATAAGAGGATCACTATTAAAAATTGAATAAAGACCAAGCACCAAACGGAAGTTTCCACCTATCAGCTGTTGGTGTGCAAACAGGTTGGTTTGCAGCCATGTGATAGCCAGACTAACTAAATGCAACTATTTTCAGATTAATCCACTTTAGGGACATCCTTTTAGCAAACAAGAAAAGATAGAAAGTTTCCACTCAAATGGGCATCCAAAGGACCTGAACACATGAATTCCATTTGTGTATTCCACCAGAGTAATGGATGGTAAAAGGAAGTGCTGTAAAATCAGACATACTCTGGGCAGTATGGTCAGGTGACAAAAGACAATTAATGACACAAGAGACATGCTCTAGTAAGTAACAGAAAGTGTCTACATTCCATATAGATGCATCTTAGATTTGTGACAAGAAGAAAGCCTTTGTAGCCTACTAAAGTTCTACTCGTAGAGCATAAGTCTAACGATAATCAAAAGAGACACATCAAATACTATTAGTAGGAAAATAAAAACACAATACAATCTTTACCACTACGCAGTCCTCAGAAACTTGAAGTTCCTTGAATCCATTATGACTACGGTTCTCAAAATCAAAGCAAGGCACTTTTGCTTTACGACAATTCCTTATGTCATCAATGCTCTGAAATGCATTAAAGGGAAATTTTAATATTAAGGAAAATTTTTAACAGTTACCAATATAGGAACATTAATGAACAACCAAAATTATAAAAAAAGTTTACAACATAATCGTAGAGTATATAAATATATCAAAAAGGAGACAACCTAAAGAGGCATGCTAATGAATGCATAAATAATTATGTGTAGAATGGTGCATTTTAGAGTATAGTATGATCCTCGCAAACCAACCCACAATAACATGCAAAAACAATACCAAGTATTTTCTAGAAAAGTCATAAAGACCAAAAGTCCATTGATAAGTCTAACTGAAAAGATATAATTAGCTGCATCTTGAAGCATCTAATGCTATGAATTTTGAAAAAACAAGCAGAATATAGGCAGACCAATATGCAGCAGTAGACCAAGGAAAAAAAAAAGACCACTATGGCACAATGGATATCTGTCCACACAGTTTTTATGGAAAATATCACTCAAAACATGAGGCTTTTTCTTCAGCCATGTACCAGCTTTCACATCAATGGAAGAAAGAATATGGAAATGATCATCTCTAAAACCAAGGGGTGTCACATTCAAAAAAATTAGGAATGTCAAGAATCAGACTATACAAACAAATAGATAATCATAAGTGAATGACAAAGCTTTCCAAATTTTAATCGAAGTCAAACAAGGCAAGAACTCCGCACAATCTTTAAAACCAGACCTCCATGCAATAATAGGATATCTAGCAAAAAGGTATCTCCTACAACAAAATGAATTTACCGACAAGCAACAAAGAAGGAAGACAAAAATCACAAGATTTACAAATTCTGCACCTAAACCAAACAAGACAAGAAATCAGCTGACTAAACTACTAATAACATACTTCTCCAAAGACTACAAGCTGCAGAGAACCATCACAAAAATCTCACCGTAATGCAACACAAACCAAAACCACAAACAAGAGAGGAAATTAGGAATCGGGCGATGGAAGCTCAAGGGATCGGGCGATGGGAAGCCCCGATCGAGAAGAAGTCTCGCAGGGACATCGAGTAGCAGTCACGACCGCGGCTTCACCGGGTAATGGTGCGACGCCGAGAAGAGGATTGTCGAGGTTGGAGCACAAGGCTGGTTTGATCTAGGGTCGGACCAAGCGTAATCCCAAGTTCGAACGGATATGTTTTTTTATTTTTATTTTTTATTTTAATTATTTTTTAATTATTATAATGAAATTAATTTTTAGTTCCTCTCCTTCACTACTATTTTTTCCCCTTAATTGAATTCTTTATAAACACATTTTAATGAAATGTTTAGTTTGATATTATAATTTTGAATTCAATTTTAGCTGCACATAACAAATTAGTTGATAAATTAATCAAAATAATGTGATTAATTTAGTAAAATTGATTTTTTTTATATTTTTATAAAAATATGTTCAAATTTATTAATTTAATAAATAAAATATTAATTTTTAGATCCGTTTACAATCCCTTTCTATTAGAAACAGATTAAGAACTAATCTTTTCTATTATTTAATAATATTTAAATAAAATATTAATTTTTAGATCCGTTTCTAATCCCTTTCTATTAGACACTGATTAGAAACAGATCTTTTCTACTATTTAATAATATTTAAATAAAATATTAATTTTTATATCTAGTTTTTTTTTATTAGAAACAGATCCTTTTCTACTCTTTCGTTCCTTTTTATTAAAAACGGATTTGGAATGGATATTTTCTAATACTTAATAATATTTAAATAAAATATTAATTTTTAGATTCATTTCTAGTCATTTTCTATTAAAACGGATTAGGAACGGATCTTTTCTACTATTTAATAATATTTAAATAAAATATTAATTTTTATATCTAGTCTCTTTCTATTAGAAACGGATTAGAAACGGATTCTTTTCTACTATTTAGTCCCTTTCTATTACAAACGGATTAGGAACGGATATTTTCTAATATTTAACAATATTTAAATAAAATATTAATTTTTTAGATCCGCTTTCTAGTCCCTTTCTATTAGAAAACGGATTGAGAACGGATCCTTTCTACTATTTAATAATATGTAAATAAAATATTACTTTAGATCCGCTTTCTAATCTCTTTCTATTATAAATGGATTAGAAACGGATATTTTCTAATATTTAATAATATTTAAATAAAAATATTAATTCTTAAACTGCTGACACCCTTTTTCTATTTGAAACGCTTTATAAACGGATTTTTGTCTAATATTTGATAATATTTAAATAATATAAAGTTATGTTTTAATCCGCTTTCTAGTCCCTTTCTAGTAGAAATGGATTAGAAACGGATAGTTTTTAAAATTTTAATAAATCATATTTTTAAATCGCCGTTTGGAAACCGTTGTTATTAAAATCATATTTAAAACGATTGTTATTCCGTTGCTAATCTATTGCAAGTACAAACATAATAAATTTCGTTTCTAATATTCTATTTTTAAATAGTAACTTTCTTGTAGTGGTAATGATCATTGTAAGGAAAGAACACTTCACATTCTTAACATAAAAGCACTTATCAAACTCCCCCACAGTTAAGCTTTTGCTTGTCCTCAAGCAAAGAAATAAAACATTGAAGCGTAGAAGAAGGAAAGATTGAAAGTGCTCGGTCTTAGGTTCACTCAAAGTATGCAAGAAGAGCATTCCCTACAACTATGGGAAATTTAAACAAAGAATACGAAAAATCAATGCTCTAGCTAAAAAAACTTTAATCAAAAAGGACAACAACCCAAAAATCATGTAAGTGTGTGTAAACTCGCTCAATTCAACCCAAAGTATACTCCCTCAAAGTTTCTAATTATAAGGAACTTATTCAACTACAAAGCATAACATTACCAAAAAGGTGGTATTAGCTTCACGATCCTCTAAGGTAGTCCTTTCGGAAGTGGCCGCTAAGTTGGCTTTCACACTTTCAAGGTTGTAGCTCTTTCTGCCTGGGTGGTAGCTTTCACTCATCTCATGAGATAGCTCTTTTTCTCTCATTAGGGCACAACTAGTATCCCGACTTATGACAGTAGCTTCATTCTTCATAGTTGGTAGCTCTTTCCACCGCAAATGCACAACTAAACCATATGTTTTCTTTCATTTCACTTTTCCAAATTTTGTTTTTCAGCAAAATAGAACAAGAAACAAAACTAATTAGTTGCTTAATCATCAAACTTGAGTTTCCAAAAGAGTTTCATGAGTGAGTGGTGCAACAAGTGTCAATTGGGCAAAAATTCCTAGAAATTCAATTAAAAACTAGAGCATGAGAACATTCAATATTAAAAATTCTCCTAGACTCAAAAATACAAGCATTGAAACTAAGGTGAATCGCCATTGACTACGTGAGCATGTATATCAATCAAAACTCATGATGTAAAAGACATGTGCAACGTGAACTCGCCCCCCACCCTCCCCCACACACAAACACACACTTAAGATGTACATTACCCTCAATGAACACATGAAAGCACCATAGAAAGTATAGCAATCAAGAAAAATATGTGGGAGTGGGCAATCGAAACAATATTCCCCTGAATCCTAATGTTGCGTTTGATGGATCTAAAACCTTGGGAGTGAAAAGTTCCAATGGATTGTGAAGCACACATGACCCTCGCTAGTCGTGGTCCATGACTAGTTCTCAATTCCCCATACTCGACAAGACCAACTGCACGCATACACAAGGGGGTTCAGTGAAGCTCAATAAAAACAAAAACAACTAAGAAAGAGGATGCTTTCTAAGTGTACAAGTACAAAATAAAATGCAGAAATAAAGAAAAATATAAAGTCAAAGTAAAGCAAGGATGCATCAAGCGTCGTTGTCATCTTACGCCTGGCTCCACCGCTAGCCGGGTAGTGGTGGACTAGGTAGATCGATCGGCGCATGAATCGGTGATGATGGTGCTAGAGGAGCCAGAGAGGTCCGGGGTTATAGCACAAATGGTCATCTCACGCCCTCACTCTATAAACCGCAGAAATGTAGAAACGCCACCATGAACTCAAGGCGTCATGTACATATGTCCTCACTGACCAAAGAATCTCAATCCGTAGTACACCTACAAAACTCTTGAGCCTCTTAAAAGGATCATAGGATCGAGATGGAGAAAACATGCAAACTGGGCGATCCTCGTGGCCGCAGTGTCTCCCTCACTCAGATGTTTTGCATGGCCCTAAGCGGTATTTGAGGAATCTCCACTATGTTGTCTCTACTCCCAACTATCTCTCGTGTAAGTGTAATCAATGCATACACTCCGATCGACACCCATGAACCATCCCCATCAATCTCATAGTCTCTATACCGTGGGAGTAGGTACAGACTGCCTTCTCGCACCCTGATCGCGCCAAGTAAGCCAACACCGGCTAACCAACCTCATGATATAAGGACCATAGAAAAAGGTACCGATCCTCGCATACTGCCTCTGATATCGTATATACTCGTAGGATGTTCCCATGTATGGCGGTGTGCTTTGTACCATACAACATAGGTAGTAGCTCCCCGCCGGGCTGAGCACACCATTACTCGCCACCACGCCTCATTTACGACCCCGCCTGTAATGGCGTGAATATATCTCAGAACTCCGCCGGAGAGGCAGTGGTCTTGGAAACCCGGGCCCATGACGCCTTGTCCACACAACGATCAGACAGAAAGCGCCGCGGCATTAAACTCCTAGGATAACTGTGAACAAGTGTTCATACTCCTCAACTCTAGTGTATGCCGCATCATATAGTCCCATCTAGATCGAAACCGAGTCACACCTGTTATGGTAAAATCGCCCGAGGGCTCAGAAACTCTAGAGCTCCTATAATCACAAAACTTAAATACGAGTGATCGAACTCGAATGACGCCAAAACCTTGAGTGACAATGTGTGGATGACAAGCTCTCTGATCGACAATAAACGGCCCCAACTCACAACTCGCAAGCATATCCTATCTCTCTCCACTATATCACCCGCCGCCTAGATCTTTTCTCAAAGTGCCGCCTATGTCCCGCAAAACACGGATCGGGTCCAAATACCCGTATCTGACAACCACTTCAAAGAGAGCCTCGATGCCTGTGAATCACAAAATCCATGCGCGCTCAATCAGCGACGACTCGCGGTGCTTACTATCATAAGCCGATCCGCCATATCCCGCAAAATTAAAACATAAAAATCGTGAGCAAAAGCATTCTCTAAAATTACTGGTAAAAGTCCCACATGATCATGTGAAATTTGCACACACCAAAGCAGGGATCTCACCAAGTGTGAAAAAGCACGGCCGCTACCACCAAACTAAACATACACCTTTCAGTATCATTTTCTACTCTTTGTTCTAAGCATGCATAAACCTTATAAACATACACATGAAGCAACATTCATCATTTTAATTGATTAAAATCAATTTATGGTGAAGAAAAGAGGAATTTGGCTTTTACCAACAAATCAAGATGAAAACCTTCGAATTCAAATTTGAAAATTCAAGTAAAACACCTCTAGATCAACGTATAAGATCGGAGAGTAGTGAGAGCCTTCTTTGAGCGATTGAGTTTAAGAATGAATAAACCCAAATAGATTTTGAAGAAATCCCTCGTCTTTGCTCTGTCCGCATATCTCACACGGGCGTGGAAATTATCCATGCCTGTGACTCCATAGGGAGAGAGCCACAGGGAGACACACATGCCCTGCGCTCGGAAAACACTCTTTACCTCTTTGACGCAACCACGTGGGCATGCAAAATTTCCCATGCCCGTGTGCCCACCCACTGTGGGCATCTCCACGCCTTGAGCTCCTCCTGCGTCCAACCGAGAAAATTCTTTAAGTATTTCCCACGCCCGTGAGGAATTTCATGGCGTGGAACTCATACAGCCCGCTCACGGGCAAACGTACAACCTGTGTATTCTCGGGATAGAAGAGGACTCTTCTACAGAGATCCACACGGGCCTATGGGAATTACCCACGCCCGTGCGTTTGTCAGCGGGTCATCCACGGGGCAGAGTCCACACTGTGTCTTCTCAGGAAAATTCTCTTAGTCTATGCAGGAAGACACATGCCCATGCGGAAATTACCTACGGGAGTGCAACCATTGCTAGATCACTCACAAGGACAAGTCAACACCTGTGCAGATTTCTCGGATGAGCTTCTCAAATGATAAAACCCCGCGAGCGTGTGGAAATTCCACTACACCGTGCCTTTTCTATTGGATGCCTTAGAAAAGCTGCCAGGAGCTATGTAGAAAATTCCTGAACCTATAAATACACTTTTCGGAGCTTGCTTTTTATCATGGAAGAAATTCACCAAAGAAACACGCACTAACATGCTCAAATGACCAGAAACTTTACACACACATTTTAAAAACACAATATACACCAATGATCCAGGAGAAAATCACGGCAATAGCATCTAAAAATCAGGACACCAACACTCAAAGCCTTATTCATGCAAACACTAAACTAAAAGCTAGAAAATGGTAAAGACTTGGGTTGCCTCCCAAAAAGTGCTTGTTTAACGTCACTTAGCTTGAAGTACCTTGTCTTCCCTCACGGGGGTTCGTAGATGAAGGTTTCCCTCTTATCCATGACTTGGAAGCACGATGAACATAGTCTTTTGGAGGTAGAGGGAGTGTTGTTGAGCTTGTTACCACTTGAGGCTTCGTCACCCTTGTTACATTCTTGTGCATCCCCAACAGCCATGGGGAATTTCTTGTGGCATCTCCTTGCTTGCTTAATCTTTTGGAGCATCTTCTTTATGATCCCCGGAGTAGATGGTACCTTCTCCTCTAGACCAAGCATCATCAACTCCTCATTCTCCACTTTTTGGTCTAGCAACCCCTCGTAACGGTCCGGATTCAACATTTCCTGGACATATTCATCAATTAGTTCATCGGTAGTGTCAAGAAAATAGAGAGTATCATCAAAGTCAAGAGAATGTAGCATGGCTTCGGTGAGGCAATATGTGAGCTTGTCATCTCCAACCGTCATTATCAACTCCTTGCCGTCTATGTCTATAAATGCCTTCGAAGTGCACAAGAAAGGCCTCCCAAGTATCAAAGGAACATCTACATCCTCATCGACATCTAACACCATGAAGTCTACAAGAATTATGTACTTGTCCACCTTGATAAGCACATCTTAAATGATGCCCCTCGGATGCCTCACTGTTCGGTCTGCCAATTGTAATGTCATCCAAGTGGGCCTAGGCTCTCCCAAGCCTAGATTATGAAAGAACGGGTATGGCATGACGGTGATACTAGCCCTTAAATCTGCCAATGCCATCTCTTCACCAAAATTGCCAATGTTGCACGGAATCACAAAGCTTTCGTGGTCTTTTTTTTGTTTAGCATATTCTTTTGCAACACCACCGAATAAGAGGCATCTAAGATCACCGATGCACTCTCCTCCAACTTTCTCTTGTTGGTCAAAAGACCTTTCAAGAAGTTGGCATACCGAGGCATTTGAGACAACCCCTCCACAAAAGGAATGTTGATGTGCAATTGCTTAAATAGGCCCAAGAACTTCTTGTATTGCTCATCATTTTGGTCGTTCTTCAATCTTGATGGAGAAGGGATTCTTGTCTTGTAAGGTGGGTGTGCCACTTCCTTTTCTTTGTTAGCTCTTGATGAATGCGATCCGCAAGTGCACGGAGTCGTCAAGTAATACCTCCTCGATGCGAGCACGAGAGGGTCGTATTCCCAGGCCCAAGGATCTACCCTCACTTCCTCTTCGCTTATTGTCTCAGCCGATGATTCAGAAAGGTTTCTCTAATCTATTAATTTAAATAAGATAACTACAAGTGGAGACTAAAATACGGAGAGGGGTATAAAAATCGGGGAAAGGGGACGGTCACGGATGCGGATTCCCTAGGGGCTACTAAAGTGCACAGGATGCTAAGAATGTCATGCAATTAAAGGTTTGGACCTAGAGATTTCCTAGATTAGGTCATTCCGATGGTCACGGCCATTGACCCCTAATCCGGTATAAGTATTGACACAGAATTTCTTCCGATCAAATCCTCATACGATTGCATTAACAAGTGGGGAAATCCCTAATTAGGAGCCCGAACACAACTTGGTCTAGCCCTAATGGTGGAGGGGTACAGAATACCCGATGGTCACGGCATATTCGTACATGAATCCCTTCCAAACTTGGTGTGTCTAGTACAAGGGCGATGGTCACGCTACCAAGTACAACCCTAGCAGTTGGTTTCTAGAGTTCTCATGTAAGCAACACATCAAATGCACCAAGAATGAATCTCAAAACACAACAATTGCAATAAACAAACTTAAATCATCCAAATACACAAGTTCACTCCCAAGGTTCACCCGAGCATCCCGGTGACCTTAGGGGTCTACTCGTCCCATACAAACAAATCCAAGCAACAAATCCATGCAAACAACTACAAATGGCATAATAAAAACTCCCTCAAACAATGGAAGAAGGAAGACAAGCCAAGCTAGGTGGAAAGGCTTCCCACGGACGCCGCAATGGGGCGGCTTCCCTCGCTCGCTCTACAAACTCCCAAAGAAGAGATCGATGAAGATCTAGCCAAATCCGAGCTTCTCCCTTAGATTTCCCTTCTCCAAAAACATGTAATCTTGCCTCTCAAAGAGCTGGTGAAAATCGGCTTGAAGAACTCTCCTCAAAACTCCTCTCCTTGCCGTAGAAGAAATCGCCTTCTTATATACCCCGTCGAGTCCATGCGGGCTCCATGCGGGCGCATGGAGCCCGTGAAGCTCACGACCAAATGCCCAAAAACCTCGCCGGTGCTACGGTGCTGCATTACAGTGTTTTGTTACGAGACATTTAGTACGGTGTTTTTGCTACGAGCACCGAGCCTTGAGAATTTCCGACAGAAACCTCACGGGCATCCATGCGGGCGCATGGAGCCCGTGAAACTCCCAGCCAAATGCTCGCAGCAAGAACAATGACTTGCTACGATGCCGCTACGCTGATCGGGACCCCCAAAAATGCTCGCTTTTTGATGTCGAATTCATCCGGTTTGCATTTTTGAGCATTGTTTGACTCATTTAAGACCTGCAACACCGAAATAACCAATTTAGACATAAAACAGGCATCAATTCGTTAACATGTTCACAAAAGATACAAGATTAATAGATATAAAATACATACATTTAGGCGTTTATCAGCTCTCTCCTCAACCTCCATGACCTCGGATGCTTCAAAATTGGTCTTCTTACTTGAAAGCCTACCTTCAACCTCATGACCACTTCTCAAAGTGATTGCCTTCACATGTTCTCTTAGATTAGTCTAGGTATGGCTTGGCAAGCTTCCTTGTGGTCACTCCGATAGAGACTTCATGATTTGCCCACTTGATTTTCTAAATTATATAATGAAGTGGTGTGGTTGCGAAGTGTAGCCTCGACCGAATGGAACCGTGTACCCAATAATTGCACAAATCGGGTGAAGGCTTTCTCTAGATCGGACATCCAGGCCTCCAAGCCTGAAACTCTATTCTCCATGATTAGGGCTTGTGAAAACACAGTGGTGCAGTGGCCTTTTGTTGCACTTGGTTGTTCCATGAGAAATTAGGGTGATTCCTCTATCCCGAATTGTAGGTATTGCTATAAGGATTGCATTGGTTTCTCATTGTATTTCCCACATAGTCAACTTGCTTGATAAGTGCTTGTAGTGATAAGAATGCGAGTATTCTTTCTTTATGATGAGCATTACTTTTATCGGGTTTTTATCGCTAATATATATGCATTTATGTTACTTTTCATGCATATAGGGTTGTGAAGCCGAATGTTAAACAAAAAAGCCAACGTAGGTCATGAACGCACTATTTGGAGGAAATATTGAGAAGGTTCAAACACAAAAGTTAAAAAGTTGGGTTCAAGATGCAAGAATGTGTGCCAACCTCCTTGTATTCAAGTTAGCACAATGATTTGGAGGGGCACAAAGGCAGTCACATTCGAGTATCCAGGCTTGTGCATTGATAGCAAGATCTTCACCAATGAAGCCATTTATTGAAGAACCAAAGCGATCTATGATGTAAATGTGTGCCCGTTTATGTTATCTTGATGAAAACATGGATTTGGGAGTGTTTCGAGTCAGCTCATCAGCAGCGTGCTCTATTCACGACCCGGCCGAAAAAGTGAAGTTCGGAGAATCCATGCGGGTGTGTGGACTTTATCCACGCTCTATGTGGAATTTTCATTAGGCCCATGTGGAGAATCCACATGGGCGTGTGGATGACCGATTCCAGCCCTATTTAAAGCCGATTGCAGCCCCGATTTCAAGATGCTTTTATCCATCTTTTCCCAACCTTTCAAGAGGGCGCCGCCTAGGGTTTGGAGAGGTATTGGCAAGGGATTTGGAGAGGCTCTACGATTTTAACATCGTGCTCTATTTGGAATAAGGTTAGTGGGAGAGCTTTCATTGGCATCGATCTGGTGAGGTGTATCCTAGGCTGGACAAAGGGACCTTTAGAAGAGTCGAGACTTCTCCACAAGACCATTGTCACGGCTATCGAGGGGGTTTTCTATGGATTACTTGCTTTTACATTCGATTTCATTGTTGATTGTAACTAGCTCCATGGAGAACTAAACCCCCTAGTGGGTGCTTGGATTTGTGAACCCTAGGATGTATTTGTTTTGTTAAACCTTCTATTATGCTTTCATTAATCGATGCTTTAATTGAGTTCCAATCTTGAATGTTTGATTGACTGAATACTACCTTAGAGTGACACTAGGGTTGAGAGTTCTTATTGGTAACCCTTGTAAGTGCGTGACACACCACGAGAGTTAGAAAAAGCTAGATTGGAGAAGGTTGAGAGGGTGGGTCGAGGAGGTGGCGGGCGTCCCCCTTACCCTCCGTGTGATTTATCCCTACCTCTATTTCCTCGAGTTCTTTGTGGTCATCGTAAAGTGAATGGGCTAAGGGATGACCCTCCGCTGGGGCTTAGTTGTAAAGGTAACGGAGTGAAGCGTTGAAGTGATTTTAGCACCTAGGGCTTAATTTTGACTAGGGACCTTCCACTTGGACCAAAGACTTAGGTCTACATCTAGGAAGAGGATTTATCACTTGGAATCCCTAGAATTCATTGCGATTACATGACGAGTGTGAGGTGTTGAGATTTTTTTATTTCTCCTCCGAGACATGTATAGAGTTAGGCATGGTTCACCTTAGATTTGGGACCATGTATCGAAGGATCTCCATGACTCATTAATGCATTAGTTAGGAAGCATAATAGAGGGTTTTGCTCTTGAACCGATCGCCTAGGTGAAATAATATCCAAGTACCCCATTTTTATCGATTGTCATACCTCTCCCTTTACTTGTGCTTCTCTTTCTTGTCTTTTTTATTCTTATTTAAATTACATCTTGTTAACAAAACCATTATTTATCTTTCACTTGGTTAAGAAACAATTTAAGTATTTTTTATTCTCTACTCCCTGTGGATACGATACCCACTCACATGGGATTTATTACTTCGACACCCGTGCACTTGCGGTTTACACGCATAATCGGTGATGTCAAGTTTTTGGCGCCGTTGCCGCGGAGTAGGCGTTTAGAGATACTTTGCACTTTGTTTTCTTAGCTATTCACTCATTCATTCTATTTCATATCTTCTTTTTCTATCATCGTTCTGATTTTTCTTTTCTTTTGGTACTGCTCCAGGTTATGATCCGAGGAAATCCTTTGACATTGATTGAAGGAGATCTGGAACTTTAACGTACACTCAGAAGAAGAGGAAAAGAACTTGTGCAAAAACCGTCTAATCAAGATGAAATAGAAGTTGAAGGGTAAGATAATATGGCAGAACAGAATAAGCAATAGAGGACACTTTCTGATTATACTAGAACCTCAGTTTTGGGTACACAATCGAGTATTCTTCGACACCTAATCACAGCTTTGAACTTTGAGGTAAAACCGGCATTCATCCAAATGATTCAATAGTAAGCGCAGTTTAATGGTTTGGCCGATAAGGACCCAAACAACCACATAGAGATCTTCTTGAAAGTTTGTGATATGTTGGAGATTAATGGTGTATCCAATGATGCTATTAGATTGAGGGCTTTCCCATTCTCTTGTGGATTAAACATTGGAGATTAATGAAATGTTGAAGACCAATGTATCCAATGATGCGACATTCTCTTGTGGATGAATACATGCAAGAAATGTTTAATCCGGACCCGTACAAGGGTTTGTTCGATCAAGATGTGGACAATGAAGAAGTAATGATGCTTGGTCTGGAGGAACAAGTACCATTTAACTAGGGGATTATGAAGAAGGTGCTCCAGAAGATGAAGAGGGCAAGGAGACGCCACTGGAAATACACCAAGGCTATTGGGGATGTGCATGAACCGAACAAGTTGGATGAACCATTGTTAAGTGGTATCAAGCCTGATAACTCCTCCTCTACCTTCAAGAGACTTTGCTCATCATGCTTTCAAGTTATCGGTAAGAAGACAACCTTTATCTATAAACCCCCGTAAGGTAAGATAAGGTATGTCAAGATTAGTGACGTTAAACAAGTGCTTCTTGGGAGGTAACCCAAGTGTTTATTGTTTTCTTAGTTGTTAATTAATGTTTGCATGAATAAAGTGTTGAGTGTTGGTGCCAATATGTTTTGATGCATTGCTGTGTGTTTTCTTGTGGATTTTTGATGTCATCGCTCTTTCATATAGATTTGGTGAATTTTTGGTCATGCGAGCTAGTTTCTCATGTTTTCACTGGTATATTTTGCATAATAGAGTAGGCTCTGAGTGTGTTTACATGTTAGAAATTTTCTGCAGAGCATGTAGAGTTTTTAAGGCATCTAGAGAAAACGCACGGGACTCTGAAATTTCTCTGGATGCCAAAATTTCCACACGCCCATAGCATTGCACTGTGAGCTCGTCCAGAGAAGGCACAGGGGCGTGGACGCGCCCTTGTAAATGACTTTGTGACACCCGCATGCCTGTGGGTAATTTCAGCATGGGCGTGTGTTTCCCTGCAGAGAGTTAGCAATTTTTCCTCAGAGCACACAGGGGGTGGACACACCCCTGTGGGCGAACTTATAGCAAACACACGGGCATGGGTATTTTACACATGCCCATGTGGATCTCTATAGAAGAGCACTCCTCCATCCAGAAAATATACAGGGGCGTGTGTCTGCCCTTGTGAACCGCACAGTAATGATACACGCCCGTGCAAAATGTCCACACGGGTGTGCGAAACACTTAGAGAATTTTCTCAGTTGGATAGAGAGGGTACAGGGGCGTGTGTTTTCCCTTGTGAGTCTCTCATGTGGAGGCGCACGGGCATGGGTAATTTCCACACAACCGTGTGGATGTGCAAGAATGACAAGGCTACATTCCTTCTTTATAAATCCTTCAAGGCCCTTCTCCGTAACATACCTCCAAACACTCAGGGAACACTCTCCGACATTCTCCCGACCTCCCATTGTTGATTTTGAGTAGATTATTTGAGTTTCTCGCTGATTTCACTGGTCTTAAGTTCATCACATCGGTAAACCCTTGTTTTATCTTGTTGTTGCCCTCATTTGATTCTATTTGATTTTTTTTATTAAACTGGTGAATGTGCCTCGGTTTCATGCTAAAATGGCTATGATATGTTTTTAATGAGCTCTAAAAGTGAGGAAGAGGTGTATTCGTGGATTTTTCCACAAGGGTTGTGCGGTCTTCACGCCTCGTGAATCCACATGGGCATGGGAAATTTTCACACGACTGTGTGGATTCCTGCAGTATTAAGTTATGAATGAATCTAATCAATTTCTTTTCAAATACATGCTGGTATAGCCCCAGATCGAAGAAAACAGCTGGTAAGCGTCCTAGAGAGCTAACTCCTATTCCAGAAGGCATGTAATTTGCACTTCCCGAACATCAAGCTTGATTTAAGCGACTAGCGAAGCTTAAGTTTGGTCAGACATGAATCCCAGATGTGAGTTCACTTAGGGAAGTGCAGTTAGCACATGACATGGCTAATGAGGTCGAGGAGTTACTATCGGTGGGTAGTTGGCGCTAGTCGCTGATTATTCGTAACCCGGTTATCCGCCTACTCACATTGGAGAGTGCTCGCCTCATTTGAGTTTGACCGCCTACACTCATTTTTCATAGCATCGCCAGCATTCGCTAAGAGCTTTTGGGTAGCATCATAGTATGAGCGCCACGCAGTTTCCTCCGTTAGACTGGATTATATGATGAGGAGTTCGAAAGTGAGACGAAGGAGTATGATGAGTGACGATCGACTATTCGGGAAGCTTAACCCCCATAAAGCCTATAGAATTTTATGTGGTCAGGGTCGGTATGAATCAGGAGTGTCCAAGGCTACATGCCTTTGTCAACCTACTTATAGGTATCTTCACACCATCCTTAGTAGATCAGTGAACGATCTCTCGATGACAAAGACGGGAGTCCTTAGCGTAGCGGAACTCTATATTTATACTCCATGGGGCGGAACGAGCCGATTCATTTGGGACACATTTTAGTGGAGTATCCGAAGCATCGTAAGTGTATCCCGTGCTTGGTGTCATTTTCTCAGTGCCCATACATTACTAGACTCATCTTGGGGATGGGCCTACGAGACACGATTAGAGGCCGATCAAAATGATAGTCACCGAAAGACCCTCGGGTTAGAGATAATGAGTCTCATGGGTATGATTAGGAAATATCCGAATGGTGTTTATGTGCTGAATATGCCCCTACCAGAGCTATTTGTATCTGAGGAAGCTATAGTAGAGGGGTCTCAGCTAGCATTAGAGTCACACTGAGTAGAGATCGATAAGCGGTCCCTCCAGCGCATGAGCCCCCACCATTGCGGATATTCTCTCCAACTCAAGCTCATGATCGATTTGAGTGGCTCAAGGGTGTTGTAGACACCCCATGCCAGGATGTGGCCGAGGTCTGCGTACACACATGCCGTAAAACCACAGCGAAGCTCTGCTGGTAACGGTTCGATATCACATGCCAGCTTGGTCGAGCGAGACATCAATATTACCATTTGAGATGTGAGCCCCAACACCGCTGATCCACCAAAGATCGCCTCCTTCACCAAAGAGAGCGTAGACCCTTTTGATGACACTAACACTTGATATCATTTTCATTTTTATTACCTTTGTATTTTATTTTGGACTTATATACTTAGAAAGGACTTTTTTTCTGAGTTTATTTTTCGTTTTGATGTCCCGAGTTGTATTAATTGTATCATCTTTTATTTACTCAAGTTTTTTTTGTTTTTATTGATCTTCACTAAATCCCCTCGTGTATGCGTGTAGATGGTCTTGTCAGTATGGAAACTTAGAATTAGTCATGAACGCGTCCAAGGTGCTTTTCGACACTGGCCGTAGCGCCTATCACTAATTCGTTAGAACAACACTCCTAGGATGCAGCTTCATCAAATGCAACACTAGAAGTCGGGAGTATTGTTTTGATTGCTTCTCCCACATATTCCTCGTCTCGTATATTATGAGTAAGCTTGCATGTGTATATTGGGGACATGTACAACTTAAGTGTGTGTGGGTAGGGAGTTTGCATAATGCACATCTCCTTTATACCGGTTTTTGATTGATATACAAGCTCACATAGCCAATGGTGGTTCACCTTAGTTGTAATGATCGTATTCTTGAGTTTAGGAGAATTTTTAACATTGAATCGTTCTCATGCTCTAGTTCTTGCTTGAATTTCTAGGAATTTTTGCCCCTAGTTGACACTTGTTGCAAGATCTCACTCTTTTAAACTCTTTTGGAAACTCAAGTTTGATTATAAAGAGCCTAGTTATAGTTGTTTCTTTTGTAAACTATTTCAACCAAAAAAAGGAAAAAGGAAAAGAAAGAACAAAATAGTTTTATTTTTTTTAGTTGTGCTTATTGGGTGGGAAAGAGCTACCACCCATGAAGTATGAAGCTACTCTCATAAGCTCGGATACTAGTTATGCACTAATGAGAGAAAGAGCTATCTCATAGGATGAATGAAAGCTAGCACTCGATAGAAAGAGCTACCACCTCAAAGTGTGAAAGCCACCTTAGTAGCCGCTTTGCAAAGGGCTACTTTAGAGGATATGTGAACCTACTACCTTCTTTTTAAGTTTTGTTACATTTTTGAAGATAAATAAGTCCCTTATACTTAGAACTTTGAGGAGTTTACCTTGGGTTGACTTGAGTGAGTTTACACACACTTACACGACTTCGGGTTTGTTGTCCTTTTTGATTCAAGTTTTTAGCTAGAGCATTGATTTTTCGTATTTAGTGCTGAATTTCCCTTACTTATAGAATGCTCTCTTTACATGTTTTAGTGAACCTAAGGCTAACCACTTCCAATATTTTCTTCATATATACTTCAATGTTTTAATTTTTGCTTGAGGACAAGCAAAAGCTTAAGTGTGGGTGAGTTTGATAAGTGCTTTTGTGATAAAAATGTGAAGTATTCTTTCCTTATGATGAGCATTACTATTATCAGGTTTTAGCACTAATATGTGTGCATTTATGTTACTTTCATGTGTATAGGGTTGTGAAGCCAAATGTTAAAGAAAGAAGCCAATGTAGGTCATGAACTCACTATTTGGAGGAAATCTTCATAAGGTTCAAATGCGAAGTCATAAGTCAGCTTCAAGATGCGAGAATGTGTGCCAACCTCCTTGTATTCAAGTTAGCACAATGATTTGGAGGGGCACAAAGGCAGTCACATTCGAGTATCCCAGCTTGTGCATTGATAGAAAGATCATCACTAACGAAGCCATTTATTAAAGAAGCAAGGCGATCTACGATGCAAACGTGTGCCCATTTACGTTACCTCGATGAAAACATGGATTCGGGAGTGTTTTGGGTTACTACTGTAGCAGGTTCTATTTACAGGTGGCCAAAAAAGTGAAGTTCAGAGATTCTACAAGGGCGTGTGGTTATTATCCACGCCCATGTGGAATTTCCACAGGCCCGTGTGGAGAATCCAGATGGCCGTGTGGACTCCTGATTCTAGCCTTATTTAAGGCCGATTTCAGCCCTGATTTTAAGAGGCTTTTTTCCATCTTTTCCCCAACTTTCAAGATGGTGGCGGCTAGGGTTTGGAGAGATATTGTCAAAGAATTTGGAGATTTTCTACGGCTTCGACATCGCACTCCATTTGGATGAAAGTTAGTGGGAGAGCTTTCGTTGGCATCAATCCGGCGAGGTGTATCCTAGGCGGGACAAAGGGACCTTTGGAAGAGTCGAGGCTTCTCCACAAGACTATCATCATGACTATCGAGAGAGTTTTCTATGGATTACTTGCTTTTACATTCGATTTCATTATTGATTGTAACTAGCTCCATGGAGAGATAAACCACCTACTGGGTACATGGATTTGTGAACCCTAGGATATATTTGTTTCATTAAAACTTTTATTATGCTTTCATTAATTGATGCTTTAATTGAGTTCCAATCTTGAATGTTTGATTGAATGAATACTTCCTTAGAGTGACATTGGGTTTAGAGTTCTTATTGGTAACCCTTGTGAGTGAGTGACACACCACGAGAGTTAGACAAAGGTAGATTGGAGAGGGTTGAGAGGGTGAGTATAGAGATAGCGGAGCGTCCCCTTTCCCTTGCGGTGTGATTTATCCGACCTTCATTTCCTCGAGTTCTTTGTGGTCATATTAGAGTGAACGGGCTAAGGGATGACCTTCCGCTGGGGGCTTAGTTGTAGAGGTAACGGAGTGAAGCTGATAAGTGCTTGTTTGATAAGAATATGTGAAGTGTTCTTTCCTTACAATGAGTATTACTTTTATCAAGTTTAAGTGCTAATACATGTGTATTTGTGTTCTTTTGCGCATGTGGGCCTGTGAAGCTATGTTTTTAGAAAAGAAGCCAAAAATAGATCGTGTACGCACTATTTGGTGGAATCTTAGAAGCAACAATGCGAACACACAAATGGGGCTCTAAGATACGTGAATGTGTGCTAACCTCCATGTATTCAAGCCATTACAATGAGTTGGAGGGGCACAAAGGTAGTCACATATGTGTATCCCAACTTGTGCAATGATAGCAAGATCTTCACCAATGAAACCGTTTATTAAAGAAGCGACGCGATCTACGGCATAAACGTGTGCCCGTTTATGTTGCCTCAATGAAAAGTGGATTCGGGAGTGTTTCTAGCGGACTGTAGCCAAAAATTAGAAGTCCAGAGAATTCACACAGGCGTGTGGAAATTCCACATGCCCGTGTGAAAATTCCATAGGGGCGTGTGGAACATCCACAAGCCCGTGTGGATGCCTGATTCTAGCCCTTTAAAAGCCGTTATTCAGCCCCGATTTCTCAATCTTTTCCCCTATTCTTTTCTCCATCTTTTCCTGAAATTGAGAAATGACGGTGGCTAGGGTTTTGAGAGGTATTGGCTAGGGCTTTGGAGAGGTTCTATGGCTTCGACATCGCACGCCGTTTGGAAGAAGGTTAGTAGGAAAGCTTTCGTCGACACCGATCTGGTGAGGTGTATCCTAGGCTGGACAAAGGGACCCTTTCGTCGAGTAGAGGACTCTTCATAAGACCATCACCATGACTAACGAGAGGGTTTTCTATGGATGCTTTGTTTTTATATTCGATTTCATTGATTGTATCTAGCTCCATGGAGTGCTAAACCCATAGTGGGTACTTGGGTATTCATGAACCCTAGGATTTATTCGTTTCATTGAATCTCTTTATTATGCTTTCAATTAATTGATGTTTATTGTGAGTTCCAATCTTGGAGACTTGATTGTATGAATACTCCTCTAGAGTGACACTAGGGTTGTGAGTTCTTCTTGGTAACTCTTGTGAGTGAGTGACACACCATGAGAGTTAGACAAAGCAAGATTGGAAAGGGTTGAGAGGGTGAGTCGAGATGTAGCGGAGCATCCCCTTAACCCTCCGGTGTGATCTGTCCTACCTCCACGTTCCAAGAGTTTTTTGCAGCCATAGTAGAGTGAATGGGCTAAGGGATGACCTTCCGCTGGGGCTTACTTGCGAGTGCAATGGAGAGAAGCGTTGAAGTGATTTTAGCTCCTAGGGCTTAATTATGGCTAAGGATCTTCCACCTGGACCAAAGGGTTAGGTCTATACATAGGAATAGGGTTTATCACTTGGAATCCCTAGAACTCATTGCAATTCTATACGAGTACGAGGTTGAGAGGTTATTCAATCTCTTCTCAGGGACATGTATAGAGTTAGTCATGGTTGACCTTAGATTGGGGATCATGTAATTAAGGATTTCCATGACTCATTGTTGCATCAATTAGGAAGTATAATAGATAGTTCTTGCACTTGAAACGATTGTCCTAGGATGATCAATATCCGGGTACCCCATCTTTATCGATTTCCATACCATCTCCTTTACTTGTGCCCTCTATGTTGTTATTTTTATTTTTGTTATTTCATATTTTTTCACACTTATCACTATTCATCTTCCACATTAGTTAAGAAACAACTTAAGTGTCTGTATTCCCCATTCTCTGTGGATACGATACCCACACATATGGGATTATTACTTCGATACCCATGCACTTGCGGTTTACACGCATATACGGATGTGTCAGAAGCGTTGAAGTTATTTCAGCACCTAGGGCTTAATTGTGACTAGGGACCTTCCACCTGTACCAGAGGGTTAGGTCTACATATAGGAAGGGGATTTATCACTTGGAATCCCTAGAACTCATTGCAATTCTGTACGAGTGCGAGGTGTTGAGATTATTCAATTTCTCCACCGAGACATCTATAGAGTCAGGCATGGTTAACCTTAGATTTGAGACCATGTATTGAAGGATCTCCATAACTCATTAATGCATTAGTTAGGAAGCATAATAGAGAGTTTTGCACTTGATCCTATCGTCCTAGGCGGAATAATAACCAAGTACCCCATTTTTATCAATTGCCTTATATCCTCCTTTACTTGTGTTTCTCTTTCTTGTTTCTTTTATTCTTTTTTAAATTACATCTTTTTGACAAAACCATTATTCATCTTTCACTTGGTTAAGAAACAATTTAAGTATTTTTATTCCCTACTCCTTATGGATACGATACCCACTCACCAGGGATTTATTACTTCGACACCCGTGCAATTGTGGTTTATACGCATATTTGGTTGTGTCATTGCTCAATGAAGGGTGTACCACCAAAGGCTATCGTGCAACCGGATGGGGCATGCCCCCTTCCACATCAATCATAACTTGTTACGGCCGCCAATCTCGGAGAAGTTATAGTGTCTAACTTCTTACTCAATGGCTTCACTTGGGCAGCGAACGATCTAACCACATTTACTCCATTTGTAGCTGTTCAACCCCATTTCTTGAATTAATTATCGGGCTTCTCATGGGGTCTTGCAACCTAGAGTACCTCCTTCTGCTACATCAAGTAGCTGTCTTGTACTTGGGTTCAAACAATTGTAAAAAGTCCGAATGATCATCCACTCTAGAAACCCATGTTGAGGACAATTTCGCAGGAGTTCCTTGAACCTTTCCCATGTCTCAAATAAAGACTCCAATTCCATTTGCACAAAGGATGAGATCTCATTCCTAAGCTTTACAGATTTTCCGAGATGGAAATAATGGGCAAGAAAAGCTTCTACCATCTCCTCCCATATAGTGATCGATGCTCTAGGTAATTAGTGTAGCCACTGCTTCACTCTCCCCTTCAAGGAAAATGGGAAGGCTCTATACTTGATGGCATCATCCGTAACACCATTGATCTTGAGCATATCACACACTTCCAAGAAATTCTCTATGTGATTGTTTGGATCCACATCGGCCAAACCATTAAACTATGCGGACTGCTGTAACTTGTGGATGAATGCAGGCTTTAGCTCAAAATTCTGAGTTATGATTGGGGGCCACATAATGCTAGATTGTGTCCCCAATACAGACAATCTAGCATAATCAGAGAGTGTTCTCTGTTGTTCATTCTATTCCGCCATGTTGTCAGACCCTTCAACTTCCACTTTAGCTAGATTCAACAGTTATTGCACAGATTCTTTACCTTTTCTTCTGAGTATACATTTAAGTTTGGGATCACCTTCAATTAATATCGAAGGGTTTGCTCGGGTCATAACCTGGAGCTGTATCAAAATAAAAAAAACAAAATTAGAAAAATGGTAAAATAAGAGAAGATATAAAATAGAATGAATGAATGAATAGCTAAGATAGCAAACTGCAAAGTATCTCTAAACACCTACCTTCCGGCAACGATGCGAAAAACTTGATAACACCCCTTGCGTGTGACCCGCAAGTGCACGGGTTTGTCGAAGTAATAAATCCCAAGTGAGTGTGGTATCGTATCCACAGATAGTGGAAATAAAAAATACCTAAATAGCTACTTAACCAAATAAAGATGAATAATGATTGTGTTGATAAGATGTGATGTAAACAGAAATAAAAAAAAAAAGAATGAGAGCCACAAGTAAGCGAGAGGTAAGCCAATCGATAGAGGTGGGGTACTCAGACAATGCTCCGAATAGGACTTATGCTTCAAGTGCAAGACCTACCATTATATTTCCTAATTAATGCTTAATGAGTCGTCGAAATCCTAAAGAACACGGTCCCAAACCTAAGGTCAACCATGACTAACCCTACACTATATCCCATGGAGAAATTGCTCAGTCTCAACACCTCACACTGCACAAAGTTGCATGGAGTTCTAGGGATTCCAAGTGAAAAACCCTATTCCTATGTGTAGATCTAACCCTTTGGTCCAGGTGAAAGACCCATAATTACAATTAAGCTCAAGATACTAAAGTCACTTTAACGCTTCACTCTATTGCTCACACAACTAAGCCCCAGCGGAGTTCATCCCTTAGCACTTCACTCTATTGTAACCGCTAAGAACTCGAGGAAATGGAGGTAGGACAAATCACCCCGGAGGGGAAAGGGGACGCCCCGCTACCTCTTGACTCATCCTCTCAACCATCTCTAATCTAGCTTTATCTAACCCTCATGGAGTGTCACCCATCCACAAAGATTACCAATATTGGCACTCAACCCTAGTGCCACTCTAAGGGAGAAATCATTCAACAAGAATTCAAGATTGGAACTCAGTTAAAAGCATCAATTAAGGAAAACATAATGGAAGGTCAATGAAACAATAACATCCTAGGGTTTACAAAATCCAAGTACCCACTAGAGGGTTTAGCACTCCATGGAGCACAATACAATCAACAATGAAATCGAAAGTAAATATAAGTAATCCATAGGAAAACCCCCTCTGTGTTCATGTTGATGGTCTTATACAGTAGCCTCGTCTTCTGCAAAGTTCCCCTTGTCCGGCCTAGGGCACACCTCGCCGGATCGATGCCGACGAAAGCTCCCCCAATAATCTTTTCCCAAGAGAAGCGCGATGTCAAATCCGGAGAACCACTCCAAAGTCATGCCAAAAGCCTCTCAAAACCCTAACTGACGACCTCTAAAAAGATGGAGAAAAGTTAGAGAGAAGGGAGAAAGAAGATCCCCAAAATCGGGTTGAATCGCGGTTAAATTGGGCTGGAATCGGGCATCCACAAGCCCCTGTGGATATTCCACACCGGTGTAGATAATTTCCACACGCCAGTGAGGATTCTCTGGAAATCTGATTTTCGACCGGCTATGAATAGTACTGCCACAGTGTCTTGCTAAAGTTACTTACTACAGTAACATACTATAGTACTCGGTCGAAACACTCCCAATTCCACACTTTTCATCGAGGTAACATAAACGGGCACACGTTTATGCCATACATCACAACTCTTCTTTAATCAAAAGCCTCAATAATGAAGATCTTGCTATCAATGCAACAGTCGGGATACGCAAATGTGACTATCTTCATGCCCCTCCAACTCATTGTAATGGCTTGAATACATGGAGGTTGTCCCACATTCACATTCTTAGAGCCCCACTTGTGTTTTCTCGTTTGTTCCTTCCAAGACTCCACCAAATAGTGCATTCACGATCTACTTTTGGCTTCTTTTCTCAAAACATAGCTTCACAACCCTACATGCGCAAAAGAACACAAATACACATGTACTAGCGCTTAAACCTGATAAAAGTAATGCTCATTGTAAGGAAAGAACACTTCGCATTCTTAACACACAAGCACTTATCACTAGGGTTTAGAGTGGTTTTGACAAGGCTTTTGGAGAGGTTCTACGGCTTCAACACCGCGCTCCGCTTGGAAAAAGGTTATTGGGGAGGCTTTTATCGGCATTGATCCGACGAGGTGTGCCCTAGGCCGTACAAGGGGACCTTTGGAGAAGACGAGGCTACTCCACAAGACCATCGACACAAATACCGAGATGGTTTTTCTATGGATTACATGTTTTTACATTCGATTTCATTGTTGATTGTAACTACCTCCATGGAGAGCTAAACCCCTAGTGGGTACTTAGATTTGTGAACCCTAGGATGTATTTGTTCATTAATCTTCTATTTTGTTTTCGTTAATTGATGTCTTTAATTGAGTTTCAATCTTGAATGCTTGTTGTATGATTTCTCCCTTAGAATGATATTAGGGTTGAGAGTCTACATTGGTAACCTTTGTGAGTTAGTGACACACCATGAGAGTTAGACATTGCAAGATTGGAGAGGGTTGAGAGGGTGAGTTGAGAGGTAGCGGAGCATCCGATTTCACCTTCAATTTGATTTATCCTACCTCCATGTTCCAAGAGTTCTTTGCAGTCATAGTAGAGTGAATGGGCTAAGGGATGACCTCCGCTATGGCTTAGTTGTACGGGTAACGGAGTGAAGTGTTGAAGTAACTTTAGCACCTAGGGCTTAATTACGACTAGGGGTCTTTCGCCTATACCAAAGGGTTAGATCTATACATTAGAATAGGGTTTATCACTTGGAATCCCTAGAGTGTCTTGCAACTCTACACGGAGTGATGTGTTGAGATTGATCGATTTCTCCACCGGGACATACTGTAGATTTAGTCATGGTTGACCTTAGGTTTGGGACCGTGTGTTTAGCAATTTTCATGACTCATTAAGCATAAATTAGGAGATATAATAGTTGATTTTGCACTTGAAGCAATTATCTTAGGTGCTTATCGGTTGACCCCACTTCTATCGATTGGCTTACCTATCATCTATTTGTGATTCTCTCTTTCTTGTTTCTTTTATTCTTGCTTTCATTATATTTTATCAACAAAAATCATTATTCCATCTTCGCTCTCAAGCCTCTCAAAACGATTATAGGCTCGAGATGGGGAAAACATCTGTACTGGGGATGGCTTCTCTGCTGCAAGAGGTGCCTCGATCTCCATCGCCATGGGCTAAGGCTCGGGGGCAAGCTTTGAACCCTCGGCCAGCTCATCCTCCCCCTATTCTACCTTTGGGGCAGGAGTAATCTGAGCATATACTCCTGATTAGACTTTGCGGACCATACCCATCAATCTCATCATCTCTAAGCTCAGGGGGGTAGGTATACTCATCTTCTCTACCCCACGAATCGTGTCCAGAAGACCTATACCCATAACTAGTCTCGTAATGTAGCGGCCCGAAAAAATCATTCCTAATCTAGCATACTGCCCCTGATGTCATATATACTCTATGATAATGTGCCCTAGATGAATCGGTGTGCTTTGGACCATCGAATATATGTACAACAGCTCCTGTCAGCTCAAAATGCTAGTGCTATCACCACAGCCATTCACCGTACTACTCAGAATAATATGCACATATAGATAAGCACGTTAAGAAAGGCATGTGGAATTGGAGACCCCTGGCTCATATTGTCCTTGACCACATAATGCTCTGTACTCTCTCTGCGCTGTCAATGCCCAAGGATAATCTGTAGGTAACTGATGCACGATCAGCAAGCGCACGGAGTCATCAAGTAATACCTTTCGTGCGAGCACGAGAGGGTCGTATTCCCTGGGCCCAAGGATATACCCTTACTTCCTCTTCGCGTATTGTCTAGCCAAAAGATTCGAAGGGGTTCTCTAATCTATTAATTAAAATGAAAGAACTACAAGTGGAGTCTAAAACAAGGCAAGGGTATAAAATCGGGGAATGAAATGGTCACGGATGCGGATTCCCTAGGGGCTACTGAAATGTAAAGGATGCTAAGAATGTCATGCAATTGAAGGTTTGGACCTAGAGATTTAGTAAATTAGATCAACCAGATGGTCACGGAAATTGACCCCTAATCCAGTATAAGTATTTATACAGAATTTCTTCTGATCAAATCCTAATATGATTGCATTAACAAGGGAGAAATCTCTAATTGGAGCCGGAACACAACTTCGTCTAGCCCTAATGTTGGAGGGGTACAAAATACCTGATGGTCACTACGTATTTGTACATGAATCCCATCCAAACTTGGTGTGTCTAGTACAAGGGCGATGGTCACACTACCAAGTACAACCTAGGAGTTGGTTTACAGAGTTCTCATGTAAGCAACCCATCAAATGCACCAAGAATGAATCACAAACACACAACAATTGCAATAAACAAAATTAGATCATCCAAATACACAAGTTCACCCCAAGGTTCACCGGCATCCGGTGACCTTGGGGTCTACTTGTCCATGCAAACAAATACAAATAATAGGTCCATCAAAAAAACTATAAATGACATAAGAAAACTCCTTCAAACAATAGAAGTGAGATGAGAAGCCAAATTAGGTGGAAAGCTTCCATGGATGACGGGATCGGGGGGGCTTCCCTTATCATCTACAAGCTCCCAAAGAAGAGATCGATGAAGATCTAGCCAAACCAAGCTTCTTCCTTTGATTCCCCTTGTCCAAAACGTGTGATCTTACCTCCCCTAAACTGGTAGAAGTCAGCTCCAACTCCCCAAAAAGCTCTCTCCAAAAATGTCTCCCTTTTTGCCATAGAAATTCAGTCCAATATATACCCCGTCAGGTCCATACGGGCTCCATGCGGGCGCATGGAGGCCGTGAAGCTCACTGCCATTTTGCCCAGAAAAGGTGTCAGTGCTACAGTACTCATCTACATTGTCTTGCTACAGTGTTTTCCTACATTATTTAGAGTTGTGAATTTCCAGCAAACCTCACGGGCACTCATGCGGGCGCGTGGACCACGTGAAGCTCACAGCCGAATGCGTGATAGCATGAACAATGACTCCACTACAGTGCTTGCCACAGTGTCGAAACCCCAAAAATGCCATTTTTGTTGTCGAATTTGTCCAATTTGCATTTTTGAGCTTCGTTCGACTCTTCTAGGATTTGTAACATCGAAATAAGCAATTTACAATTAAACGGGCATCAATTCATTAAAATATACAAAAATAATACAAGATTAATACATATAAAATACGTACATTTAGGTGTTTATTAGTAACTGAGCACACTCCTCAGTGTCTGTAAATGCCTCCTTGTACAAGCCAACCCAGGCTGAAATTTGAGAAATGCTCATGCTATGGTGATGTCTAAATGCCCTAAACTGAATGGCATCTAAGCTGTCGAATCTCTCATAAAATCTATCAAACTCAAATGATGATAAGACCTCAAGAGTAAGTACACGAATGGCTTGCTCCTTAATCAATAGTAGCTGCCTCTGACAAGTTCCCCTTGCGTATATCACGCAAGTGCACGGGTTTGTCGAAGTCATAATCCCGGATGAGCGGGTATCGAATCCACACAGAGTAGGGAATAAAAACACTTAATCCGCTTCTTAGGTATGTGAATGATCAGTAGTGACAAGTGTGACAATGATTCAATTCTCAAAAGTAAAAACAACAAGTAATAGAGCACGAGTAAAGGAGGAGGTAAGGCAATCGATAAAGATGGGGTACTCGGATAATGCTCCACCTAGGACAATCGTCTCAAGTGCAAGAACCCTCTATTATGATTCCTAATCAATGCAATGGCGAGTCGTGGAAATCCTTAAATACATAGTCTCAAATCTAAGGTCAACTATGCCGAACTCTATACATGTCGCGGAGGAGAGATTAGATAACCTCTCAACCTCGTACTCGAATAGAGTTGCAATGAGCTCTAGGGATTCCATGTGATAAATCTCTTCCTAATTATAGACCTAACCCTTTGGTCCAGGTGGATGGTCCCTAACCACGATTAAGCCCTAGATACTTAGATCACCTCAACGCTTCACTCCATTGCACGCGCGAGTAAGTCCCACCGGAGTGTCATCCCTTGGACCATTCACTCTATTATGGCCGTAAAGAACTCAAGGAACGGAGGTAGAATCTATCACGTCGGAGGGGAAAGGGGATGCTTCTATACCTCTCGACTCACCCTCTCTACCCTCTCCAACCTAGCTTTGTCTAACCCTCGTGGTGTGTCACTCACTCACAAGGTACCAAGAAAAACTCTCAAACCTAGTGTCACTCTAGGGGAAATGTTCATACAATCAAGCATTCAAGGTTGGAACTCACAACAAACATCAATTAATTGAAAGCATAATAAAGAGATTCAATTAAACAAATACATCCTAGGGTTCACAAATACCCAAATACCCACTAGGGGTTTAGCTCTCCATGGATCTAACTACAATCAAAGAAATAGAATGTAAAAGTAATGAATCCATAGAGAAACCCCCTCGATAGTCGTGTCGATGGTCTTGTGGAAAGTCCTCTACTCGTCGTCCAGGGATTCCCTTGTCCTGTATAGGATACGCCTCGACGGAAGCTTCCCTACCAACCTTCTTCCAAAGGAATAACGATGTGGGAGCCGTAGATACTCTCCAAAACCCTAGTAAATATTTCTCAAAATCCTAGCCAAAACAATCTCTCAAGTTGGGGAAAATATGGAGAAAAGATTGTTGAAATCATTGTTGAAATCGGCTTTAATAGGGCTGGAATCGGGGATCCACATGGTCCAATGAATTTTTCACACACCCATGTGGAATTTCCACACGGGCGTGGGTAATTTCCACACGCCCGTGTGGAATCTCTGGAATTGTGATTTTCGGCCGGCTACGAACAGTGCTGCTATAGTACTTTTCCTTAAAATGTTCTGCTACAGTACCTGGCGTAAAATACTTCCCGAGTCCATACTTTCATCGAGGTGACGCAAACGGGCACACGCTCACGTCGTTGATCGCTTTGCTTTTTTAATGATGGACAAGTTGGTGGAGATCTTATTATGTGTGCATAAGTCGGAATGCTTGAGTGTGACTGCCCTGTGCCCCTCCAAATGGTTGTGCTAACTCAAATACAAGGAGGTTGGCACACACTCTAGCATCTCACACCCGACCTATGTCTTCGCGTTTGAACCTTAGCAAGATTTCCTCCAAAATAAGTGCATTATGATCCACATTGGTTTCTTTCCTTCATACTCGGCCTCACAACCCTACCTGCATGAAAGTAATATAAAAACACACAAATTAGTGTAAAAACCCGAGAAATGTAATGCTTAACATAAGGAAAGAATGCTTCGCATTCATATCACACAAGCACTTATCAAACTCCCCCACACTTAAGCTTCTGCTTGTCCTCAAGCAAAAATTAAACATTCTGTGCATAGATGAAGGAAATATTGGAAGTGCTTGGCCTTAGGGTCACCAAAGTTTACAGAGAGAGCATTCTACAAGTAAGGGAAATTTCAACATTAAATACAAACAATCAAAGCTCTAGCTAAAAACATGAATCAAAAAGAATAACAAACCCGAAATCGTGTACATGTGTGAACTCACTCAAAACAACCCAAGGTATACTCCTCAAAGTTCTAATTATAAGGGACTTATTTATCTACAAAAGTGACAACAATTTCAAAGATGGTAGTAGCTTCACACATCCTCTAAGGTAGCCCTTTCCAAAGCGGCCGCTAAGTGGCTTACACAATTTCGAGGTGGTAGCCCTTTCTACCGGAGTGGTAGCTTTCACTAATCCTATGGGATAGCTCTTTCTCTCATTAGAGCATAACTAGTATTCGACTTATGAGAGTAGCTTCATACTACATAGGTGGTAGCTCTTTCCACCCAAAATGCAAAATAAACAAGAAAACTATTTTGTTCCTTCTTTTCATCATTCATTTTTTTTTTCCAGAATTTAACACAAGAAACAACTATAACTAGTCCTTTTAACATCGAACATGAGTTTCCAATAGAGTTTAAAGAGTGAGTAGTGCACTGAGTGTAATTAAGGCAAAAATTCCTAAAAATTCAAATAAAACTAGAGCATAAAGATATTCAATGTTAAAAATTCTCCTAAACTCAAGAATACAATCATTGCAACTAAGGTGAACCGCCCTTGGCTATGTGAGCATGGACATCAATCAAGAACAATAAAAAGGATGTGTGCACTATGAAATTCCCCCGCACACTTAAGTTGTACATTGTCCTCAATGTACACATGCAAGCTCACTCATAATGGATATCAATCAAGAATATATGTGGGAGAAGCAATCAAAACAATACTCCCCTGACTCCTAGTGTTGCGTTTGATGAAGCTAAATATTTGGGAGTAGTGTTCCAATGTGTTATGAAGCTCACATGGTCAAGTGCCAAAGCACTTTGGCCGTGCCCATGACAAAGTCTCAATTCCACAAGTCACAAGACCATCTGCACGCATATATGATGGGATTCAGTGAAGCTTAATAAAAACAAAATAACTCGAGTATATATAAAAGATAGACAATGAATACAACTCGAGATGTAAAATGAAAATAAACTCAGAAGGAGAATCATTTCTGAGTGAACAAGTCTAAAATAAAATGCAAAATAAAGAAAATGTAAAAAAATAAAGTCAAATGTTGGTGTCATGCTCTGTCGGCTCCTCTGCTACTGCTGGTGGTGGGGAAACATAAAGTTGATCCACCAGTGCTGGTATAGTAGATGGGGGTGCAGGAGATGCCGAGGGGGGCTGAGGAGTCCTCGGTCGCAAGACAAATGAGGAGGCGACATCTCGCTCTAAGATCTGTTGTAATACATCGAAACATGCCATGAACTCTGTGTACTGAGCGGCTTACGTGGCCCTGATCTCGGCAATCTCTGCTCGAGCCTCATCCATCTCTGTCCGTATCACTCCTACCGTACTCTCGAGCCTCTCGAAGCCATCATGGGCTTGAGATGGTGAAAACAAATATACAAGGGGAGCATCCACTGCCGCCGAAGTTGCCTTGGTCTCCATCGGTGCTGACTGAACTCTACGGACCATGCCCATTAATCTCATTGTCTCTAAACTCAAGGGGGTAGGTATACTCATCTTCTCAGCCCCACGAATCAAATCCAAGAGACCCATGCCCAACACTAATCTCGTAATGTAGGGGCTCGAGAAGATCGGTCCCAGTCTAGCATAATGCCCCTGATGTCTGATGTACTCTGCCATGATGTGTCCTAAGTGAATCGGTACGCGCTGCACCATCGAGTACAAGTATAGAAGCTCCTGTCGGCTCAGAACGCCAGTGCTATCACCATGGCCATTCACCGATCTACTCATTATGGCATGTAAGTATCAGTATGCAGGTCGGGAAAGGCACGTGGCCATGGACACCCCCGGCACGTACTGACCTTGACCATATAGTGCCCTGTAAGCTCTATGCGGGGTTAAAGCTCCTGGATAATTAGTAGGTAACTGAGAGTACTCCTTAGTGTCTGTGAATGCCTCCTCATACAAGCCAAGCAGAATTGAAAACTACGTGATGCTCAAGCTATGGTGGTGTCCAAGTGCTCTAAACTGAATGGTGTCGAAACTGTCGAAGCTCGCGTACGATCTATCAAACTCGAATGATGATAGCACCTCTAGTGCAAACTCTCGGATGGCTGGCTCTCTAATCATCAATAACTGCCGCCAACCACCTGCTGAAACGAGATCCTCGACCTCATCAGCGAACTCATCTCCCTATTGTAGATCTCTCATTATACTCGTGTCCAAGAATTGAGTCTGTCCGAACCAGAGTCTCCACAAGCACTCATAGCAAACCTGATGCTCTGGAATCGTGAAACTCATGCCCTCAAGCTCAGATGATGACTCACACGGCCTCTTATCAGCTTGCTTCTTCGACCGAGGTGCCATAATCTGCAAAATTTGAAACGAAATCGATCAAACAAGTTGATAAACTAATGCTGCAAACATCCACATGGTCGTGTGAAATTTCCGCACGCCCGTGGGGATCCATGGGGCGTGAAAACCGCACGGCCGCGCCACAAGAATCCAAAAATACAACTTAAAAGAACTTCTAACTTCGTTCTAAATATAAATCATCTTTCTAATTGAAGAAACGAATCATTATTAACCAGATTCATCTATGAAAATCATGAATTGATGAAGAAAATCATAAATAGGGCTTACCGACGAGTTAAAATGAAAGAACTACGAATCGGCCAAAACACCTTGCAACAATCCTACCAAATCGGTGCTAGAAGGTCGGGGGTTGATGTGAAAGTGCTCCCAGACGAATGGAGGGTGTGAGGGAGAAGAGAATTGACTATTCTCTAAAAAGAACTTGCGCCTCTTGGCGTTCTGTACATCCACACGGGCGTGCGGAAATTACCCACGCCCGTGCGCCCCCACAGGAGAGCTTCACAGGGGCAGGTGCACGCCCCTGGGCGCTCTCGACAAAATCTCTCACTAACTCTGAACGCTCTCGCACGGGCATGCGGAAAATACCCATGCCCGTGCGCCCGATCTACAGGGGCCGCTGCACGCCCCTGTGGCTTCTCTGGACATCCGAGGAAAATTGCTAAGTGTTCCACCGCCCGTGCGGAAATTCCGCACGGCCGTGGGCATTCACAGGCCCATCTCACAGTGGTGATCGCACGCCCTTGTGGATTCTCGGGATGGAGAGAACTCCTCTACAGAGTTTCGCACGGGCGTGCGGAAATTACCCACAGGGGTATGATATTCGCATGGTCACCCACAGGTGCGAGTTCACGCCCCTGTGCACTCTGGGGATAATTTTGACAAACTCTGCAGGAAATCACATGCCCGTGCAGAAATTACCCATGGTCGTGCGATATAACCATGGTCATTCATAGGGGCAGCCGCACGGCCCTGTGTCTTCTCTGGATGATCTCGCAATACAAATACACGGGCGTGCGGAAATTCCACACGCTCGTGCGTTTTCACTGGATGCCTTAGAAAAACCTGCAGGCTCAGCAGAAAGTTTCTGAACATGGTTACACACTCAGAGCCTACCCTAGTATGCAAGTTTTACCAGCGAAAAACATGGAATAAAGCTCAAATGACATTACTTCGCCAATTCCACATGAAAACACAAGATGAATACTCAGAGCCCACAAGAAAATCTCAGCACAAGCATCTAAAAATCAAGACACCAACACTTAACAAATTATTCATGCAAACAAACTAAACTAGAAGATAAGAAAACAGTAAACACTTGGGTTGACTCCCAAGAAGTGCTTGTTTAATGCACTAAGCTTGACGTACCTTGTCTTACCTCACGGGGGATCATAGATGAAGGTTGCCCTCTTACCCATGACTTGAAAGCATGATGTGCAAAAGTCTCTTGAGGATAGAGGGTGAATTATCGGGCTTCGGACCACCTAGCGATGGTTCATCCAACTCCTTCAGTTTATGGACGTCTCCAATAGCCTTGGAGTGTTTCCGGTGGCGTCTCCTAGCCCTCTTCATTTTCTGGAGCACCTTCTTCAAGATCGGCGGGGTAGATGGTACTTCTTCTGTCGAACCAAGCACCATTACTTCTTCATAATCCTTCTCTTGGTCGTACAAACCCTCGTTTCGGTCCGGATTGAACATTTCCTGCATGTATTCAACAATAATCTCATTAGTAGTGTCTAGAAAGTATAAAGTATCATCAAAATCAAGTGAATGCCGCATGGCTTAAGCAAGGCGGTATGTGAGCTTGTCATCTCCAACCCTCAAAGTTAGCTCTCCGCTGTCCATGTCAATCAATGCCATGGAAGTCCGCAAGAACGGTCTCCCAAGTATTAAAGGTACATCTGCATCTTCATCGACGTCTAGCAATACAACGTCAACCAAAAAAATGTACTTGTCCACCTTGACAAGCACGTCTTCAATGATGCCTCTCGGATGTTGCACTGTTCGGTCCGCTAGTTGCAAAGTCATCCGAGTAGGCCTAGGCTCACCCAAGCCTAGCTTTTGAAAGAACGTGTATGGCATAACGTTGATACTAGCCCCTAAGTCCGCCAATGCCATTTCCTCAACTAGATTGCCAATATTACATGGAATGATGAAGCTTCCAGGGTCTTTCTTCTTGTTCGGCATGTTCTTTTGCAATACACCGGGCATGAAGTATCTAAAATCACTGAAGCACTTTCCTCCAACTTCCTCTTGTTAGTCAACAAGTCTTTCAAGAACTTTGCATACTTAGGCATTTGGGTCAATGCCTCAACAAAAGGAATATTAATGTGGAGTTGCTTGAACAAACTCAGGAACTTCTTGTACTGTTCATCCCCATGGTCATTTTTCAATCTAGAGGGGTAAGGGATTCTTGGCTTGAAAGGTAGGGGTGCCACCTCTTTCTCTTTGCTTGTTCCCTCTTCTACCTCTATAACATTGGGTGCGTGTTCTTTTGGCTTCTCACTCGGAAGCCTACCTTCAACCTCACGACCACTTCTCAAAGTGATCGCCTTCACGTGCTCTCTAGGGTTGGTCTCTGTATTGGTTAGCAAGCTTCCATGTGGCCTTTCAGAGAAAGACTTCGCAATTTGCCCCACCTGATTTTCAAGGTTATGCAAGGAGGCAGTGTGGTTGTGAAGTGTAGCCTCGACTGATTCAAACCTTGTATTTGCAGATTGCACAAATCGAGGCAAGTGCTTTTCTAAGTCATTCATTCGGGTTTCCAAACCTGAGACTCTGTTTTCCACTTGAGGGGCTTGTTGTTGTTGTTGGAAACCCGGTGGCCCCATGGCCTTTTGCCGACCCTGATTATTCCATGAGAAATTGGGATGATTCTTCCAACCCGGATTGTAGATATTACTATATGGGTTTCCTTGAGGTCTCATGCCATTACCTACAAAATCAACGTTCTCCACCAAAGAGACATCACCGATAGAGATCTGGCAATCGGAGGGAGCATGTCCTCCACCACACCCGGTGCAATTAGTCACGGCCGCCACTCTATTTGAAGTTAGAAGAACTAACTTCTTACTCAAATTTTCCACTTGAGCCGCCAATGAAGTTACCGCATCTATTTCATGGAGACTGGCCACTTTCTTCTTCTCCCTAGCATTCCATTGGTAGCTGTTTAACCCCATTTCTTCAATTAACTGACGGGCCTCATCAGGGGCCGCCAAAGCTCTCTATATGACTGTTTGGATCTTTATTGGCCAAACCATTGAATTGTGCAGATTGCTGCAATATGTGGATGAATGACGGCTTCAGTTCGAAGTTCTGAGCTGTAATCGGGCGACGTATAATACTCGATTGTGTCTCCAACACTAAAGGTCTGGCATAATCGGATAATGTTCACTGTTGCTCATTCTGTTCTGCCATGTTTTCAGATTCGTCCACTTCCAAATCAGCTAAATTAGATTGTTCTTGCACAGGCTCATTCCTTTTTCTTCTAAGTGTACGTTCAAGCTCAGGATCTCCTTCAATCAATATTGAGGGATTGCCTCTGGTCATAACATGGAGCTGCACCCAAAAAGAAAGAAAAAGAAATCAAAACGATGATAGAATAAGAAGATATGAAATAGAATATATGGTGAAATAGCTATGAAAACAAAGTGCAAAGTATCTCTAAACGCCTACTCCCCTGCAACGACGCCAAAAACTTGACAAGTTCCGTTGCGTATATCCCGCAAGTGCACGGGTTTGTCAAACTAATAATCCCGGATGAGCGAGTATCGAATCTACAGGGAGTAGGGAATAAAAACACTTAATCTACTTCTTAGCTATGTGAAAGATCAGTAGTGATAAGTGTGACAATAATTCAATTTTAAAAAGTAAAATTAAGTAAGAGAGCACGAGTAAAGGAGGAGGTAAGGCAATCGATAAAGATGGGGTACTCGGATAATGCTCCGCCTAGGATAATCATTTCAAGTGCAAGAACCCTCTATTATGCTTCCTAATTAATGCAATGGCGAGTCGTGCAAATCCTTAAATACATAGTCCCAAATCTAAGGTCAACTATGCCTAACTCTATACATGTTCCGGAGGAGAGGTTTGATAACCTCTCAACTTCGCACTCGAATAGAGTTGCAATGAGTCTAAGGATTCCAACTGAAAAATCTCTTCCTAATTATAGACCTAACCCTTTGATCCAGGTGGAAGATCCCAAACCACGATTAAGCCCTAGATACTAAGATCACCTCAACACTTCACTCCGTTGCATGCGCAACTAAGCCCCAGCGGATTGTCATCCCTTAGACCATTCACTCTATTATGGCCGCAAAGAACTCCAGGAATGGAGGTAGAATCTATCACGTCGGAGGAGAAAGGGGACGCTCCTATACCTTTTTACTCACCCTCTCAATCGTCTCCAACATAGCTTTGTCTAACGCTCGTGGTGTATCACTCACTCACAAGGTACCAACAAGATTTCTCAACCCTAGTGTCACTCTAGTGGAAATGTTCATACAATCAAGCATTCAAGGTTGGAACTCACAACAAACACCAATTATTGAAAGCATAATAAAGAGATTCAATTAAACAAATACATCCTAAGGTTCACAAATACCCAAGTACCCACTAGGGGTTTAGCTCTCCATGGAGCTAAGTACAATCAAAGAAATAGAATGTAAAAGCAATGAATCCATAGAGAAACCTCCTCGATAGTTGTGTCGATGGTCTTGTGGAAAGTCCTCTACTCATCGTCCAAGGATTCCCTTGTCCGGTATAGGATACGCTTCGACGGAAGCTCCGCTACCAACCTTCTTCCAAAGGAATGACGATGTCAGAGCCGTAGAACCTCTCCGAAACTCTAGCCAATACCTCTCAAAACCCTAGCCGAAACCCTCTCTCAAGTTGGGGAAAAGATGGAGAAAAGAATGCTGAAATCAGGGCTGAAATCAGCTTTAATAGGGCTGGAATCGGGCATCCACACCGTCCTGTGGATTTTTCACACGCCCATGTGGAATTTCCACACGGGCGTGGGTAATTTTCACACGCCCGTGTGGAATCTCTGGAATTGTGATTTTCGGCCGGCTATGAACAGTGTTGTTACAGTACTTCTGCTACTGTGCCCTTCTACAGTACCTGGCCTAAATTACTTCCCGAGTCCATACTTTCATCGAGGTGACACAAACGGGCACACGTTCATGTCGTGGATCACTTTGCTTCTTTAATGATGGACAAGTTGGTGGAGATCTTGTTCTATGTGCAGTGCTTAGAACCACTAAGATTGCTATTTAACTAGAATGAAAATATGTTGATAGTGATGTGAAAAGAAACTCAACGCAAATGAAAATAAGAAAAGATAAAGGAGGCACAAGTAAAAGATAGGGGAGGCAATCGACGATAAATGGGATACCCGGATATTATTCCGCCTAGGACAATCATTTCAAGTGCAAAAACCCTCTATTATGCTTCCTAACTAATGCATTAATGAGTCATGGAGATCCTTTAATACATGGTCCCAAATCTAAGGTCAACCATACCTAACCCTATACATGTCCCGGAGGAAAAATTGAATAATCTTTCAACCTCGCACTCGTATAGAATTGCAATGAGTTCTAGGTATTCCAAGTGATAAATCCTCTTCCTACATATATACCTAAACCTTTGGTACAGGCGAAAGGTCCCTAGCCACAATTAAGCCCTAGATGCTAAAAGCACTTCAACGCTTCACTAAATTGTACTCGTAACTAAGCCCTAGAGGGAGGTCATCCCTTAGCCCATTCACTCTACTATGACCGCAAAGAACTTGAAGAATCGGAGGTAGAATAAATCAGGCATCCACACGACCGTGTGGATGTTCCACACGCCCCTGTGGAATTTTCACACAGGCATGTGGAATTTCCACACGCCTGTGTGGATTCTCTGAATTTCTGATTTTCTGCGGGCTATGAACGGTAACTGCTACAATGCCTTACAGCTGTGATTTCCTATCGTACCCTGCTACAGTACTCCGCCAAAAAACACTCCCGAATCTACTTTTCATCGAGGCAACATAAATGGGCACACGTTTATGCCATAGATCACGTCGCTTTTTCAATAAATGGGTTTATTGGTGATGATCTTGCTATCAATGTACAAGTTGGGATACACAAATGTGACTGCTCTTGTGCCTCTCCAAATCATTGTAATTGCTTGAATACATGGAGGTTGGCACACATTCACGTATCTTTGAGCCCAACTTGTGTCTTCGTGTTTATTCCTTCCAAGATTTTATCAAATAGTGCATTCGCGATCTACTTTTGGCTTCTTTTCTTTGAACATAGCTTCCAACCCTACCTACTCAAAAGAACACAAATATACATGTATTAGCACTTAAACCTGATAAAAGTAATGCTTATTGTAAGGAAAGAATACTTCACATTCTTAACAAACAAGCACTTATCAGAATCCCTACAACTCCATGTAACTTTGTGCATTGTGAGGTGTTGAGACTGAGTGATTTCTCCACCGGGACATAGTATAGGGTTAGTCATGGTTGACCTTAGGTTTGGGATGGTGTGCTTTACAATTTCTACGACACATTGAGCATTAATTAGGAAGTATAATGGTAGGTCTTGCACTTGAAGCATAAGTTCTAAGGGGAGCATTGTCCGGGTATCCCACCTCTATCAATTGCCTTACCTCTCACTTACTTATGCCTCTCATTCTTTTTCCATTTATTTCTATCTTATCAACACAATCGTTATTCATCTTCACTTGGTTAAGTAGCAATTTAGTATTTTTTATTCCCAATTCTCTGTGGATAAGATACCCCACTCACTTGGGATTTACTACTTCGACAAACCCATGCACTTGTGGGTCACACGCAAGGGGGGTTCTCAGCCATCAAGTGACAGCCTTTTAGTGCTCTATTGGTGATCCAGTGTTCATTACTCTTTTATACCTTTTAATGCTCGTAAGTGGCTGGTTTGTGTGAGGAGCTCGGGCCAAAGCTTGTGATAGGGGAAACGTCTTTTGAATGTTTATCATTATGACATGAGTCTTGTTCTCATTATTTTTATTATTTTTTCATTTATTTTTTTTAGATAGGGTTCTGGTTGGCTTGACTATTATTTATGTTGATCTTTCTGATTTGTTTTTTATTTGTTATTGGTGGTATTATCTTTTGTGTATAGTTAATGACTGATTTTCTCTAGTTTCTATTGCGATTCAGTTGATAATATGCTCCTATGTCCCTTTGCTATCATTTTCATAAACGGGGACATGGATGCCTTATTTGTATATTTGCTTTAATGAGATGTTTTAATGAGAATGACACATTCTTTTACTTCAGTATATGTTCCATGTCGCTTCATTTTCCTGCTCCTTTTATTAAATTGAAGTAGTTTAATGTCACAATAAAATGAAAAGAATGAAAAATACAAGAATTTTGTTCATGGATGTTTATTTTTTAATCATATAGTTATCTTTGTATTCGATTTTATTTGTAACTGTTCATTTGAAAATTATAGCTTTAATGTTATGTAATTGTGGTTGAGAAGAAATTTCCAACGATGTAAACAATTTTTTGTACCTTTTATTAGCATTATCTGAATAAGATTATATAAACTGAACAGTCCAAATCACCATTGTTTACATCATATTTCTTCTAGTGTTTTACTTTCCTATTGTTGTCTTTGACCATATGTTCTGCACAACGTTTTAGTCTCATGTGAGTAGATGATTTTGTGCCTACTAGTAACATTTCTCTATTTTTTCTTCTTTGTTCAGCTTTTGTTTTTCCATTCAATTTCATGGCATGATTACTCTGCTGTTGCAATGCCATTGTTTTTCATGGTTCTTGCAAGGTGGTGTGTGATTGTAGTTAATTCATTAAACTATTTACTCATCCCACAACTATTACTATTTCTTTTTGCCAAATATGTTAATCACTTCTATTTGATTGCTCTAATACTTTACTTTCTTTGGATGTTTTCTTTATGGTACATTAAGCTGCTGAAGATTTTGTAATCTTAAGTGCAAAGAAGTGCTATAGATTAGAAGATGAAAAAGAAGAAATACATAGACAAGAATTTACTGAATTTTTTTGTGTTTCTATTCTTTTTTTGACATTGTTTCTTTCTATGCCATGGAAGTCTTTAAGTTCTATTTCTAATTTGTTCATAGTTGATTGAATTGTTTGTTGTTGCGCTCATGTTTACTATATTTCATTTATGGTGCTTTAGTCTTCTATTTTCCCATGTTTACTTTTCTGTTTTCTCTATTTGAGATGCCCTAATTTTGACCATGCTTTCACATTTTAATGTATAAACAATTATAATGTATATTTAATGTAATACAAACACACAAACAAAGATACTTGAAATAAAGAACCAAGTACAAGAAGACCAGATCTTACCATCATCATAGCATGTGAAATAGAAAGGCACACTTCCCTTGTCTTATGCCAGTCTCCATTTGTTGAATAAGATTCCCTATCACAATGCCTTAATATAATCCCCTCCAAATCATACATTCAAAATCTTCTTGAAATGCCTAAATAAATAAATAAATAAATAAATAAATAAAACATTTATTACCTACTATGGTTTATTTAATGAATGACTTATATATATTGAGAGGCATCAAAGAAACAATACATCACCATCTAATCAACATAAACCCAACAATTGCAATCCCTAGAATGCCATAAAACATTATAATATCTCCAACTCCCCTACTAAACAAACCTAAACATTAAGGCATTTCATAAATGGCTGTTAACATCCTTCCATCACCTTCTCTGTTCATAATATTAGTATAATCTTATGCCTTTTTAAAGCAATTAATCAACTCTAAAAAGCCATGTTACCATAAAACCATAAAACATCATCACTCACTCACTCACTCACACACACACACACACACTCTCTCTCTCTCTCTCTCTCTATCTCTATCTCTCTCTCAACTCAAGCAGTGACATGCCTCTACATCATCATTGCCTTGCTAATCTCCCTTAGCGTCGCTGCAGCCACCCAATCCCCCGCCCACATCTCCTCAACCACCAATCTTACCTACTCGCATTTCCTACAAGACCACTCCGATCGTTGTTGGAATGATTGAGTGAGATAATAATCTGACATCGAATAAAAAATAAAAGTGTATTGGGCGTATATAGTTCAAGTGGAATCACACCAATAGCCTTGAGGTTTTTGGTACATTGGTGACAAGGTCCCATTGCGTATATCCAGCAAGTGCACGGGTTTGTCGAAGTAATAATCCCGGGTGAGCGGGTATCGAATCCACAGGGAGTAGGGAATAAAAATACTTAATTCGATTCTTAGCTATGTAAAAGATCAATGATAATGAGTCTGACAATGATTCAATTCTCAACATTAAAAGCAACAAGTAAGAGAGCAAAAGTAAAGAAGGGGTAAGGCAATCGATAAAGATGGGGTACCCGGATAATGCTCCACCTAGGATAATTGTTTCAAGTGCAAGAACACTCTATTATGCTTCCTAATCAATGCAATGGTGAGTCATGGAAATCCTTAATTACATAGTCCCAAATCTAAGGTCAACTATGCCTAACTCTATACATGTCCCGGAGGAGAAATCGAACAATCTCAACAACTCGTACTCGCATAGAGTTGCAATGAGCTCTAGGGATTCCAAGTGATAAATCTCTTCCTAATTATAGACCTAACCCTTTGGTCAAGGTGGAAGGTCCCTAACCACAATTGAGCCCTAGATACTAAGATCACCTCAACGCTTCACTCCGTTGCACGCGCAACTAAGCCCCAGCGGAAGTTCATTCTTTAGACCATTCACTCTATTATGGCCGCAAAGAACTCGAGTATCAAAGAACATCTACATACTCATCGACATCTAACACTACGAAGTCTACAGGAAATATATACTTGTCCATCTTGACAAGCACGTCTTCAATGATGCCTCTCGGATGTCTCACCGTTCAGTCTGCCAATTGCAATGTCATGCAAGAGGGCCTAGGCTCTCCCTAGCCTAGCTTCTGAAAGAAAGAGTATGGCATGATGTTGATACTGGCCCCTGAGTCCGCCAATGCCATCTCTACACCTGACAAGGTCCCTTTGCTTATATCCCGCAAGTGCACGGGTTTGTGGAAATAATAATCCCGGATGAGTGGGTATCGTATCCACAAGGAGTAGGGAATAAAAATACTAAATTCGCTTCTTATCTATGTGAAAAGTGAATAGTGATATATGTGACAATGACTCAATTCTCAAAAGTAAAAACAACAAGTAAGAGAGCACAAGTAAAGGAGAAGGTAATGCAATCGATAAAGATGTGGTGCCCGGATATTGCTCCGCCTAGGATAATCATTTCAAGTGCAAGAACAGTCTATTATGCTTCCTAATTAATGCAATAGTGAGTCATGGAAATCCTTAATTACATAGTCCCAAATCTAAGGTCAACCATGCCTAACTCTATACATGTCCCGGAGGAGAGATTGGATAACCTCTCAATCTCGCACTCGCATAGAATTGCAAAGAGCTCTAGGGATTCTAAGTGATAAATCTCTTCCTAATTATAGACCTAACCCTTTGGTCCAGGTGGAAGGTCCCTAACCATAATTAAGCCCTAGATACTAAGATCACTTCTACGCTTCACTCCATTACACCCGCAACGAAGGTTGAATCTAACACATTGGAGGGGAACGGGGACGCTCCTGTACCTCTCAACTCACCCTCTCAATCCTCTCCAACCTAGCTTTGTCTAACACTCGTTGTGTGTCACTCACTCACCAGGTTACCAACAAGAACTCTCAACCCTAGTGTCACTCTAGGGGTGTATTCAAACAATCAAGCATTCAAGGTTGGAACTCACAATAAACATTAATTAATTGAAAACATAATCAAGAGATTCAATGAAACGGATACATTCTAGGAATCACAAATACCCAAGTACCCACTAAGGGTTTAGCTCTCCATGGAGCTAATTACAATCAAAGAAATAGAATGTAAAAGCAATGAATCCATAGAAAACCTCTCGATAGTCGTGTCATTGGTCATGTGGAGAGTCCTCTACTTGTCGCAAAGGGTCCTTTATCCAGTCTAGGATACACCTTGCCGGATCGGTGCCGACGAAAGATCTCCCAATAACCTTCTTCCAAATGATGCACGATATTAGAGCCATAGAACCTCTCCAAAACCCTAGCCAATACCTCTCAAAACCCTAGCCGAAGCCCTCTCTCAAGTTGGGGAAAAGATGGAGAAAAGAATACTGAAATCGTGGCTGAATCGGCCTTAAATAGGGCTGGAATCGGGGATCCACATGGCCCTGTGGTATTTTCACACGGGCGTGTGGAATTTTGACAGCCCTGTGTAGATTCTTTGTTCTGCAGTTTTCTCGGGCAGCTGTGAACAGTGCTTCTACAATCTTTTGCTATAGTTCTCTGCTACAGTATCCGGCCTGAAATACTTCCCGAATCCTTATTTTCATCGAGGTAACGCAAATAGGTACACGTTCACATCGTGGATCGCTTTGCTTCTTCAATGATGGAAAAGTTGTTGGAGATCTTGTTCTATATGAATAAATCGGAAAGCTTGAGTATGACTGCCCTTGTGCCCCTCCAAATGGTTGTGCTAACTAAAATACGAGGAGGTTGGCACACACTCTAGCATCTCCCACCCGACCTATGTCTTCGCGTTTGAATCTTAGCAAGATCTCCTCTAAAATCGGTGCATTATGATCCACAATGGCTTCTTTCCTTCATAATCAGCCTCACAACCCTACCTGCATAAAAGTAACATAAAAACGCACATATTAGTATAAAACCGGAGAAAAGTAATGCTTAACATAAGGAAAGAATGCTTCACATTCATATCACACAAGCACATATTAGCACCCCAATTGCCAATGTTGCACGGGATAATGAAGCTTCCTGGGTCTTTCTTTTTGTTCGGCATATTCTTTTGTAAGACCGCCGAGCAAAATGCATCTAAGACCACCAATGCACTCTTCCAATTTCCTATTATTGGTCAAAAGATCTTTCAACAACTTAGCATACCGAGGCATTTGAGACAACACCTATACAAAAGGAATGTTGATGTGTAATTCCTTAAAAAGACCTAAGAACTTCTTGTATTGCTCATCATTTTGGACGTTCTTCAATCTTGAAGGATAAGGGTTTCTTAGCTAGTAAGGTGGGAGTGCCACCTCTTTTTCTTTGTTAACTCTTTCCTCAACCTCCACGACATCTGGTTCCTCAACATTGGTCTTCTCATTAGGAAGTTTGCCCTACATCTCATGACCACTTCTCAAAGTGATCTCCTTCACATGTTCGCATGGGTTGGTTTCAGTATTACTAGGCAAACTACCTTGTGGTCTCTCTGATAGAGACTTCCCAATTTGCCCCACTTCATTCTCTACTTTGTGCAATAAAGGGGTATGGTTGCGAAGTGTAGCCTTGACTGATTGGAACCTTATATCCGATGATTGTACAAATCTAGTCAAGGCTTTCTCCAAATCTGTCATCTGGGTCTCCATGCCTAAAACTCTATTCTCCATGTTCAGGGCAAGTTGTTGGAAACCTGGTGGTGCGGTGGCCTTTTGCTGCCTTGGTTGTTCCATGAGAAATTTGGATGGTTCCTCCAAACCGAATTGTAGGTATTGCTATAAGGATTGCCTTGGTTTCTCATTGCATTACCCACATAGTCAACTTGCTCAATGGATGGTGTACCACCAATACCTATCGGGCAATCAGATGGGGCATATCCCCCTCCACATCCATCATAACTCGTTACGCCCACCAATCTCGAAGAAGTTATAGTGCCAAACTTATTACTCAATGCCTTCAATTGTGCTGCCAATGATGTAACCGCATTGATCTCATGAATGACAGCCACTTTCTTCTTCTTCCTAGCATTCCATTGGTAGCTGTTCAACCCATTTCTTCAATCAATTGCCAGGCTTCTCTAGGGGTCTTACTACCTAAGGTACCTCCTAACACTGCATCAAGTAACTATCTTGTACTTGGGTTTAAACCATTGTAAAAAGTCTGAATGATCATCCACTCTGGAAACCCATGTTGAAGACATTTTTGCAGGAGTTCCTTGATCTTTTCCCATGTCTCAAATAGAGACTCCATTTCCATTTGCACAAAGGACGAGATCTCATTCCTAGGCTTTGGAGATTTTCGGGGAGGAAAATAACAGGCAAGGAAACTTTCTACCGTCTCCTCCCATGTACTGATCGATGCACTAGGTAATGAGTGTAGCCACTGCTTTGCTCCCTCCTTTAAGGAAAATGGGAAGGCTCTCAACTTGATGGCATCATCCGTAACACCATTGATCTTGAGCATATCACACACTTCCAAGAAATTCTCTATGTGACTGTTTGGATCCTCATCGGCCAAACCATTGAACTGTGCAGATTGCTGTAACATGTGGATGAATGCTGGCTTTAGCTCAAAATTTTGAGCTGTGATTGGGGACCGCACAATGCTCGATTATGTCTCCAATACTGATGGTTTGGTGTAAAGAGAGATTGTTCTCTGTTGTTTATTCTGTTCTGCCATATTGTCAGATCCTTAAACTTCCACTTTAGCCAGATTCAATGGTTCTTGTACAGGTTCTTTACCCCTTCTTCTGAGTGTATGTTCAAGTTCATGATCACCTTCAAGCAATGTCAAAAGCTTTCCTCGGGTCATAACATGGAGCTGCACCAAAATAATGAAAACAAAATTAGACCGATGATAGAATAAGAAGATATGAAATAGAATGAATGAATAGCTAAGATAACAAAGTGCATAGTATCTCTAAACGGTTATCCCCAGCAACAGTGCCAAAAACTTGATAACGCCCCTTGAGTGTGACCCGCAAGTGCATGGGTTTGTCGAGTAATAAATTCCCAGGTGAGTAGGGTATCGTATCCACAGGGAGGAGGGAGTAAAAATACTTAAATTGCTACTTAACCACATGAAAGTGAACAATGATAGTGTCAATAAAATGTAATGTGAACAAAGATAAAAGGAATAAGAATGAGAGGCACAAGCAAGTGAGAGGTAAGGCAATCGATAGAAGTGGGGTACTTGGACAATTTCCCCCTAGGATTAATGTTTCAACTGCAAGACCCACTATTATACTTCCTAATCAATGCTCATTGAGTTGTGGAAATCCTTAAGCATACGGTCGCAAATCTAAGGTCAACCGTAGCTAACTCTACACTATGTCCCGGTGGAAAAATCACTAAGTCTCAACATCTCACAGTGTGTAAAGTTGCATGGTGTTCTAGAGAATCCAAGTGATAAACCCTCTTCCTATTTATATGCCTGACCCTTTGATCCAGGCGAAAGGCTCTTAGTCATATTTGAGCACTAGACACTAGAGTCACTTCAATGCTTCACTCTATTACTCACGCAACTAAGCCCCATCAGAGTTCATCCTCTAGAACTTCACTCTATTGTGACCGCAAAGAACTCAAGGAAATAGACGTAGGATAAATCATACCGAAGGGGAAATGGGATGCTCCGCTACCTCTCAACTCACCCTCTCAACCCTCTCCAATCAAGCTATGTCTAACCCTCATAGTGTGTCACGCATCTACAATGGTTACCAAGATGGACTCTCAACCCTAGTGTCACTCTAATGGAGAAATCATTCAACAAGAATTCAAGATTGGAACTCAATTGAAACATCAATTAAGGAAAGCATAAGAAAAGATCAATGAAACAATAACATCCTAGGGTTTACAAAATCCAAGTACCCATTAAGGGGTTTAGCTATCCATGGAGCACATTACAATCAACAATGAAATCAAAAGTAAAAACAAGTGTTCCATAAGAAAACCCGCTTAGTAGTCATGTCGATGGTCTTGTGGAGTAGCCAAGTCTTCTACAAAGGCACCTTGTTCGGCCTAGGGCACACCTCGCTGGATCGGTGCTGACGAAAGCTCCAACAATAACCTTCTTCCAAGTGGAGCACGGTGTTGAATACTTAAAACTACTCCAAAGATGTGCCAAAAGCCTCTCTAAACCCTAGGCGACGGCCTCTTGAAAGATGGATGAAAGTTGGAGAAAAGGGGAAAAAATGACCCTAAAAATCGGGTGGAATCGCGGATTAAATAGGGTTGGATTGGGAATCTGACAAGGTCCCCTTGCGTATATCCCACAAGTGCACTGGTTTGTTGAAGTTATAATATCAGATGAGCGGGTATCGAATCCACAGGGAGTAGGGAATAAAAACACTTAATCCGCTTCTTAGCTATGTGAAAGATCAATAGTGATAAGTGTGACAATGATTCAATTCTCAAAAGTAAAAACAACAAGTAAGAGAGCACGTGTAAAGGAGGAGGTAAGGCAATCGATAAAGATGGGGTACTCGGATAATGCTCCGCTTAGGACAATTGTTTCAAGTGCAAGAACCTTCTATTATGCTTCCTAATCAATGCAATGGTGAGTCGTGGAAATCCTTAAATACATAGTCCCAAATCTAAGGTCAACTATGCGAACTCTATAAATGTCCCGGAGGAGAGATTAGATAACCTCTTAACCTCGCACTCGAATAGAGTTGCAATGAGCTATAGGGATTCCAAGTGATAAATTTCTTCCTAATTATAGACCTAACCCTTTGGTGCAGGTGGAAGGTCCCTAATAACAATTAAGCCCTAGATAATAAGATCACCTCAATGCTTCACTCCGTTAGATCATTCAATCTATTATGGCCGCAAAGAACTCGAGGAACGGAGGTCGAATCTATCATGTTGAAGGGGAAAAGGGACGCTCCTGTACCTCTCGACTCACCCTCTCAACCCTCTCCAACCTAGCTTTGTCTAACGCTCGTGGTGTGCCACTCACTCACAAGGTTACCAACAAGAACTCTCAACCCTAGTGTCACTCTAGGGGAAATGTTCATACAATCAAGCATTCAAAGTTTGAACTCACAACAAACATCAATTTATTGAAAGCATAATAAAGAGATTCAATGAAACAAATACATCCTAGGGTTCACAAATATCTAAATACCCACTAGGGGTTTAGCTCTCCATGGAGGTAAGTACAATCAAAGAAATAGAATGTAAAAGCAATGAATCCATAGAGAAATCCCCTCGATAGTCATGTCGATAGTCTTGTGGAAAGTCATCGACTCGTCGTCCAAGGATTCCCTCGTTCGGTATAGGATACGCCTCGACGGAAGCTCCCCTACCAACCTTCTTCCTAAGTAATGATGATGTCGGAGCCGTAGAACCTCTCCAGAACCTTAGCCGATACCTCTCAAAACCCTGGCCGAAACTCTCTCTCAAGTTGGGGAAAAGATAGAGAAAAGAATACTGAAATCGGGGCTGAATCGGCTTTAAATAGGGCTGGAATAGGGTGACCACATGGGCCTGTGGATTTTTCACACGCCCATGTGGAATTTCCACACGGCCGTATATAATTTCCACACGCCCGTGTGGATTCTTTGAATTCCTGTTTTCACGGGCGGCTGTGAACAGTGTGGAAATTACCCACGGGCGTGCGATATTCGCATGGTCGTTCACAGGGGCAGCCGCACGCCCCTGTGCCTTCTCTGGATGAGCTCATAATACAAATCCACGGGCGTGCGGAAATTCCACACGCCCGTGCTTCTTCACTTGATGCCTTAGAAAAACCTGCAGAATCTGCAGAAAGTTTCTGAACATGTTTACACACTCAGAGCCTGCCCTAGTATGCGAGTTTTACCAGCGAAAAACATGGAATAAAGCTAAAATGACATAACTTCACCAATTCCACATGAAAACACACGATGAATATTCAAAGTTCACAAGAAAATCTCAGCACAAGCATCTAAAAATCAAGACACCTACACTTAACAATTTATTCATGCAAACAAACTAAACTAGAAGATAAGAAAATAGTAAACACTTGGGTTTCCTCCCAAGAAGTTCTTGTTTAATGTTACTAAGCTTGACGTACCTTGTCTTAACTCACGGGGGTTCATGAATGAAAATTGCCCTCTTACCCATGGCTTGAAAGTATGATGTGCAAAGTCTCTTGAGGGTACAAGGTGAATTATCAGGCTTTGGACCACCTAAAAATGATTCGTCCAACTTCTTCGGTTCACGTACGTCCCCAACAGACTTGGAGTGTTTCCGGTGGCGTCTCCTAGCCCTCTTCATTTTCCGGAGCACTTTCTTCAAGATCCTCGGGTTAGATGGTACTTCTTCCGTCGAACCAATCATCATTACTTCTTCATAATCCTCCTCTTGGTCGAACAAACACTCGTATGGGTCCGGATTGAACATTTCCTGCATGTATTCATTAACAATCTCATCAGTAGTGTCTAGAAAATATAAAGTATCATCGAAATCGAGAGAATGATGCATGGCTTCAGCAAGGCGGTATGTGAGCTTGTCATCTCCAACCCTCAAAGTTAGCTCTCCGGCGTCCATGTCAATCAATGCCTTGGAATTCCGCAAGAACGGTCTCCCAAGTATCAAAGGTACATCCGCATCCTCATCAACGTCTAGCACTACAAAGTCAACCGGAAAAATGTACTTGTCCACCTTGACAAGCACGTCTTGATTGATGCCTCTCGGATGTCATACTGTTAGGTCTGCTAGTTGTAAAGTCATCCGAGTAGGGCTAGTCTCACCTAAGCCTAGCTTTTGAAAGAAGGTGTATGGTATAACGTTGATACTGGCCCCTGAGTCCGCCAATGCCATTTCCTCACCTAGATTGCCAATATTACATGGAATGATGAAGCTTCCCGGGTCTTTCTTCTTGTTCGGCATGTTCTTTTGCAATATCGCCGAGCATGAAGCATCTAAAATCACTGAAGCACTTTCCTTCAATTTCCACTTCTTAGTCAACAAGTCTTTCAAGAACTTCGCATACTTAGGCATTTGGGCCAATGCCTCAACAAAAGGAATATTGATGTGGAGTTGCTTGAACAAATTCAGGAACTTCTTGTACTGTTCATCCCCTTGGTCATTTTTCAATCTAGAGGGATAAGTGATTCTTGGCTTGAAAGGTGGGGGCGCCACCTCTTTCTCTTTGCTTGTTCACTCTTCCACCAATATAACCTCGGGTGCGTATTCTTTTGGCTTCTCACTCGGAAGCCTACCTTCAACCTCACGACCACTTCTCAAAGTGATCGCCTTCACGTGCTCTCTATGGTTGGTCTCTGTATTACTCGGCAAGCTTCCATGTGGCCTTTGAGAGAGAGACTTCTCAATTTGCCCCACCTAATTTTCAAGGTTATGCAAAGAGGCGGTGTGGTTGCGAAGTGTAGCCTCGACTGATTCAAACCTTGTATTTGCATATTGCAGAAATCTAGTCAAGTGCTTCTCTAAGTCATTCATTCGGGTTTCCAAACATGAGACTCTGTTTTCCACCTGAGGTTCTTGTTGTTGTTGTTGGAAACCCGGTAGCCCCATGGCCTTTTGTGGACCCTGATTACTCCATGAGAAATTGGGATGATTCTTCCAACCAGAATTATAGGTATTACTATATGGGTTTCCTTGAGGTCTCATGCCATTACCTACAAAATCAACGTTTTTCACCGAAGAAACATCACCGATAGAGATCGGGCAATCGGAGCGAGCATGTCCTCCACCACACCCGGTGCAATTAGTCATGGGTGCCACTCTATTTGAACTTAGAAGATCTAACTTCTTACTCAAACCTTCCACTTGAGCTGCCAATGAAGTTACCGTATCTATTTCATGGAGACCTGGCCACATTTTTCTTCTCCCTAGCATTCCATTGGTAGCTGTTTAGCCCCATTTCTTCAATTAACTGACAGGCCTCATCGGGGGTCTTGCTAACTAAGGTATCTCCAACTGCCACATCCAAGAGTTGCCTTGTACTCGGATTCAAACCATTGTAAAAGATCTGAACAATCATCCACTTCGGAAATCCGTGTTGCGGGCACTTTCTCAGGAGTTCCTTGAACCTTTCCCATGTCTCAAATAGAGACTCCAATTCCAACTGAACAAAGGATGAGATCTCATTCCTAAGCTTTGCTAATTTTCCGGGAGGAAAATAACGGGCAAGAAAAGCTTCTACCATCTCCTCCCATGTGGTAATTGATGCTCTAGGTAATGAGTGTAGCCACTGCTTCGCTCTCCCCTTTAGGGAAAATGGGAAGGCTCTCAACTTGATGGCATCATCCCTCACTTCGTTTATCTTCAGCATATCACACACCTCGATAAAACTCTCTATATGATTGTTTGGATCCTCATCGGCCAAACCATTGAACTGTTCGGATTTCTGCAACATGTGAATGAATGCCGGCTTCAACTCAAAGTTCTGAGCTGCAATCGGGGGACGCACATTGCTCGATTGTGTCCCCAACACTGAAGGTCTGGTATAATTAGATAATGTTCGCTGTTGCTCGTTCTATTTTGCCATGTTTTCAGATCCTTCCACTTCCAAATTAGCTAAATTAGACTATTCTTGCACAGGCTCTTTCCCTTTTCTTCTAAGTGTACGTTCAAGCTCGGGATCTCCTTCAATCAATATTGAGGGATTCCCTCGGGTCATAACCTAGAGCTGCACCCAAAAAAGAAAGAAAAAGAAAATAGAACGTTGATAGAATAAGAATATATGAAATAGAATGTATGGTGAAATAGCTAAGAAAACAAAGTGCAAAGTATCTCTAAATGCCTATTCCCCGGTAACGGTGCCAAAAACTTGACAAGGTCCCTTTGCGTATATCCTGCAAGTGCGCGGGTTTGTCGAAATAATAATCCTGGATGAACGGGTATCGAATCCACAGGGAGCAGGGAATAAAAACACTTAATTTGCTTCTTAGCTATGTGAAAGATCAATAGTGATAACTGTGACAATGATTCAATTCTCAAAAGTAAAAACAACAAGTAAGAGAGCACGAGTAAAGGAGGAGGTAAGGCAATCGATGAAGATGGGGTACTGAGATAATGCTCTGCCAAGGACAATTGTTTCAAGTGCAAGAACCCTCTATTATGCTTTCTAATCAATGCAATGGCGAGTCGTGGAAATCCTTAAATACATAGTCCCAAATCTAAGGTCAACTATGCCTAACTCTATACATGTCCCAGAGGAGAGATAAGATAACCTCTCAACCTCGCACTAGAATAGAGTTGCAATGAGCTATAGGGATTCCAAATAATAAATCTCTTCCTAATTATAGACCTAACCCTTTGGTCCAGGTGGAAGGTCCCTAACCACAATTAAGCCCTAGATACTAAGATCACCTCAACGCTTTTACTGCTGCACGCGCAACTAAGCCGCAGTGGAGGGTCATCCCTTAGACCATTCACTCTATTATGGCCACAAAGAACTCGAGGAACCGAGGTAGAATCTATCACGTCGAAGGGGAAAGGGGACGCTCCCGTGCACTCTCGGCTCACCCTCCCGAACTCTCTCGCAACCTAGCTTTTGTCGAGACGCTCGTGGTGTGTCACTCACTGACAAGGTTACCAACAAGAACTCTCAACCCTAGTGTTACTCTAGGGGAAATGTTCATACAATGAAGCATTCAAAGTTGTAACTCACAGCAAACATCAACTTATTGAAAGCATAATAAAGAGATTCAATGAAACAAATACATCCTAGGGTTCACAAATGTCCAAGTACCCACTAGGGGTTTAGCTCTCCATGGAGCTAAGTACAATAAAAAAAATAGAATGTAAAAGCAATGAATCCATAGAGAAACCCCCTCGATAGTCGTATTGATGGTCTTGTGGAAAGTCCTCTACTCGTCGTCCAAGGATTCCCTAGTCCGGTATAGTATACACCTCACCGGAAGCTCCCCTACCAACCTTCTTCCTAAGAAATGATGATGTCAGAGCCGTAGAACCTCTCCAAAACCTTAGCAATACCTCTCAAAACCCTAGTCGAAACCCTCTCTCAAGTTGGGGAAAAGATGGAGAAAAGAAAACAGAAATCGGGGCTGAATCAGCTTTAAATAGGGCTGGAATCGGGTGACCACACGGGCCTGTGGATTTTTCACACGCCCATGTGGAATTTCCACACGGCCGTGTATAATTTCCACACGCCTGTGTGGATTCTATTAATTCCTGTTTTCTCGGCCGACTGTGAACAGTGCTGGAACAGTGTTTCCGCTACAGTGTTCCGCAAAGAAGACTCAATCCAAATATGAAGGAAGTGGTTCGGACAAAAATCACTAAGCTTCTCGATGCGGGCATTATCTACCCGATATCAGACAGTGAGTGGGTAAGCCTCGTGCAAATGGTTCCAAAGAAGGGAGGAAATACTGTGATCACCAATGAAAAAAATGAATTAATCCCAACTACTACAACTACCGGGTGGAGGGTATGCATTGACTATAGTAACAATGTCCCCTTGCTTATATCCCGCAAGTGCACGGGTTTATCGAAGTAATAATCCCAGGTGAGCGGGGTCGAATACACAGGGAGTAGGGAGTAAAGACACTTAATTCGATTCTTAGCTATGTGGAATATCAATAGTGATAAGTGTGAAATTGATTCAATTCTTAACAATAAAAACAACAAGTGAAAGAGCAAAAGTAAGAAGAGGGTAAGGCAATCGATAAAGATGGGGTACTCGGATAATGCTTCGCCTAGGATAATCGCTTCAAGTGCAAGAACTCTCTATTATGCTTCCTAATCAATGCAACGGTGAGTCGTGGAAATCCTTACATACATAGTCCCAAATCTAAGGTCAACTATGCCTAACTCTATACATGTCCCGGAGGAGAAATCGAACAATCTCAACACCTCGCACTCGCATAGAGTTGCAATGAACTCTAGGGATTCCAAGTGATAAATCTCTTCCTAAATATAGACCTACCCCTTTGGTCCAGATGGAAGGTCCCTAGGCACAATTAAGCCCTAGATACTACGATCCTCTCAACGATTCACTCCATTGCACGCGCAACTAATCCCAGCGGAGGTTCATCCCTTAGACCACTCACTCTATTATGACCGCAAAGAACTCGAGGAACGGAGGTAGAATCTATCACGTCGGAGGGGAAAGGGGACGCTCCTGTACCTCTCAACTCACCCTCTCTACCCTCTCCAACCTAGCTTTGTCTAACGCTAGTGGTGTGTCACTCACTCACAAGGTTACCAACAAGAACTCTCAACCCTAGTGTCACTCTAGGGGAAATGTTCATACAATCAAGCATTCAAGGTTAGAACTCACAATAAACATCAATTTATTGAAAGCATAATAAAGAAGTTCAATGAAACGAATACATCATAGGGTTCACAATCATCCAAGTACCCACTAGGGGTTTAGCTCTCCATGGAGCTTAATACAATCAAAGAAACCGAATGTAAAAGCAATGAATCCATAAAGAAACCCCCTCGATGATCGTGTCGATGGTCTTGTGGAGAGTCCTCTACTTGTCGTCCAAAGATTCCTTTGTCCGGTATAGGATACGCCTCGATCGAAGCTCCCCTACCAACCTTCTTCCTAATGGAATCACGATGTCAGAGCCATAGAACTTCCCCAAAACCTTGGCCAATACCCATCGAAACCCTAGCTGAAGTCCTCTCACAAGTTGGGGAAAAGATGGAGAAAAGAATACCAAAATCGGGGCTGAATCGGCTTTAAATAGGGCTGGAATCGGGCAACTCCACGGCCGTGGACGATACACGCGCCCTTGCGGAATTTCCACACGGCCGTGGATAATTTCCACACGCCCGTGTGGATTCTCTGTTTCTCTGATTTCTCGGCCGGCTGTGAACAGTGTTGCTACACTAATTGCTACAGTGCTGTTACAGTGCTCTGCTATAGTCTTCGACCTGATTAACTTCCCAATTCCATACTTTCATCGGGGTAACGCAAACGGGCACACGTTCACATCGTGAATCACTTGCTCTTCCAATGATGTCCATGTTGATGGATCTCTTGTTCTTATATGCATAAGTCAGAATGCTCGAGTGTGACTGCCTTTGTGCCCCTCCAAATGAATGTGCTCACTCAAATACGAGGAGGTTGGCACACACTCTAGCATCTCACACCGACCTATGTCTTCGCGTTTGAACCTTAGCAAGATCTCCTCCAAAATAGGTGCATTATGATCCACATTGGCCTATTTCCTTCATACTCGGCCTCACAACCCTACCTGCATAAAAGTAACATAAAAACACACATATTAATGTAAAAACCTGAGAAAAGTAATGCTCAACATAAGGAATGAACGCTTCGCATCCATATCGCACAAGCACTTATCATATAGGAAATTAAATGATGCCACCCGAAAAGATCATTTTCCCCTACCATTCATTGACCAGATGCTAGAGAGACTAGCTGGACATGCCTACTATTGCTTTCTGGATGGGTTCTCTGGTTATTTCCAAATTCCCATCGCCCCCGAAGATTAGGAGAAGACTACGTTCACTAGTCCGTATGGCACATTTGCTTATCGCCGCATACCTTTCGGGCTATGTAACGGCCCGGCTACCTTTGAGAGATGCATGACGGAAATTTTTGAGGACATGGTGGAAGATTTTATAGAAGTGTTCATGGATTATTTCTCCATCTTTGGTGATTCATTCGATGTGTGCCTCAATAACCTTGAGCGGGTCCTCATTCAATTTGAAGAGACTAATCTTGTGCTAAGTTGGGAGAAATGCCATTTCATGGTCCAAGAGGGCATAGTCTTGGGTCACAAAATTTCGAAAGAAAGAATTGAGGTCCACAAGGCAAAGATTTCCACCATCGAAAAGTTACCACCTCCAAATTCTGTGAAGGCCATAAGAAGTTTATTGGGACATGCTAGGTTTTATAGAAGATTCATCAAAGATTTTTCTAAAATTGCTAGACCCCTTACAAGGTTGTTGCAAAAGGATGTCCCATTTGAGTTCGATAATGATTGCATGACGTCCTTCATGACACTCAAGGAGAAACTAATTCAAGCACCCATCATGGTAGCTCCAAATTAGGACACCCTATTCGAATTGATGTGCGATGCGAGTGACTTTGTAGTTGGGGCGGTGCTTGGTCAGCGGACAGACAAACATTTCCATCCTATTTACTACGCAAGTAAGAATCTAATGGGAGCCCAAGAGAACTACACTACAACTGAAAAGGAACTACTTGCCGTGGTGTTTGCCTTTGATAAATTCTTGTCATATTTTGTTCTTTCTTAAATGGTGGTGTACACCGATCATTCGGCTTTGAGGAACTTACTTAGCAAATCAGATGCCAAATCACATTTGATAAGGTCTGTTTTATTGCTTCAAGAATTTGACCTTGAGATTAAGGACAAGCGGGGAGCAGAGAATCTCATAACTAAATCACTTATCTCATTTAGAGGGCTCTGGCACAGACACTAAAAGAGAAAAAGACATTAACGACTCATTCCATGAAGAACACTTGTAAAATATCCTGGTAGTGGAAGAGAAGGAACCACCCTAGTTTGCCGATTTTGCTAATTACTTGGTTGGGGGGAGGGTCATCCCGAAATGGTTTAGGTATCAACAAAGGAAGAAATTCTTTTCAGACCTTAAGCACTACATATGTGAAGACCCATACCTATTCAGAGTTTGTTCCGATCAGGTTGCTCGAAGATATGTTTCTATGGCATAGGGTCTATGTATTTTGAGGCATTGCCACTTAGGACCCACTGGTGGCCATTATGATGCAAATAGAACAACAAAGAAAATTCTTGATGCAGGTTTCTATTGGCCATCGGTGTTCCAAGACACCCAAAAATTCATTCAAGCTTGTGATAGATATCAGCGGGTTGGCAACATATCTCGCCAGGACGAGATGCCCCAAAATTGGAGCCAAGCCTGTGAAGTTTTTGATGTGTGGGGAATTGATTTTATGGGATCCTTCCCGAGCTCCCATGAATACAAGTTCATACTCGTGGCAGTCGATTATTTGTCTAAATGGGTGGAGGCTCAAGCCTTGCAAACAAATGATGCGAGGGTAGTCATGAAATTCTTAAAGAAATTATTTTCCAGGTTCGGTGCACCACGTGCGATCATTAGTGACAAAGGCACTCATTTCTGTAATGCCAAATTTGCAAAAATTGTGAAGCGCTATGGAGTCTCCCATAAAATGGCAACACCATACCATCCACAAACTAGCCGGAAAGTAGAAGTGTCCAATAGGGACTTAAAATGAATCTTGGAGAAAACTGTATCTCAGGACCGAAGAGATTGGGCAAAACAACTAGATGACGCCTTCTGGGCCTATAGAACAGCTTACAAGACTCCTATTGGAATCACTCCGTATAGGCTAGTCTATGGAAAAGCTTGCCATGTACCTGTTGAGCTTGAGCATAAAGCTTATTGTGCTATCAAGTTTTTAAATCTCAATTCTTCTCTTGCAAGTTGCAAGAGAAAACTACAACTAAATGAACTTGATGAGTGGCGCTCCACAGCATATGAGAGTTCGAAGCTCTATAAAGAAAAGTAAAAGAGTACCACAACAGACGCATCAAGCATCCTCAACAATTTCACGAGGGAGATCAAGTCCTACTGTTCAACTCTAGGTTGAAATTATTTCCAGGGAAGTTAAGATCATGTTGGTCAGGTGCATACACGGTCACTCAAGTCTTCCCACATGGAGCAGTTGAGGTAACCCACCCGGATAATGGCACTTTTAAGGTCAATGGGCAATGACTGAAATTATACTTCAATAACAACACTACAAGAGAAACCGGGGGTGGCTTCAAACTCTTTGAGCCCCCATGAGGTAAGGAATGAGGTACATCAGGCTCGTGACGTTAAACAAGCGCTTCTTGGGAGGCAACCCAAGCATTCGGTGGTGTTTTCTTTCATTTTCATATTTTAGTTTATAGTTCATTTCACTTTTCGTATTTGATAAGTGCTTGTACGATAAGAATGCGAAGCGTTCATTCGTTATGTTAAGCATTACTTTTCTCAGGTTTTTCCACTAATATGTGTGTTTTTCTGTTACTTTCGTACAGGTAGGGTTGTGAGGCCGAGTATGAAGGAAAGAAGCCAATGTGGATTTCAATGCACCGATTTTGGAGGAAATCTTGCTAAGGTTCAAATGCAAAGACATAGGTCGATGTGAGATGCTAGAGTGTGTGCCAACTTCCTCGTATTCGAGTTTGGCACATCCATTTGTAGGGGCACAAAGGTAGTCACACTCGGGCATTGCGACTTATGCACATAGAACAGGAGCTCCACCAACTCGCCTATCATTGAAGAAACAAGTGATCCACGACATAAACGTGTGCCCGTTTGCGTTACTCTAATGAAAGTATGGATTCGGGAAGCTATTCAGGCCGGATAATGTAGCAGAGCACTGCAGCAACACGGATGCGAGTACTGTAGCAGCACTGTTCACAACCGGCCGAGAAAATAGGAGTTCAGAGAACCCACACGGGCGTGTGGAAATTATCCACGCCCGTGTGGAAATTCCCCACGGGCGTGTGAAGCATCCACGCCCGTGCAATCGCCCGATTCCAGCCATATTTAAAGTCGATTCAGCCCCGATTTCATGATTTTTTTCTCCATCTTTTCCCCAACTTTAGAGAAGGCTTCGGCCAGGGTTTTGAGGGGTATTGGCCAAGGTTTTGGAGAGGTTCTATGGCTCCGACATTGTCATTCCTTAAGAAGAAGGTTGGTAGGGGAGCTTCCGTCGAGGCGTATCCTATACCGGACGAGGGAATCCTTGGACAAAGAGTAGAGGACTTTCCCCAAGACCATCGACACGACTATTGAGGGGATTTCTTTATGGAATCATTGCTTTTACATTCTATTTCTTTGATTGTACTTAGCTCCATGTAGAGCTAAACCCCTAGTGGGTACTCGGGTATTGTGAACCCTAGGATGTATTTGTTTCTTTGAACCTCTTTATTATGCTGTCAATAAATTGATGTTTATTGTGAGTTCCAACCTTGAATACTTGATGGTATGAACATTTCCCCTAGAGTAACACTAGGGTTGAGAGTTCTTATTGGTAACCTTGTGAGTGAATGACACACCACGAGCGTTAGACAAAGCTAGGTTGGAGAGGGTTGAGAGGGTGAGTCGAGAGGTACAAGAGCGTCCCCTTTCCCTCCGGCGTGATAGATTCTACCTCCGTTCCTCGAGTTCTTTGCGGTCATAATAGAGTGAATGGTCTAAGGGATGAACTTCCGCTGGGGCTTAGTTGCGCGTGCAACGGAGTGAAGCGTTGAGGTGATCTTAGTATCTAGGGCTCAATTGTGGTTAGGGACCTTCCACCTAGACCAAAGGGTTAGGTCTATAATAAGGAAGAGATTTATCACTTGGAATCCCTAAAGCTCATTGCAACTATATGCGAGTGCGAGGTGTTGAGATTGTTCGATTTCTCCTCCGGGACATGTATAGAGTTAGGCATAGTTGACCTTAGATTTCGGACTATGTAATTAAGGATTTCCACGACTCACCATTGTATTGATTAGGAAGAATAATAGAGGGTTCTTGCACTTGAAACAATTATCCTAGGCGGAGAATTATCCGGGTACCCCATCTTTATCGATTGCCTTACCACCTTCTTTACTTTTGCTCTCTTACTTGTTGCTTTTACTGTTGAGAATTGAATCATTATCACACTCATTATCATTGATCTTTTACATAGCTAAGAATCGAATTAAGTATTTTTATTCCCTACTCCCTTTGGATTCGATACCCGCTCACCCGGGATTATTACTTTGACAAACCCGTGCACTTGCGGGATATACGCAAGGGGATCTTGTCAAGTTTTTGGCGCCGTTGCTGGGGATTAGGCATTTAGAGATACTTTGCACTTTGTTTTCTTAGCTATTTCACCATTTATTCTATTTCCTATCTTCTTATTCTATCATTGTTCTGACTTTTCCTTATTCTTTTTATTTTAGGAAATGATTAACATGTTTGAATCATTTGACACTATCATGAGAATGGTTGAACACGTGGAGCAGAAAGTTCAAACAATTACATGGCATGACATGCCGTGTTATTCTCACCATGAGCAGTGTACAACTCAACATCCAGTAGAAGAATCAGTTGAAGAGTACATCGCCAGGATTCAAGGGCAAAATGGTGAATTAGATAATGTGATAAAGCAGTTTGAGGAATCCACGTCGGCGTCAATGAGCGACCAGTTGGAGGAAAGTGTAGAAAGAATACATGCTCAGTTTGATTCTTCCTATCAAGGCCAGAGGGAGGAACTCTTTTCAGTTGGGGTTGCTATTTCAAAAGTAGAACTATGTGGAATGGACACGTTGATATCTATTGCCGATTGTAAAGAAATAGGTACCCAGTTAGAACAGGAGGAGAATAACTGTGAACATGACGTAAATGATTTCGAGGAGATTGATAAATTGAAGGAGGGCGGCTTGCATCCATCAATTGTTGAACCACCAGAACTTGAGCTTAAAACTCTTCCAACACATTTGGAATATGCATTCTTAATGGAGGACTCTAAACTCCCTGTGATTGTAGCTTCAAACTTGTCTGCAGAGCAGAAGGATAAGCTTGTTAGCATGTTGAAAAAGCACAAATCAGATATTGCATGGAAGATCTCCGACATTAGGGGTATAAACCCATCATTCTACACTCATAAGATCCTAATGGAGGATGACTGCAAATCTGTGATCCAACCTCAGCGAAGATTGAACCTGAATATGAAGGAAGTTGTTAAGACGGAAGTAATAAAACTTTTGGATGCGGGAATCATCTATCCCATATCAGATAGCAAGTGGGTGAGCCCGACCCAAGTTATCCCAGAAAAAGGAGGAATGACAGTAGTGAAGAATGAAAAGAATGAGTTAATCCCCACTAGGACAGTTACTGGTTGGCGAGTTTGCATTGACTATAGGAGACTGAATGACGTCACTCAGAAAGATCACTTTCCTTTGCCATTTATTGACCAAATGTTGGAACAACTAGCGGGGCATCATTTCTACTATTTCCTTGATGGCATGTCGAGATACTTTCAAATCCCAATAGCTCCAGAAGATTAGGAGAAAACCACATTTACTTGCCCTTATGGTACTTTTGCTTATAGAAGAATGCCTTTCGGGCTGTGTAACGCTCCTACAACATTCCAGCGCTGCATGACGGCCATTTTTGATGACTTTCTCGAAGATATTATGGAAGTTTTCATGGATGATTTTTCAGTGTTCGGGGACTCTTTTGATGCTTGCTTAAATAATTTGGAAAGAGTTGTAGTGAGATGTGAAGAGATGAATCTCGTCCTTAACTGGGAGAAGTGTCACTTTATGGTACAAGAAGGCATTGTCCTTGGACATAAGATTTCCCAGGCAGGTATGGAGGTGGATAAGGCGAAGATTGAGATAATTGAAAAGCTTCCTCCGCCTATGAATGTAAAAGGGATCCGCAGTTTCTTGGGTCATGCAGGTTTTTACAGAAGGTTCATTGAGGACTTTTAGAAGATCTCCCAACCGTTAACAAAACTCTTGGAGAAGGATACCCCTTTTGATTTTGGAAATGACTGTCTGAATGCATTTAATGTGCTGAAAGACAAGTTAGTGCAAGCACCAATCCTGACAACACCGAAGTGGGATGAGCCATTTGAAGTAATGTGTGATGCTAGTGATTATGCAGTTGGAGCGGTCTTGGGTCAGAGGAGAAGCAAGCAATTTCAACCGATCTATTACGCTAGCAAGACTCTCACAAGTGCACAAGAGAACTACACCACTACTGAAAATGAATTATTAGTAGTGGTGTTTACTTTTGATAAATTCAGACCATATCTCATCCTATCTAATGTCACAGTGTTCACAGATCACTCTGCACTCAGTTATCTCATGAACAAGGCAGATGCGAAGCCGAGATTGATTCGGTGGATATTATTATTGCAAGAATTTGACATGGAAATAAAGGATAAAAAGGGGACAGAGAATGTGGTTGCAGATCATTTATCGAGATTAGAAGATTGTGAGGGGCAAGAACCGGCAAGCAAGGAAATTAATGATTTCTTCCCTGAAGAGCATTTGTATGCGGTACAAGAATTAGAATCGAAAGGTGTTCCATTGTTCACAGATTTTGCGAATTATCTATCAGGACGGGTATTGAAGCAGGGTTTAAGCTTTTAGCAGAAGAAGAAATTTTTCAGTGACCTTAAGAACTTTTTCTGGGAAGATCCTTACCTGTTCCGTATTTGTGCAGATAAGGTGGTGCGAAGGTGCGTTTCTAGGGAGGAAGGTTGGAACATCATCGCGCATTGTCACTCAGGCCTAGTGGGAGGGGCATTATGCTTCAAGTCGAATTGCAGAGAAGGTTTTAGACGCAGGGTTCTATTGGCCAACCTTATTCCAAGATGTTCATCAGTTCATTTTATGATGTGATAGTTGTCAAAGGGCTGGAAATTTATAACGAAGGGACGAAATGCCTCAAAATCCCATGTAATTTTGCGAGATATTTGATGTCTGGGGAATTGATTTTATGGGACCATTTCCAAAATCCAATGGAAATCAATACATTCTGGTAGCAGTTGATTATGTTTCCAAGTGGGTGGAAGCCCAGGCTCTTCCAACTAATGATACACGAACTGTGGTGAAGTTTTTGAAGAAGCTATTCACTCGCTTTGGAACTCCAAGAATTATCATCAGCAATTGGGGAACCCATTTTTGTAATACACAACTGGCGAAAGTGTTAAAGCGCTATGGGGTTCATCATCGTCTAGCTACTCCTTACCATCCGCAAATGAGTGGGTAAGTGGAGGTTACAAACAGAGAGCTCAAGAGAATGTTAACCAAATCAGTGGAACAAGGGAAACGAGATTGGTCTGAAAGATTGGATGACACACTTTGGGCTCATAGAACAGCATACAAAACCCTAATAGGGACCACTCCCTATAATTTAGTGTATCGAAAATCGTGCCATTTACCTGTGGAATTAGAGCACAAAGTGTATTGGGCAATTAAAGTGATGAATTTCGACTTGCGCAAATCTGGAGAGCAACGAATATTACATCTCAACGAGTTAGATGAATGGAGGATGAAGGCATATGATAATGCAAGGATATACAAGGAAAGAATTCGGAAGTGGCATGACAAGCATATTAAGATGCCGAAGGACTTCAAAGCAGGCGATCAGGTGTTATTATTCAACTCTCATCTACGTTTATTTTCGGGGAAACTCAAATCAAGGTGTTTTGGTCCGTATTCCATAACCGAAGTTTTACCCCATGGAGCGATTGAGATTAACCATCCGGAGAAGGGCACATTCAACGTGAATGGACATAGGCTGAAACCATAATATGGCAGAGAGATTTGTAGTGACAATAGAGAAGTATTTTTCCTCCATGAACCCCCATGAGGTAAGGCAAGGTACGTCAAGCTTAGTGACGTTAAACAAGCGCTTCTTGGGAGGAAACCCAAGTGTTTACTATTTTCTTATCCTCTAGTTAGTTTGTTTGTATGAATAATTTGTTAAGTGTTGGTGTCTTGATTTGTAGATGCTTGTGCTGAAATTTTCTTGTTGGCCTTGAGTATTCATTGTGTGTTTTCATATGGAATGGGCGAAGTTTGGTCATCTGAGCTCTATTTCATATTTTTCACTGGTAAAATTTGCATAATAGGGCAGGCTCTGAGTGTGTAAACATGTTTAGAATTTTTCTGCAGAGCCTGTAGATTTTTCTAAGTCATTTAGAGAAAACACACGGGCGTGTGGAATTTCCGCACGCCCGTGGAGTTGGCACTGCGAGCTCATCCAGAGAAGGCACAAGGGCGTGCGGCTACCCCTGTGAACGACCATGTGACCGTCGCACTGCCGTGGGTAATTCCCGACCGGGCGTGTGAATTCCTGCAGAGTTGGGCGGATTTTCCCGAGAGCACACAGGGGCGTGGACTCGGCCCTGTGGGCGACCTTGTGAACCATGCACGGGCGTGGGTAATTTCCACACGCCAGTGTGAAACTCTGCAGAGGAGTTCTCTCCATCTCGAGAAAACACAGGGGCGTGTTGCTGCCCCTGTTGATTGGGCATGTGAATGTCCACGTCCGTGTGAAATTTCCACACGGGGATGTATAACACTTGGTATTTTTTCTCGGATATCCAGCGAAGCCACAGGGGCATGTGTCTTCCCTTGTGAGACCTTCTTTTGAGGGCACACGGCTGTGGGCTATGCCACGCCTGTGTAGATCTCCAAGAATTAAAAGACTCTCTGCTCTCCCAATACAATAGTTACACTTTGTTCATCAGCTGAACCTTGGTCGCTCACAGAACATTTTCTAACATTCTCTTGACCTCCTTTTGCTGTCTTTGAGTCGATTGACTGTGCATTGTGCGGATTATAGAGGAGTTTTGCTTCAACTCATCGGTAAGACCTTATTTCTTCTCGTCATCGACTTCCTTTGAGTCTAGCTGATTACATGCGATTTAAATGGATAATACACATCGGTTTCTTGCTAAAATGGTTATGATTTATTTTTAGGAAGACCTGGGAGTGAGATAGGGGTGTAGCTGGGAGAATGGTTACAAAGGCCGTGCGGTTTTCACACCCCGTGAAAGCACACGGGCTTGTGGAATTTCCGCACGGCCGTGCGTTGTTATTTTCATTCAGAAATTAATTGAATTTCTTTTCTAATACGTGCAGGTATGGCCACGAGATCAAAGAAGGCAGTTGCTAAATGTCCTAGAGGGCCAGCCCCTGAGCCGGAAGTCATGGAATTCACACTTCCTGAGCATCGGGCTCAGTTTGAGCGGTTAATGAAGCTTAAGTTTGGTCAGACGTGAATCCCGGATGTTGGGTCACTCAGGAAGGTGCAACTAGCAGATGACATGGCTGATGAGGTCGAGAAACTATTATAGGTAGGAAGTTGGCACAAGATATTAAATATTCATAACCTTGTTATCCGTTCACTCGCTTTAGAGGTGCTTGCTTCATCTGAGTTCGACCGCTCTTATGCTTATTTTGATAATGTCGGCGCTATTCAGTTCAGAGCTTTTGGGCAACATCATAGTATGAGTGTCACACAGTTTTCTACTAGACTTGGTATATACGATGAGCAGTATATTGAGACTGAGGAGTATGAGAGTCTTTGAATTGACATGTCGGGTTTATCGCCCACCGAGGCATACAGAATATTATGTGGTAAGGGGCGATATGAACCAAGAGTGTCTAAGGCCTCATGTTTATCTCGACCTAGTTATAGATATCTTCACACAATCATAAGCAGGTCAGTGAATGGTCGCGGTGATAGCACAAGAGTCATAAACAAGTAAGAACTTCTGTACTTATACTCCATGGTGCGGAATGAGCCGGTCCATCTAGGGCACATTTTAGCGGAGTATTTGAAGCATCAAGGACAATATCCCAGACTAGGTGTTATTTTCTCGGGTCCATACGTTACTAGACTCATTTTGGGGATGGGTCTACGAGACGCAATCAGCAGAGCCGAGAAGATAATTATACCAGCACTACTGGGGTTAGAGACAATGAGGCTCATGGGTTTGATCCATAAATATCCAAATGGTGTTTATGTGCTGAATATACCATTCGAGGATAACGGTGATGAGCCTCAGTCAGCACCAATGGAGACTGAGGCACCTCCAGCGGCGGAGAACATACCCCCCGTACGTTCAGTTACACCATCTCAAACACATGATCGTTTTGAGAGGCTCGAGAATGCTTTAGGAGTGGTGCGGGCAGAGGTTTCCGAGATCAGGGCCGCGCAAGAGGCTCAGTACACAGAGTTCATGGCACGCTTCGACGTATTACAGCAGATCTTAGAGCGAGACGTCGCCTCATAATTTGTCTTACGACCGAGGACTCCTCAGGCCCCCTTAGCTCCTCAGGCTCCCTCGACATCCACTGCACCGGAGCCCGAGCGCGACACTGACATTTGATTTTGTTTTTTCCCGAATTTTCTTTATGTTGCATTTTTATTTTAGACTTGTTCACTCTTAAAGGTTTCTCCTTCTGAGTTTATTTTCATTTTGCATCTCGAGTTGTATTCATATTCTATCTTTTATATACACTCGAGATATGTTTGTTTTTATTGAACTTTACTGAATCCCCTCGTGTATGTGTGCAGATGGTCTTGTCTTCATGGGAATTTAGACTTAGTCATGGGCACGGCCAAGGTACTGAGGCACTTGGCCGTGTGAGCCTCTCAACCCGTCGGAACACTACTCCCATGGAATTAGCTTCATCAAACACAACACTAGGAGTCAGGGGAGTATTGTTTTGATTGCTTCTCCCACATTTGCTTTTGAATGATTTATATTTTGAGTGAGCTTGCATGTGTACATTGGGGACAATGTACAACTTAAGTGTGGGGGGAAGTTTCATAGTGCACACATCTTTTCTATTGTTCTTGATTGTTATATGCTCACATAGCCAATGGCGGTTCACCTTAGTTGCAAGGATTGTATTCTTGAGTTTAGGAGAATTTCTAACATTGAATGTTTTCATGCTCTAGTTCTTGCTTGAATTTCTAGGAATTTTTGCCCGATTTACACTTAGTGCACTACTTGTTCTTTAAACTCTTTTGGAAACTCAAGTTCGATGTTAAAGGGTCTAGTTATAGTTGCTTCTTGTTTTAAATTCAAAAAAAAAAAAAATAGTTTTATTGTTTATTTGTGCTTGTTGTGTGGAAAGACCTACCACCTATGAAGTATGAAGCTACTCTCATAAGTCAGATACTAGTTATGCCCTAATGAGAGAAAGAGCTATCTCATAGGATGAGTGAAAGCTACCACTCCGGTAGAAAGAGCTACCATCTCGAAAGTGGCAAAGCCACCTTAGCGGCCGCTTTGGAAAGGGCTACCTTAGAGGATCTGTGAAGCTACTACCATCTTTGAAATTGTTGTCACTTTTGTAGATAAATAAGTCCCTCGTACTTAGAACTTTGAGGAGTATACTTTGGGTTGACTTGAGTGAGTTCACACACATACACGACTTCGGGTTTTGTTTTCCTTTTTGATTCAAGTTTTAGCTAGAGCATTGATTTTTTCATATTTTAATATTGGAATTTCCCTCACTTGTAGAATGCTCTCTTTGTATATTTTGGTGAACCCAAGGCCAAGGACTTTCAATATTTTCTTCATTGATTCACATAACGTTTTAATCTTTGCTTGAGGATAAGCAAAAGCTTAAGTGTGATGGAGTTTGATAAGTGCTTGTACGATAAGAATGCGAAGCGTTCATTCGTTATGTTCAGCATTACTTTTCTCATGTTTTTCCACTAATATGTGTGTTTTTCTGTTACTTTCGTGCAGGTGGAGTTGTGAGGCCAAGTATAAAGGAAAGAAGTTAATGTGGAAGACAATGCACCGATTTTGGAGGAAATCTTGCTAAGGTTCAAACGCGAAGATATAGATCGATGTGAGATGCTAGAGTGTGTGCCAACCTCCTCATATTTGAGTTAGGCACATCCATTTGTAGGGGCACAAAGACAATCACACTCGGGCATTCTGACTTATGCACATAGAACAAGAGCTCCACTAACTCGCCTATCATTGAAGAAGCAAGTGATCCACGATGTGAACGTGTGACCGTTTGCGTTACTCCAATGAAAGTATGGATTCGGGAAGCTATTCAGGCCGGATTATGTAGCAAAGCTCTGCAGCAACACGGCTGCGAGCACTATAGCAGCACTGTTCACAGCCGGCCGAGAAAACAGGAGTTCAGAGAATCAACAAGGGCGTGTGGAAATTATCCACGCCCGTGTGGAAATTCCCCACGGGCGCGTGAAGCATCCACGCCCGTGCAGTCTCTCGATTACAGCCCTATTTAAAGCTGATTCAGCCCCGATTTCAGCATTCTTTTCTCCACCTTTTCCCCAACTTGAGAGAGGGCTTCGGCTAGGGTTTCGAGGGGTATTGGCCAAGGTTTTGTAGAGGTTCTACGGCTCCGACATCATCATTCCATAGGAAGAAGGTTGTTAGGGGAGCTTCCGTCGAAGCGTATCCTATACCGGATGAGGGAATCCTTGGACGACGAGTAGAGGACTTTCCACCTAACCATCGACACGACTATCGAGGGGGTTTCTTCATGGATTCATTTCTTTTACATTCTATTTCTTTGATTATACTTAGCTCCATGGAGAGCTAAACCCCTAGTGGGTACTCGGGTATTGTGAACCCTAGGATGTATTTGTTTCTTTGAACCTCTTTATTATGCTTTCAATAAATTGATGTTTATTGTGAGTTCCAATCTTGAATGCTTGATGGTATGAACATTTCCCCTAGAGTGACACTAGGGTTGAGAGTTCTTGTTGGTAACCTTATGAGTGAGTGACACACCACGAGCGTTACACAAAACTAGGTTGGAGAGGGTTGAGAGGGTGAGTTGAGAGGTACAGGAGCCTCCCCTTTCCCCTCCGGCATGATAGATTCTACCTCCGTTCGTCGAGTTTTTTGCTGTCATAATAGAGTGAATGGTCTAAGGGTAAACTTCCGCTGGGCTTAGTTGCGCGTGCAAGGGAGTGAAGCGTTGAGGTGATCTTAGTATGTATGGCTCAATTGTGGTTAGGGACCTTCCACCAGGACCAAAGGGTTAGGTCTATAATAAGGAAGAGATTTATCACTTGGAATCTCTAGAGCTCATTGCAACTCCATGCGAGTACGAGGTGTTGAGATTGTTCAATTTCTTCTCCGGGACATGTATAGAGTTAGGCATAGTTGACCTTAGATTTGGGACTATGTAATTAAGGATTTCCACGACTCACCATTGCATAGATTAGGAAGCATAATAGAGGGTTCTTGTACATAAAACAATTATCCTCGGCGGAGCATTATCTGGGTACCCCATCTTCATCGATTGCCTTACCCCCTTCTTTACTTTTGCTCTCTTACTTGTTGCTTTTACAGTTGCGAATTGAATCATTGTCACAATCATTATCATTGATCTTTTACATAGCTAAGAATTGAATTAAGTATTTTTATTACCTACTTCCTGTGGATTCGATACCCGCTCACCTGGGATTATTACTTCGACAAACCCGTGCACTTGTAGGATATACGCAAGGGGATCTTGTCAGTATTTCTTAGACTTGTGTTGCTTTTGAATAAGTTCATGCTCTCACACTTTGCACATTGCTCTTGTCCTTCTAAATGTGGTGTATTTGTGCAACTTCTTGAGGAACTCATTTTTAGGTGTTAATTCATGTGCTAGATCATTGTTTTATCCATTTCATTCATTTTTGGAGAAGTCTTCATCCTTGCCATACCATTTTTACATCATTTAAAGTAGGTTTTCAAAGTTTCATGCGAGTTTTAAGGTCCTACGGCCATATTGGGTTGTATGGGGGTCATCTTAGATGAACACAGAGCAAACCAGAGGCTCTGTGCCATCTCAGACGGGTACCAGACGGCCCCCATACGGGGCCGTTTTAGACAGCTGGACCTCTCAGCCGAGAGAAGCCAAACGGCCTAGACGGCCCCCCATACGGCGCCGTATGGGGGTCATCTAGGGCGGGTCGGTCTCTCTCTTCCCCCCTCTTATACCTCTCTCTTTTCTCTCTCTCTCTCTTCCATTCTCTCTTCTCTCTCATTTTCCACCAAATTTCTCTCTCCTTTCTCCCTCATTTCTTGGCCAAACCTTCTCATTTTTTCTCCTAAAAGTTTACCCAATCCATTGGAGACGTCGATCTAATGATTTTCTCTGAGTTTAAAGCTTGTTTTCTCCAGATTTCATCGCTATGCTTTTTCAATGCCCTAGTTTTATCTTTTTCATTTCTTGGGCATTCTTAGAGATTTTGGGTGGGATTTCTTTAGCATTTCGTTTGGTTGGGGCTATATTTATTGGGCCCTATGTGACTAGATTCATCTGTGGCATGGGTTTATTTGAGCAGACATGAGGTATGATCGTTGTAGGAAGTACAACACCCCTCGGACATGCCCACATACTGGCGATAGGCTTGGTGGTGAGCGTGCGTGTGAGCCATGCCACTGGTGAGTCCAGTCAGCGATAGATAGAGCACATAGAGTCAGAGCCTGAGGGCACGCCTGCCCCCACCCCCGGCACTACATCATTACCTGACTTCGACATGAGACAGAGGGGGATTGAGGGAGAAGTTCAAGCTGTGCGCCAGGAGTAGCATGTGATTCGTGGCCAGCTTCACTAGATCATTGACGGACATCACCGACTCAAGGCAGATTTTCACCGTTTCATCACCTCGTACCATGGCTAATCCTCGCACCTTATGACCGCTCCTTCTGCCGCCATCCCACCACCACCGGCACCGGATTGTGATGAGTAGCAGTTTTTTTGAGCATGGATACCTATCATTTACTTTAATTTGTTTTGTTTTATATTTTTGTGTTTTGAATGAGTTGGCCTGGTTCTTACCCTACCGACTTGTGATTATCGAACTCTATGTTATTTTCATCTCTGTGTTTTGTTGACTACTCTCTAGTTTCTCCATTGTGTTGGTATTCTTAAATTTTTGTGGAATGATGATGTCCCCTTGTTGCCTCGCAGGGCATTGATGGAATTTGGTGAGCTTTCCTAGTTTTAATGGAGGTTAGATGAGACATGTATTCCTCACCACATCTTTTGTCGAGTCATACCTCATGACGAACACAAGATGAACCGGGGAAGTTTCGTTTTCACCCTCCTCTATTATTTGCATTGCTCTTCTTGCATGTTTTTTATGATTAGTGTACATTGAGGGCAATTCACAACACTAAGTGTGGGGATGTGTGTATTTCATGTATTAGTACAATTTGTTACATGCTAATGCCACCTATGATGGCTTTGTTCATTCTTGTAAGATTCTTTTAGCTTGGATTAATGATTGATGTGAGTTATTCGTTGCTATGCTTTACTGAATCCTGTTTCACCCCTAGTATTATCATGTGCACTAAATTTTATGTTGATGCCCTGGGAATAGCTAATGTGGCTACTCTAACTCTCTTGTATGCGTAACACACTAGTTTGAGTACTTGGCCTTAGAACACTAAGTTCTATCCTTCAATGGACTATTAAGAACTTCTAAGTCTTGTTGAGCTAATCCTAGTTTTGTTTCATGTAGAGTACTCTGAAGATGTGATCTAGGGTGAAAAAAAAGAGAAAAGAAAAAAAATGAGTCTATGTAAGTATTCCTCTACTACTAAAGCATAAATGAGTCTATGTAGACTTTAATCGAGTAGTTGGTTGGCTCATGTGCCTAACCAGCATGGGTATCCTCCAGAAAGATTTCAAAATGATGTTGGTACAGTCTACATTAGTTGGACTCGAAAAAAAGAAATGAATGATGAAATGAAAAAAAAACTCTAGTGATATTTTTGAGTACCTACCAAAGGTTTTGTGATGAAAGTGGATTTAGTTTCAATCTATAGAATTAGAAGGATCTTAGTTGGCCATTGGAGTAGCACTTAGTAGTTTAAGACTTAGTATTCTTTGTAAGTGGAGTGATTAGCATCTAGAGCTGTACTGATTGAAGTCCATAGGCTAGACCAGATCAGGGTAAATGAGATATAAGATTCACTTACACAGCACAGACATATAAGGGGTGAGACAGGATATTTTTATTATGCTTATTGACTATAACTAAACATCTATGTATCATTGTCCATTGCTTTTGGAGTCTTATATTTGCTTGATGCCAGAGGTAGTGCATTTAGCCACTTTTTAGTCTCTTTGTTTTTCATGAGTTGATTGCTTGGGGACAACCAATGCTTAATTGTGGGAATATTTGATAAGTATCTAAATGTAGGTGTATTCGTATATATATATCATATTCACTTTAAATGTATTTTGTGAGGTTTGATGCCCGTTTTGCTCTTAATCATCTACTATTTGTTTTATAGTGCATAAGGAAGCCATGGAGAACAAGAAGATATCATTTAGGCGAAAAGACAAGAAAACAGGGATTTCATACCACTCCCCATACTACATAGTACGGGGGCCGTATACACTATAGCAGCAGAATGATTTGGAGTTGTCTGCCCAGATTTACATACTACCGAGTATACGGGGCCGTATGCATCCTGTATGAAATGTGAATCTAGGATTTTTGAGTGCTATACTACCCTCATACAACCCCTATACGGTCCTTATGTCTGGTGGTATAAATACTGACTTTTAAGGCATAAAAAGGGGCTTTTTGCTGGGCTGATTTTGGGTGACCACTTGATAGGCTTTGGGGGGACCTTGGGAAGGAGAAGAAGGGCAAGGAAGCTAGGAGATCATTCAAGGCCAAGGTCCAAGACTCTCAAGGCAAGAAGGCAACATCATTCAAGGGGATATCTACCACGATTGGAAGGAAGGAGACCCGCGGCTAGAGGAAGCGTCATTCGGCATTCCTTTGGTGGGGGAAGCGTCAGTCCCCATATATTCTACCTCCTCCTCCACCATTTCATCTAGGGAGTGTCACTTATGCTTTTCTTTTGTGTTTCACTTGATTGTATTGCTTGTTGTGGGATGATGACACACTAGACCCCTAAGGCCACCGGGTGTTGGTGAACCTTGGGGGGTTTTATCATGTACTTTGGATGATTACTTGTTAATTCCATGTTTGGGTAATTTTGAGATTTAATCCATCGTTTTCATGCTAAGTGCTATACTATGGAGAAATCCGTAGCTCTTTTATGAGTGATGCATATAGATGTGACTTGCTCGCATGTATTAGATCATGAATGGATTAGAAGGGGATACTTGTATCATCATGCCGACAAATCAGGTGTTTGGTAGCCCTCCATATAGGTTTAAGCCGAAGAAGAGTAGGCTTACTCCTAAGTGAGATTTCCTCATACTTAATGCAATCGTACGAATGTGGATTTGGAAGAAATTCCTATCTATGTTCTTATGGGGTTAGGGTTCAATCGTAGAGAAATTGGGGTTGTTCTAATCTTGGAAACTCATGGTCCATTTTATCCTTGCATCTTTTATTCATCATCCATGTTTCATGATAACCCCTCAAGGGGATCTGCATCCATAGGCCTTTGCATTACATTGTGTTTCTTGCTTGCTTATTGCTTGTTCTCTCTAATTTTTTGATAATCTTGTTTTAGTTTTAATTGCACCTAGTAGAGTAAGTTCCCTCACTTGAGATCTTAGGCTAGATAATAACTCTAGAAGGAGTAATAGGAGATCTTTAGCCCCGTGGAATACGATCCTCGTGTCTTCACACGAGGTATTACTTGGCGATCCCGTACACTTGCGGGGAAGCAATCAGATATTTTATAGAAGTTACTTGAGCAAGACGTGACCTCTCCCTTTGTGATGAGACCTCGAGATGCACTAACTTCTCCATCATCTCTAGCATCACCATCATCACAATCAGCACCAGCATCATCATTATCAACAGCACTAACAGCAGACCCACTAGCACCACTTGACAGCGACACTTGAGATGTCTTTATCTTTCTTTGCTTTTATGTTTTTTGTATTTTATCTTTGCATTTATTTTGGACTTGTATCACCCAAAAAGGATCTTCCTTCTGAGCTTATCTTTTATTTTCCATTGTTTGGAGTTGTCTTTAATTTCCATCTCTTTATAGACTCAATTTTATTTTGTTTTTATTGAGCTTCACTGAACCTCTTTATGTATAGGTACATATGGTCTTATGAGTCTGGAATGTGATCAATAGTCATGGACACGGTCAATGTGGTATTCACATGGCCATGTGTGCTCCACAACCCGTTAAAATTTAATTGTCAACGAATATAGCTCCATCAAATGTACCATTAGGAGTTCAGGGGAGTATTATTTCAATTGCCTATCTCCATTCATTGTTTTTAATTGTTATACTTCTTTAGTGTGCTCGCATATGTACATTGAGGGCAATGTACACCTTAAGTGTGGAGGGAGGGAGGGAGGGGGGAGTTTGAATTACACATGTTTTTTTATACTTATATTTTGATTTTTCTTGATCATGTAGCCAATGGCGGTTCACCTCAGTTGCAATGGTTGTATTCTTAAGTTTAGGAGAATTTTTAACATTGAATACTATCATGCTCTAGTTTTTACTTGAATTTTAAAGAATTTTTGCCCAATTAACACTTGTTGTGTTACTCATTCACTAAACCTTGTAGAAACTCAAGTTTGACATTTAAGGGACTGTTTCTAGTATGTTTCTTGTTCTAATTTCTGAAAAAAATGATGACTGATTGAAAAACGAAGAAAAAGATGTGTTTCTTTGTTTGTGCATTGGCGGTAGAAAGAGCTACCACCTATGAAGTACGAAGCTACTCTCATAAGTCGAATACTAGTTATGCACTAATGAGAGAAAGAGCTATCTCATGGGATGAGTGAAAGCTACTACACCAGTAGAAAGAGCGACCACCTCGAAACTGTGAAAGCCACCTTGGTGGCCGCCTAGGAAAGGGTTACCTTAGAGGATGTGTGAAGCTACTACCTTCTCTTTTCTTTTTGTACACAATACTTTTTTATTCATGTTTTTAGATAAAGCATTGATTTCTCTTATTTTGTGTTGGAATTTTTTTCCTTACTTGTAGAATGATTCTTTTGCATGCTTTTGGTGAAATTAAGGCGATGCACTTTCAATTTTCCTTCTTAGATGTTTTAATGTTTTTATTTTTGCTTGAGGATAGCAAAAGCTTAAGTGTGGGGACTTTAATAAGTTCTTGTGTATAAGTAATATGAAGTATTCTTTTCTTGCATTGAGTAAAGGGGCCTAGTTGAGATGTTGACACACCCCTTGCAAGTGTGTACCGCATGTGCATGGGTTGCCGAAGTAATAAAATACCCTGGTGAGTGGGTAGTCATATCCACAGGGAATAGTTGTTAGGAGCAAATAGTGATGCTATTTAGCTAAGAGTGAACCAATTTATGAGTGAGTGAACAATATCAATGCAAATAAAAGTAAAGAAGAGAAAGGAAAGCGCAATAGGGATAAGGAAAGGCAGTCAATAAGAAAATCGGGTACTCAGACATTGCTCACCCTAGGACTATTGTTTCAAGTGCAAGATTGCTAATTATGCCTCCTAATTGAAGTTTAATGAGTCATGGAAACCCAAAAACACACGGTCCCAAACCTAAGGTCAACTGTGACTAATCCTTATACTATGACCCACCGGAAAGGGATACTCTCGATGCCTCACACTGTACGGGGTTGCAGGAAAATCTTGGGACTCCAAGTGATAAACCCTATTCTCTAGTATAGATCTAACCTTTTGGTACAGGCGAAAGACACCTAGTCACAATTAAGCCCCAACACTAAGGATTACTTCAACACTTCACTCTGTTGCTTGCACAACTGAGCCGAAGTGTAGTTTGTTGATAAGTGTTTGTGCGATATGAATGCGAAGCGTTCATTCCTTATGGTGAGCATTACTTCTCTCGGGTTTTTACACTAATATGTGTGTTTTTATGTTACTTTCATGTAGGTGGGGTTGTGAGGCCAAGTATAAAGGAAAGAAGTCAATGTGGAAGACAATGCACCGATTTTGGAGGAAATCTTGCTAAGGTTCAAACGCGAAGACATAGGTCGGGTGTGAGATGCTAGAGTGTGTGCCAACCTCCTCGTATTCTCGTTGGCACATCCATTTGGAGGGGTACAAGGGCAGTCACACTCGAGTATTCCGACTTATGCACATAGAACAAGAGCTCCACCAACTTGTCTATCATTCAAGAAGCAAGTGATCCATGACGTGAACGTATGTCCGTTTACGTTACCCCGATGAAAGTATGGATTCTCGAAGATATTCAGGGCGAATACTCTAGCAGAGTACCGCAGCAAAGTACTGTAGCAACACTGTTCACAACCGGCCGAGAAAATAGGAAATCAGAGAACGCACACGGGCGTGTGGAAATTATACACGCCCATGTGGAAATTCCACATGGGCTTGTGAAATATCCACAGGCCCGTGTAGTTGCCCGATTCCAGCCCTATTTAAAGCCGATTCAGCCCCGATTTCAGCATTCTTTTCTCCATCTTTTCCCAAACTTGAGAGAGGGCTTCGACTAGGGTTTTGAGGGGTATTGGCTAGGATTTTGGATAGGTTCTATGGCTCCGACATCGTCATTCCTTAGGAAGAAGGTTGGTAGGGGATCTTCCGTCGAGGCGTATCCTATATCGGATGAGGGAATCCTTGGACGACGAGTAGAGGACTCTCCACAAAACCATCGACAAGACCATCGAGGGGGTTTTCTATGGATTCATTGCTTTTACATTCTATTTCTTTGATTATACGTAGCCCCATGGAGAGCTAAACCCCTAGTGGGTACTTTGGTATTTGTGAATCCTAGGATGTATTTGTTTCATTGAATCTCTTTATTATGCATTCAATTAATTGATGTTTATTGTTAGTTCCAACCTTGAATGCTTGATTGTATGAACATTTCCCATAGAGTGATACTAGGGTTGAGAGTTCTTGTTGATAACCTTGTGAGTGAATGGCACACCACGAGTGTTAGACAAAGCTAAGTTGGAGAGGGTTGAGAGGGTGAGTCGAGAGGTACAGGAGCGTCCCCTTTCCCCTCCGACGTGATAGATTCTACCTCCGTTCCTCGAGTTCTTTGCGGCCATAATAGAGTGAATGGTCTAAGGGATGACCCTCCGCTGGGCTTAGTTGTGAGTGAAACGGAGTGAAGTGTTGAGGTGATCTTAGTATCTAGGGCTTAATCGTGGTTAGTGACCTTCCACCTGGACCAAAGGATTAGGTCTATAATTAGGAAGAGATTTATCACTTGGATTCCCTAGAGCTCATTGCAACTCTATGCGAGTGCGAGGTGTTGAGATTGTTCGATTTCCCCTCCGGGACATGTATGGAGTTAGGCATAGTTGACCTTAGATTTGGGACTATATAGTGAAGGATTTCTACGACTCACTATTGCATTGATTAGGAAGCATAATAGAGGGTTCTTGCACTTAAAGCTATCGTCCTAGGTGGATCATTATCCGAGTACCCCATCTTTATCCATTGCCTTACCTTCTCCTTTACTCGTGCTCTCTTACTTATTGCTTTTACCTTTGAGAATTGAATCATTATCACACATATCACTATTGATCTTTCACATAGCTAAGAAGCGAATTAAGTATTTTTTATTCGCTACTCCACTGGATTCGATACCCGCTCATCCGGGATTATTACTTTTGACATTCGAGTGTTGGGGACACAATCGAGTATTGTGCATCCCCGATTACAACTTCGGAACTTTGAGTTGAAGTCGAGCATTCATCCACATGTTGCGACGAAACCACATAGTTCAATGGTTTTGGCCGATGAGGATCCAAAATAGTCATATAGAGAGTTTTCTTGAGGTGTGTGATATACTAAAGATAAACGGAGTGACGGATGATGCCATCAAGTTGAGAGCCTTCCCATATTCCCTAAAGGGGAGAGTGAAGCAGTGGTTACACTCATTACCTAGAGCATCGATCCCCACATGGGAGGAGATGGTAGGAGCTTTTCTTACCCGTTATTTTCCTCCCGAAAAATCTGCAAAGCTTAGGAATGAGATCTCATCCTTTGTTCAGTTGGAATTGGAGTCTCTATTCGAGACATGGGAAAAGTTCAAGGAGCTCCTGAGAAAGTGCCCGCAACACGGATTCCCGGAGTGGATGATTGTTCAGACATTTTATAATGGTTTGAACCCAAGTACAAGGCAACTCTTGGATGCGGCAGCAGGAGGTACCTTAGGTAGCAAGACCCCCGATGAGGCCCGTCAGTTGATTGAAGAAACGGGGTTAAACAGCTACCAATTGAATGCTAGGGAGAAGAAGAAAGTGGCTGGTCTCTATGAGATAGATGCGGTAACTTCATTGGCGGCTCAAGTGGAGAGTTTGAGTAAGAAGTTAGATCTTCTAACTTCAAATAGAGTGACGCCGTTACTAATTATAACGGGTGTGGTGGAGGACATCCTCCCTCCGATTGCCCGATTTCTATTGGTGATGGTTCTTCGGTAGAGAATGTTGATTTTGTAGGTAATGGCATGAGACCTCAAGGAAACCCATATAGCAATACCTACAATTCGGGTTGGAAGAATCATCCCAATTTCTCATGGAGTAATTAGGGTCCACAAAAGGCCATGTGGTCACCAGGTTTCCAACAACAACAACAAGCCCCTCAGGTGGAAAACAGAGTCTCAGGTTTGGAAACCCGAATGACTGACTTAGAGAAGCACTTGGCTAGATTTGTGCAATCTATAAATACAAGGTTTGAATCAGTCGAGGCTACACTTCACAACCACACCGCCTTTTTGCATAACCTTGAAAATCAGGTGGGGCAAATTGCGAAGTCTCTCTCCGAAAGGCCACATGGAAGCTTGTCGAGAAATACAGAGACCAACCCTAGAGAGCATGTGAAGGCGATCACTTTGAGAAGTGGTCATGAGGTTGAAGGTAGGCTTCCGAGTAAGAAGCCAAAAGAACACGCACCCGAGGTTATAGAGGTAGAAGAGGGGACAAGCAAAGAGAAAGAGGTGGCACTCCCACCTTTCAAGCCAAGAATCCCTTATCCCTCTAGATTGTAAAATGACCATGGGCATGAACAGTACAAGAAGTTCCTGAGTTTGTTCAAGCAACTCCACATCAATATTCCTTTTGTTGAGGCATTGGCCCAAATGCCTAGTATGCGAAGTTTTTAAAAGACTTGTTGACTAACATGAGGAAGTTGGAGGAGAGTGCTTCAGTGATTCTAGATGCTTCATGCTCGGCGGTGTTGCAAAAGAACATGCTGAACAAGAAGAAAGACCCGAGAAGCTTCATCATTTCGTGTAATATTGGCAATTTAGGTGAGGAAATGGCATTGGCGGACTCAGGGGCTAGTATCAACATCATGCCATACACTTTCTTTCAAAAGCTAGGCTTGGGGTAGCCTAGGTCTACTCGGATGACTTTACAACTAGCGGACCGAACAGTGCGACATCCGAGAGGCATCATTGAAGACGTGCTTGTCAAGGTGGGCAAGTACTTTTTTCTGGTTGACTTTGTAGTGCTAGATGTCGATGAGGATGCGGATGTACCCTTGATACTTGGGAGACCGTTCTTGCGGACTTCCAAAGCATTGATTGACATGGACGGCGGAGAGCTCACATTGAGAGTTGGAGATGACAAGCTCACATACCGCCTTGCTGAAGCCATGCGGCATTCTCTTGATTTTGATGATATTTTATACTTTCTAGACACTACTGATGAAATTGTTGATGAATACATGCAGGAAATGTTCAATCCGGATCCGTATGAAGGTTTGTTCGACCAAGAGGAGGGACATGAAGATGTAATGATGCTTGGATCGATGGAAGAAGTACCATCTACCTTGGGGATCTTGAAGAAAATGCTCCAGAAAATGATGAAGGCTAGGAGACGCCACCGGAAACACTCCAAGGCTGTTGGAGACGTCCGTCAATGGAAGGAGTTGGATGAACCATTGCCAGGTGGTCCCAAGCCCGATATTACACACTCTACTTTCAAGAGATTGTGCTCATCATGCTTTCAAGTCATGGGTAAGAGGGCAAACTTCATCTATGAACGCTCATGAGGTAAGACAAGGTACGTTAAGCTTAGTGATGTTAAACAAGCGCTTCTTGGGAGGCAACCCAAGTGTTTACTATTTTCTTAGCTTTTAGTTTAGTTTGTTTGCATGAATAATCTGTTAAGTGTTGGTGTCTTGATTTTTGGATGCTTGTGCTGATATTTTCTTGTGGGCTTTGAGTGTTCATCGTGTGTTTTCATGTGGAATTGGCGAAGTTTGGTCGTTTAAGCTCTATTTTCATATTTTTCACTAGTAAAATTTGAATAATATGGCAAGCTCTGAGTGTGTAAACATGTTCAGAGATTTTCTATAGAGCCTGCAGAATTTTCTAAGGCATCCAGAGAAAACATACGGGCGTGGGGAATTTCCGCACGCCCGTGGATTTGCACTGCGAGCTCATCCAGAGAAGTCACAGGGGCGTGCGGCGGCCCCTGTGAATGACCATGCTACTGTCACACGCCTGTGGGTAATTTCCGCACGGGCTTGTGAATTCCTGCAGAGTTGGGCAGATTATCCCGAGAGCACACAGGGGCGTGGACTCACCACTGTAGGCGATCTTGTGAAAACCGCACACCCGTGTGAGATCGTTCAAAGTCAGTGAGAGTTTTTCTCGAGGGTGCACAGGGGCGTGTGTGCGCCCCTATGGTTCTATTGTAATGAGGCGCACGGGCGTGGGTAATTTCCACACACCCGTGTGGATGCACAGAATTCCATGAGATGCGATTTTTTCCTTAAAAACCTTGTGATCCGTCTCATTCTTCATCTCCAGTCACCCGAAAACTACTTCTGATCATCTTCTCGACCGCTCATCGTCGTTTTGGAGGATTTTGCTTCACATATCATTCCGATTTTCAAAGTTTTCACTTTTTTTTCTTTGGTAACCTTTTTATCCTCTTTTCTTCGCCAACTCTTGTTTTTCACAGATTAAATGTCTTTAATTATGAATTTTCATTTTTACAATGCATGGTGTATCTTTAGAAAGCGTCTAGACGCAGTTTTAAGTTGAATTCTTTAGAATTGTTGTGCACCCATGCGGTTTTTTTTCACGCCCTGCAGATCCACACGGGCGTGGGTAATTTCCACAAGCCCGTGTGGAATTCTGCAATATACTACTTTTGAGCTTCTTTGATCATTTTCCTCTTTTTTTACTACAGATATGGCACATCGCGTGAAGAAGAACGAAGTAAAGCATCTCAGAATCACCCCACCCGAGCCAATATGATTGCTTCCCCGCAAGTGTATGGGATCGCCAAGTAATACCTCGCGTGAAGACACGAGTATCGTATTCCACCGGGCTAAGGATCTCCTATTACTCCTTCTCGAGCTATTATCAAGCCTAAGATCTCAAGTGATGGATTTTTACTCTACTAAATGTAATTAAAGCTAAAACAAGAATATGACCAAATTAGAGAGAACAAGCAATAAGCAAGCAAGAAAATCAATGAGGTGCAAAGGCCTATGGATGAGGATCCCCTTGAGGGGTTATCATGCAACATGGATGATGATCAAAAGATGCAAGGGTAAAATGGACCATGAGATTCCAAGATTAGAACAACCCCAATTTCTCGGTGATTGAACCCTAATCCCATACGAACATGGATAGGAATTTCTTCCAAATCCACATTCTTACGATTGCATTAAGTATGAGGAAATCTCATTTAGGATTAAATCTACTCTTCTTCGGATTAAACCTACATGGAGGGCTACCAAACACCCAATTTCTTGGGGTGATGATACAAGCATCCCCTTTTAATCCATTCATGACCTAATACATGCGAGCAAGTTACATCTACATGCATCATTCATAAAAGAGCTACGGATTTCTCCTTAGTGTAGCACTTAGCATGAAACAATGGATTAAATCTCAAAATTACCCAAGCATGGAATTAACAAGTTATCATCCAACATATATGATAAAACCCCCCAAGGTTCACCAACACCCGGTGGCCTTGGGGGTCCAGTGTGTCATCATCCCACAACAAGCAATACAAACAAACAAAATATGAAACAAAAGCATAAATGACACTCCCTAGATGAAATGGTGAAGGAGGAGGTGAAGAATGTGCCGAATGATGCTTTCCCCGGCAAAGGAGTGCCAAATGACGCTTCCTCTACCCGCGGGTCTCCTTCCTTCAAATCATGGTAAATCTCCCCTTGAATGATGTTGCCTTCTTGCCTTGAGAGTCTTGGACCTTGGGCTTGAATGATCTTCTAGCTTCCTTGCCCTTCTTCTCCTTTCCAAGGTCACTCAAAATCTCCCAAGTGATCTCCCCAAAGTCGGCCAAGAAAAGGTCCAGCCAAATGTCCTTGTCTTGCCCTAAAAGTTGGTATTTATACCCCCCGAGGCATATGGGTCATATGGCGGTCGTATGGCACTCAAAAACCCTAGATTCGCGATCCATATAGGGTGCATATGACCCCCATACTGGGTAGTTGACAAGGTCCCCTTGCATATATCCCGCAAGTGCACGGGTTTGTCGAAGTAATAATCTCGGATGAGCGGGGTCGTATCCACTGGGAGTAGGGAGTAAAGACACTTAATTCGATTCTTAGATATGTGGAGTATCAACAATGTAAGTGTGATAATGATTCAATTCTCAACAATTAAAAACAACAAGTAAGAGAGCAAAAATAAGAAGGAGGCAAGGCAAGCGATAAAGATGGGGTACTCGGATGATGCTTCACCTAGGAAAATCGTTTCAAGTGCAAGAACTCTCTATTATGCTTCCTAATCAATGCAATGGTGAGTCGTGGAAATCCTTACATACATAGTACCAAATCTAAGGTCAACTATGCCTAACTCTATTCATGTCCCGGAGGAGAGATTAAATAACCTCTCAACCTCGCACTCGAATAAAGTTGCAATGAGCTCTAGGGATTCCAAGTGATAAATCGCTTCCTAATTATAGACCTAACCCTTTGGCTGAATGTCCCTAGCCACAATTAAGCCCTAGATACTAAGATCCCCTCAACGCTTCACTCCATTGCACGTGCAACTAGGCCCCAGTGGAGGTTCATCCCTTAGACCATTCACTCTATTATGGCTGTAAAGAACTCAAGGAATGGAGGTAGAATCTATCACGTCAGAGGGAAAGGGGACGCTCCTGTACCTCTCGACTCACCCTCTCAACCCTCTCCAACCTAGTTTTGTCTAACGCTCATGGTGTGTCACTTACTCACAAGGTTACCAACAAGAACTCCGAACCCTAGTGTCACTCTAGGGGAAACGTTCATACAATCAAGCATTCAAGGTTGGAACTCACAATAAACATCAATTTATTGAAAGCATAATAAATAAGTTCAAAGAAACGAATACATCCTAATGTTCACAATCACCCAAGTACCCACTAGGGGTTTAGCTCTCCATGGAGGTAAGTATAATCAAAGAAATCGAATGTAAAAGCAATGAATCCATAAAGAAACCCACTTGATGATCGTGTCGATGGTCTTGCGGAGAGTCCTCTACTCGTCGTCCAAGGATTCCCTCGTCCGGTATAGGATACACCTCGATGGAAGCTCCCCTACCAACCTTCTTCCTCAGGTTTGACGATGTCAGAGCCATAGAACCTCTCCAAAACCTTGGCCAATACCCCTCAAAACCCTAGCCAAAGCCCTCTTTCAAGTTTGGGAAAAGATGGAGAAAAGAATACCAAAATCGGGGCTGAATCGGCTTTAAATAGGGCTGGAATCGGGCAACTCCATGGGCGTGGATGCTTCACTCGCCCGTGGGGAATTTCCACACGGGCGTGGATAATTTCCACACGCCCATGTGGATTCTCTGTTTCTCTGATTTCTCGACCGGCTGTGAACAGTGCTGCTACAGTACTTGCTACAGCCTTCGCCCTGAATAACTTCCCAATTCCATACTTTCATCGGGGTAACGCAAACAGGCACAAGTTCCTGTAGTGAATCACTTGCTTCTTCAATGATATATATGTTGGTGGAGCTCTTGTTCTTATATGCATAAGACAGAATGCTCGAGTGTGACTGCCTTTGTGCCCCTCCAAATGGATGTGCTCACTCGTATGCGAGGAGGTTGGCACACACTCTAGCATCTCACACTAAGGAAAGAATGCTTTGCATTCATATCACACAAGCACTTATCAGTAGTATGGAAATCTGGGCAGACACTCCAAATCATTCCGCTATTACAGTGCATACGGCCCCCATACTAGGTAGTATGGGGGTCGTATGAAATTCCTGTTTTCTTCTCTTTTGGCCCAAATGATATCTTCTTGTTCTCCATGGCTTCCTTATGCCCTACAAAGCAAATAATAGACGATTAAGCACAAAACAGGCATTAAACCTCACAAAATACATGCAAAGTGAATATGATATATACATGAAAACATCTACATTTAGACACATATCACAATACACATGGAATTCTCAAATCCCGAGCATCAAGCTCGATTGAGAGACTTTCAGCACTTGGTTTTTGTCAGACTTGTTTCGCGGATTTGTAAGTGCTGAGAGATATTCAGCAGGGTGACGAGCTAGCTAATGAGATTGATGAGATGCTAGCAGTAGGAAGCTGGAGGAGGCTACTAACGATCAGTGAGCCAGCTTACCGCGCATTGACAATTGAGGTTTTAGCTTCTTTTGAGTTTCATTTGATGCATGGGAGATTTGACACTATGGAGGCTATACAGTTTTGGGCATTCGGACATCCATTTTCCATGAGTGTCACTGAGTTTTCGATTCAGATGGGCCTGTACGATATCGCATATACAGGTACAGTAGAGTATGGATGTTTACATGCGGATTTTTTGGTATCAGTGACTCCACATTAGGATTTGTTCTTTTTAAACTCCATGGCCCGCAATGTGTCAACGCACTTGGGGTGCATATTAGCGGATATTTTGAGACACGGGGGTCAGTCTGTGAGAGTGGGTTTATTATTTGATGGCCTTTACATCACCAGGCTCATCTTGGGAATGGGTTTGGGGGATGCTTTACGTTGTGCTGAGAGGACAGTTGTGCCTACCCCTCTTGCGTTTGAGACAATCAAGATGATGGGGTTGGTACGGAGATGTGGGCCAGGGGTCTATATTCTTGCTACAGCTACCCCAGAGAATGCCAGGAGCGGAGGAGATACTTCGGAGGATTCTCGGCAGAGTCCCAGATCCCCCGCAGCACAGGGTCCTCAAGCTTATAACCGTATTGAGAGGCTTGAGAGTGTTGTGAGAGAGATTCATACCGAGATAGCGGAGCTCCGCGCTATACAGTCAGCTCAGTATACAGATCTTATGGCCTGTTTCGACTTTCTACGAGATCTATTGAGATCCAGACCCTCGGCATCTACTGCACCCCCATCCTCTACCTCGGCACCGGTGTACCCACCATGTGCGTCTTCACCAGCAGCAGCACCAGAGCCCGAGGGCGACACCGACACTTGACTTTACTTTATTTTTCTTTATTTTGCATTTTATTTCAGACTTTTTCACTCATAAAGGATTTTTCTTCTGAGTTTATTTTCATTTTGCATCTCGAGTTGTATTCATTGTCTATCTTTTATATATACTCGAGTTGTTTTTTTTTTTTATTAAGCTTCACTGAACCCCCTCGTGTATGCGTGCAGATGGTCTTGTCATCATGGAAATTGAGAGTTATTCATGGGCACGGCCAAGGTGCTTAGGCACTTGGCCGTGTGAGCTTCACAACCCGTCGGAACACTACTCCCATGGAATTAGCTTCATCAAACGCAACACTAGGAGTCAGGGGAGTATTGTTTTGATTGCTTCTCCCACATTTGCTTTTGAATGATATACATTGTGAGTGAGCTTGTAGGTGTACATTGAGGACAATGTACATCTTAAGTGTGGGGGAGAGTTTTATAGTGCACACATCTTTTCTATTGTTCTTGATTGAAATATGCTCACATAGCCAATGGCGGTTCACCCTAGTTGCAATGATCATATTCTTATGTTTAGGAGAATTTTTAACATTGAATATTTTCATGCTTTAGTTTTGCTTGAATTTCTAGGAATTTTTGCCCGATTTACACTCAGTGCACTATTCACTCTTTAAACTCTTTTGGAAACTCATGTTCGATGTTAAAGGGACTAGTTGTAGTTGTTTCTTGTATTAAATTCTAAAAAAAAAAATTTGTTTATTTGTGCTTGTTGGGTGGAAAGAGCTACCACCTATGTAGTATGAAGCTACTCTCATAAGTCGGATACTAGCTATGCCCTAATGAGAGAAAGAGCTATCTCATAGGATGAGTGAAAGCTACCACTCTGGTAGAAAGAGCTACGACCTCGAAAGTGTGAAAGCCACCTTAGCGGCCGCTTTGGAAAGGGCTACCTTAGAGGATGTGTGAAGCTACTACCATCTTTGAAATTGTTGTCACTTTTGTAGATAAATAAGTCCCTTGTACTTAGAACTTTGAGGAGTATACCTTGGGTTGTTTTGAGTGAGTTCACACACATACACGATTTCGGGGTTGTTGTCCTTTTTGATTCAAGTTTTTAGCTAGAGCTTTGATCTTTCATATTTAGAGTTGAAATTTCCCTTACTTCTAGAATGCTCTCTTTGTATACTTTGGTGAACCTAAGGCCAAGCACTTTCAATATTTTCTTCATTGATGCACATAATGTTTAATTTTTGCTTGAGGACAAGCAAAAGCTTAAGTGTGGGGGAGTTTGATAAGTGCTTGTGCGATATGAATGTGAAGCGTTCATTCCTTATGTTGAGCATTACTTTTCTCAGGTTTTTACACTAATATGTGTGTTTTTATGTTACTTTCATGCAGGCGGGGTTGTGAGGCCGAGTATAAAGGAAAGAAGCCAATGTGGAAGACAATGCACCGATTTTGGAGGAAATCTTGCTAAGGTTCAAACGCGAAGACATAGGTTGGGTGTGAGATGCTAGAGTGTGTGCCAACCTCCTCGTATTCTAGTTGGCACATCCATTTGGAGGGGCACAAGGGCAGTCACACTCGAGCATTCTGACTTATGCACATAGAACAAGAGCTCTACCAACTTGTCTATCATTGAAGAAGCAAGTGATCCACGACATGAACGTGTGTCCATTTACGTTATCCCGATGAAAGCATGGATTCGGAAAGATATTTTGGCCGAATACTGTAGCAGAGTACTGTAGTAGTACTATTTATAGCCGCCTGAGAAAACAGGAAATCAGAGAACCCACACGGGCGTGTGGAAATTATACACGCCCGTGTGGAAATTCCACACGGGCGTGTGAAAGATCCACAAGCCCGTGTAGTCATCCGATTCCAGCCCTATTTAAAGCCGATTCAGCCCCGATTTCAGCATTCTTTTCTCCATCTTTTCCCCAACTTGAGAGCGGGCTTCAGCGAGGGTTTTGAGTGGTATTGGCTAGGGTTTTGGAGAGGTTCTACGGCGCCGACATCTTTATTCCTTAGGAAGAAGGTTGGTAGGGGAGCTTCCGTCGAGGCGTATCCTAGACCGGACGAGGGAATCCTTGGACAACGAGTAGAGGACTCTCCACAAGACCATCGACATGACCATCTAGTGGGTTTTTAATGGATTCATTGCTTTTACATTCTATTTCTTTGATTGTACTTAGCTCCATGGAGAGGTAAACCCCTACCGGGTACTTGGGTATTTGTGAACCCTAGGATGTATTTGTTTCATTAAATCCCTTTATTATGCTTTTAATTAATTGATGTTTATTGTGAGTTCCAATCTTGAATACTTGATTGTATGAACATTTCCCCTAGAGTGACACTAGGGTTGAGAGTTCTTGTTGGTAACCTTGTGAGTGAGTGTCACACCACGAGTGTTAGACAAAGCTAGGTTGGAGAGGGTTGAGAGGGTGAGTCGATAGGTACAAGAGCGTCCCCTTTCCCCTCCGACGTGATAGATTCTATCTCCGTTCCTCGTGTTCTTTGCGGCCATAATAGAGTGAATGGTCTAAGGGATGAACTTCCGCTGGGGCTTAGTTGCGCGTGTAACATAGTGAAGCGTTGAGGTGATCTAAGTATCTAGGGCTTAATCGTGGTTAGGGACCTTCCACCTGGACCAAAGGGTTAGGTCTATAATTAGGAAGAGATTTATCACTTGGAATCCCTAGAGCTCATTGCAGCTCTATACGAGTGCGAGGTTGAAAGATTATCTAATCTCTCCTCCGGGACATGTATAGAGTTAGGCATAATTGACCTTAGATTTGGGACTATGTAATGAAGGATTTCCATGACTCACTATTGCATTGATTAGTAAGCATAATAGATGGTTCTTGCATTTGAAGCGATCGTCCTAGACGGAGCATTATCCGAGTACCCCATCTTTATCAATCGCCTTACCTTCTCTTTTACTCGTGCTCTCTTACTTGTTGGTTTTACCTTTGAGAATTGAATCATTGTCACACTTATCACTATTGATCTTTCACATAGCTAAGAAGTGAATTAAGTGTTTTTTATTCCCTACTCCCTGTGGATTCGATACCCATTCATCCGGGATTATTACTTCGACAAACCCGTGCACTTGCGGGATATACGCAAGGGGACCTTATCATTTATCTCTTAGCACTTCACTCTCTTATGACCACAAAGAACTCTTGGAACATGGAGGTAGGATAAATAACATCAGAAGGGAAAAGAATGTTCCGCTACCTCTCGACTCACCTTCTCAACCCTCCTCGACCTTGCTTTGTCTAACCCTAATGGAGTGTCACTCGTCAACAAAGATTACAAAGAAATATTCTCAACCCTAGTGTCACTATAAGGGAAAATCAATACAACAAGCATTCAAGGTTGAAACTCAATTAAAACATCAATTAAATATGCAAACACACGAGTCAATGAAACAAAATCATCCTAGGGTTTATAAGTCCAAGCACCCACTAGGGGTGTAGCTCTCCATGGAGTAATACATCAACAATAAAATCTAAAATAAAAGCATGCTACCCATATATAAAACCCCTTGTAGTCCATATGGATAGTCTTTGTGGAGCCGCCTCGTCTTCTCCAAAGGTTCTCTTATAAAGCCTAAGGCACACCTCCCCCAATAGCTCTATTCCAAAAGAACGCAATGTCGAAGGCCGTAGATGGGAAAAAGATCTCTCTAAACGTCTTCAAAGATGGACAAAAGATGGACAAAAGATGGGAAAAAGATCTCTCTAAAATACCCAAGTCATGGTATTTATATGGGCAAGAATTGGGCATCCACACAAGCGTGTCGAATTTCCACAAGGCCGTGTGGATTTCGTAACTTGTTTCTATGAGTCGTGAATAGTAACTCACGATGAATGTAAACTCGCTATAGTACCGCCAAATTGCTCCCCGACCTCCACTTTTTCATTGAAGCCACATGAATGGCCACACATCCATGTGGTAGATCGTGTTGCATCTTCATTGAAACCACATCAACGAAGCTCTTGGTAATGTTGTATAAAATCGTCACATATAGAGTGTGATTGCCTTTATGCCCCTCTACTTTGTGTATTCTCTTGAGCACAACGGAGTTTGGTGACACGTCCGAATATGAGTGTAAACCGCAAGTGCATGGGTATCAAAGTAATAAAATACCCGGTGAGTCGGGTAGTCGAATCCACAGGAAACAAGGCTACTAGTACTAACTTCTTCTCTCGCTTTCTAGCCTAATGATAAAATGGAAAGGTGTGGTGATCTATGTGTGAAGAAATAAACACCGAGACGTAATATGCAAGGGTGAAATGGATGGAGATCTCAATCAAGAAAGTGGGGTATTCGGGAAATGCTTCCCCTAGGATTCAGTGTATTAGGTACCGAATGAGGAAAAATGTTTCTATGAAGAGTAGTTAAGTCCTAGAAATCCAAATATAATTGGATCCAGCCTCCCGATCACCGATACTAGTCTCCTCACGAAGTCCCGGTGGAGAAATCAGCTCAATCTCAACACCTCACACCACATATGACCGCGAAAGCACTCTAGGTATTCCAAGAGGTGTATCCGATTCCCTAAAGATTGATCCAACCTTCAAATTTCCGGCGAAGGGATCATAACCCCCTCACAAGGTCCCCAGGAGAAATCTCTCAATCTCATGCCTCACACCAAATATGGTTGCATCAGAGCTTAGTGAACGGAGATAAAAATCACACAAATTGAAGGGGAAAGGGAATGCTCACTATCTCATGACTCACCCTCTCAGACCCTCTTCATTCTTGAGATTCTAACCCCTAATGGAGACCTCCCCACATCACCAAGGTAACAAATCATACAAACCAAATTACCAAAAGATTAATAAGGCAAGCAAGCATTAGACAATCAAGATTAAAAAACTTAATCAAACTTGATTTAAATAGAAACACTAAGCAAATACACACAAGATGAGAATCCTAGGGGTCACAAGCCCAAATACCCTCTAGGGTTTTAGCTCTCCATAGAGCAACATAAAAGACACACCATCAATCAATGAAAGTACATTAAAACCATAGAAATAAATGCCCTTATATATGAACTGATGGCCTTGATGGAGAGCTTCGATGTCTTGAGGACCCACTCTGAAAGCTAGGTTCACGCTGGCTTACTTGATGCTATGACGGAGGAGGAATCAATCAAAGTTGGTGACGAAGCACCTCAAAGCCGTAAATACCTCCTCTCCAAAACCCTAGTCGTCCTCACCCCTCAAGAGCCGAACAAAAGATGAGAAAAATAGGGCAAAACAACTATTTATAGGCCTTAGACTCCATCTGTCACGTGCCCCCACACACCCATGTGGATTTTCCACGCACCCGCGTGGGCTGCAGGAATTTTCCCGCGTGGGCTACGAGCTACATTACTACCGTGTGTGCTACAGTGATTTTACTACAGAGCTTTCACAACAAAACGCGTCCAAACACTCTCTCTTGAGGCCACATATGTCCGGGCACATGTCCATGTGGTAGTCTATAAAACTTTTCTTCACCCAACGTGATCTTTGAGAGGTCTTGCAATCTTTTTCAAAGAGAAGGACATGAAGATGTGGCTGCCTTTTGTGCCCTTCCAACTAGTAAATTGACTTGAATCTTCTTGGAAGTTGGCACACATCTCCACGTTTATGAACTCCTCTCCTGTCTTGGTCCTTAAATTGAACAAGAACACCCAACATTATGTTTTTATAGCCTATCTTTGCTTCCTTTTTACTCTTCAAGGCATTCACAACCTATATGCATAAAAAAACTCCAAATACACAATATGAGACATAAACCATGGTAAAAATGATGCTTAATGCATGTAAAACATATATGAAAATATGTCTACTCAAGCACTTATCATTTGACACACACCCACATGTCTTTGACCATAACTTGTATCTCCATCTTTGTTCAATCCAAGAACTTCATCAACAATCACATCCACGATATACTTTTGCTTCATTTTCTTCAAAATTTATCTCCACAACCCTAAATGCACAAAAGAATACAAATATACATGCATAAGCAATAAAATCTGGTAAAAGTAATGCTCAATGTAAGAAAAGAATACTTCATATTACTTATACACAAGAACTTATCAAACTTCCACATGTAGGTATTTTCATATATGTATCGTGATACACATTGTATGTATTTTGTGAGGCTTAATGCCCTGCTTTTGTGATTAATCATCTACAATTTTCTTTTTAGGGCACCGAAAGCCATGGAGAATATGATGATATCATTTTAGGCAAAATGAGAAGAAAAAGCAATTTCATACCACTCCATACCACCCAAGATGTGGAGGCCATATGACTATAACTACGGGATGGTTCAAAGCTGCCTCGTAATTTCATACCACCCCCATACTACCCATTATGGAGGTTCTATGGAGGCCATATGGACCCTTATGCACCCCGTATGAAGTGCGAATTTAGGTTTTTGAATCTTACACAGTCTCCATACCACCCCTATATGACTTGTATGCCATGGGGTTATAAAAGCAGACCTTTAGGGCAGAACAAAGTGAATTTTCCTTGGCCGCTTTTGGCCACCGCCACCACACTTATTTGGGGCCTTTCTGCCATCTTTCGATGGAGATTCTTGGGGAAATGAGCACACATCATCACCAAGAGGGAGAGGAGCCAAGGAGAAGGAGTTCGAGTGAAGATCTAAGCCATCATCGACAAACTTGTGAAGCTTCATCAATTCAAGGAGATCACAACCTAGAGGGGGTTTTCATTTCTTCTTTTATGTTTTTATCTTCCTTGTATGTTGTATAAGTGCCCCTTATCATTAGGGATTAACTTATTGTTGTTTTCGGATTTGGATGAATCCTAGGGTTCATCTTGTGTAAGAACTTGGGATGTTATTCTTCATTTCATTTGATGGTTGTTTGAGATTCAATCTTTCGTGCCTTGATGGTTATAATTACATGTATGGAGAAATCCGTGATTCTATTATGAGTTGTATGCATAGATGTGACCTACTCATGCATACTAGATCTAGGAGAGGTTGAAAGTGGATACTGTGCCTACAAGCCGAGAGATCGGGTGTTCGTAGCCTCCATTGCTGAGTTTAAGCCAAAGAAGAGTAGGTTCACCCTTTTTAGATAACTCCCTAGAACTTGATGCGATTATAGGTTTTTGATCCGCAAGAGATTCCGTTGACATCAGTATGGGATCGGGGTTAACTACCGAGAAATTGGGGCTAATCTACTCATGAGGTCTCTAGGTCTCAACTCATCATCAACGCATCTTCAAAACATCCTAGTTTGGGCCTTAACAAACAACCCTAGGTGGATTCCTTGTCCAAACGCCTCTTCTCATGCTTAATATCTCCTTATTTGTTTACATCACGTGTATAGTTACCCAGACCATAGGATTTGCTTAGGTTAGTTTATTCTATTTGATTTATTCTTCTTACTAAGAATTGTAGTGCTAGATACATAGACGAGGAGTGGAAGTGAATACTCCTTGGCCCCATGGAATACGACCCCGTACACTTGTGTATTTCTGACGGTATCGCGACACTTCGAGGAAGCAATCAAGTTTTTGGGGCCGTTGTCGGTGGACCATTCAAGGAATATTAGGAAAAGCTTGTAGTCCATTACTTCCAGCCATTTATCTTTTCTTTTTAAATATTTGTCTTTCTATGTTTATTTTTACCATTCTCTTTGTCCATATTTATTTATTTTCCTTCTTAATCGCTTTTCTTTGTTAGCTTGTTGATTTTTAGTTTTTGTTTCTTGGACACGAGCCATGGATTTTCAAGAAAAATTGTTGGCCGCCAAAATCTTTGCACTTCATAAAAAGGTGGAAAAATTTCTTGCCATGAAAGAAAGTCAAGGTTACAAATCCATATGGGAGGGAACCAAGTTCTTTTCAACACATCATCATATCTCAACAATGGGAATACCCTCACCTGGATTGCTATAAGAACCCTCCTCTCAAGAACTGTGGCATTACCAACCTCCGATTGACTATAGTAAGCAACTTAATTGATGGGGTTTCAATACACAAGATGTGTTTGCAAGATTCATGATGAACACTGATGTTACTAACTTTAAGCCTTGAATGCTACAATTTTTAATGCCCAACAATCTCCTCAAAGTGTGGAAAACAAGATGGGAGAGCCTTCCAAAGAATTGGTTGAATTGCCACTGTCTATAGAAGCCGCACAAAGAATGAAGAGAAAATCAATCAGATTATGGTGGAAGCTCATATTGAGGTGTTGGAGGTCGAAGAAGCAAAATGTTGTAGCATCAATACCTTTTTAGCAAATGGTAGAGGTTTCCCCTCAATGTGAAATTGAAGAAAGAAAGGGGTAGGATGACATCATGGCTATGAAAACATGTTAGGAAGTAGAAGAAACTACATCCACCACATGTGAAGATGCTACTTACCTTAACATAGATTTTTCCATCCATCCATCCATCAATTTAGTCAAATGCAAAAACAAAATTCCAAGAATTGTATTTGAAGATGTGGGAAAGAAACCAATGTCATCCTTGAACCCACCAATGCCAAGCTTGGACAATTCCTAACAAAAATTTTTCCTCGGGTGGCCCAAGCAAATGTTATGGGCACTTGAAGTTCATCACACAATGATTGAGATTGTGGATAGGATGTTAAAGCCACCAATTGATTTCCACCTATGCAAAGCTTGACATGTTCAATCCAAACTTGTTTCCTTGGAAGCCCAAGAAACTCTTTTTGATGATCCAAGGCAACTTTCAAGAGTCGAGGAAGAAAATGTGGGTAGGAGGTTGAGACCGCCCAATGACCCACCCATGCCGAGCTTAAATAACACTCTACCAAAAGTCTTTTCCCTTAGAGGCCCAAGCAACTTTGTGGTGGGGGACTCAAAGGGAATTCTTGTTGGGACCAAAGAAGAAACGTGGGGAGGAGGTTCAAAACATCTAAAGATCCTCCTAAGTTTAAATTTCATAATTCCCAGATCGAAGTTTTTATATGGAGGCTAAAAGGTAAGTCATGCTTGGCCTTCAATTTAACACCATCCCTAAGGTATGTATCGTGATTTTGGTAGTTCTTATGCAACTTCTAGCTGGGATGAACACACCATTTTCAAGCCTCCTTAGGTAAGAAAAAGGCACGTGGATAAGTGCTTGTGTGATATGAAATCGCGAAAGCGTTCATTCCTATATGTTGAGCATTACTTTTTCTTAGGTTTTACACTATTATGTGTGGTGTTTTATGTTACTTTGCTGCAGGTAGTGGTGGTTGTGAGGCCGTAGCATGGCTGAAAAGAAGCCAATGTGCATAATGCAACGCCAATTTTGGAGGAAATCTTGCTGAGTTCAAAGCGCTAAGACATAGAGTCGACGTGAGATGCTAAAGTGTGTGCCAACCTCCTCAGTATTCGAGTTGGCACATCCATTTGGGCAGTGCACAAAAGGCGAGTCACGCTCGAGCATTCCGCTTATGCACATAGAACAAGAGCGGATCTCTTTGTGGCAGCGTACCCGACGCTGAAAGTACCGTGGCAATCACATGCTCACAACCGGCCGAGAGAAACAGCAGTTCAAAGACTCCTGCACGGGCGTGTGGAAATTATCCACGCCTGGGTGTGCGTCCTGCCTGTGCGCCATGAAATCCACGCCCGTGTAGTCACCCGATTCAAGCCCTATTTAAAGCCGAATCAACCCCGGTTTTAGTATTCATTTCTCTATCTTTACAACTTGAGAGAGGGCTTTGGCTAGGGTTTTGACGGGTATTAGCCCAAGGATTTGAGAGGTTCTATGTGGCTCGACATGCTGTTCTCGGTGAAGATGGATTTGGTAGGCTTCCGCTCGAGCGCATTCCTATGCTGTGACGAGGGAATCCTTGGACCCGACTAGTAGAGAACTCTCCACTCAGACCATAACACTGACTACTTCCAGGGGTTTCTTTATGGATTCATTGTTGCTTACATTCTATTTCTTTGATGTGCACTTAGCTCCATGGAGAGCTAAACCCCTAGTGGCACTGGGTATTTGTGAACCGTAGGGATGCTGTTTATTTCTCTATCTCTCTTTTATTATGCTTTCAATAAATTGATGTTGATTGTGAGTTCCAACCTTGAATGCTTGTTTGTATGGAGCATTCTAGAGTGACACTATAGGGGTTGAGAGTTCTCGATTGGTAACCTTGTGATTGAAGTGACACACCATGGCCGGCGGGACACGACTAGGTTGGGAGAGGGCTGAGAGGCGAGTCGAGGAGGCATGCCGCCGTCCCTTTCCTCCGCCCGGCGTGAGTAGATTCTACTGCTCCGTCTCGGAGTTCTTTGCGCCATAATAGAGTGAATGGTCTAAGGGATGAACTTTCGTTGGGGCTTAGTTGAGCGTCAACGGAGTGAAGCGTTGAGGTGATCTAGTATCTAGGGCTTAATGCGTGGTTAGGACCTTCCACCGGACCAAAGGGTTAGGTCTATAATTGGGAAGAGATTTTATAACTTGGAACTCTAGAGCTCATTGCAACTCTCTATATGAGGTGCGAGGTTGAGAGGGATTATTTAATCTCTCCTCCGGGACATGTGCTATAGAGTTAGGCAGCAGTTGACCTTAGATTTGGGACGGCTAATGTAATTAAGGATTTCCACGGCTCACCATTGCATTGATTGAGGAAGCATAATAGAGGTTCTCGCACTTGAGGGAGCAAATTATCCTCGCGGAGCATTGTCCGAAAGTACTCCCATCTTTTTATCGAGTTCCTCACCTTTCTTTATTTTTGCTCTCTCATGCCTTGTTGCTATTTGTTGAGAATTCAGATCATTGTCACACTTATCATCATTGGATCTTTCACATAGCTAAGGATCGAATTAAGTATGTTTTATTCCCTATTCCCTCGTGGATTCGATGCAGTACCACCCGAGATTATTACTTGACTAAACCCGTGCACTTGCGGGATATACTGCGAGGATCTTGTTCATGTCTCCGATCTCGTGACATTAAACAAAAGCGCTTCTTGGGAGAGCAACCCAAGACTCGAGAGAGAGTGTTTTCTTGAATGTGCTTCTTAGGTCTTAGTTCGCTTTCAATTTTTGTATTTCTTAAAATTTCTTGCTGAATAAGTTCATGCTCACACTTGGCACATTGTGCGATTTCCATTTTTATTGTGGTTTATTTGTTGCAACTTCTTGAGAAACTCATGTTTTGATGTCATTTCATCGCAGCTTAGAATCTGAGTTTTATTCATTTCATTCATTTTGGAGAAGTCTTTTTGCTTGCAATATCATTTTACATCATTTTGAAGTGAGGATTTCGAGATTGAGAGGAGGTAAAGTCACAACTGCCATCCATGGGCGTATGGAGGCCAGTTTGCAGGCTGGTACGTGCAGGTAATCCAACAGCTATGTGCCACCCGCATGGCGCCCCCATACCGAAGGTGGCACCCAGATTCGGCCAAGAGGCTCTTTCCGGCCCATACTGCCTCACATGTATATAGGCAGTTATGCTATAAACCCCTACATCTTCTTCTCTCTCTTCTCTTTCTTCTATTCTTTTATTTTCTCTCTTTTCCACCGACTTTTTCTCTTCTTTCTCACTCATGTTCTTGGCCACAACTCTCATTTCTTATCCTCAAATCTTATCCTCCATCCATTGGAGACTTCGATCTTGTGGTTTATCTCAAGTTTAATGCAAGTATTCTCAAGATTTCGTGAGTAAGCTCATTGATGCCCTAGTATTATCTTCTTTATCTTTCTTGCATTATTGGAGTTTATGTGTGGATTTTATCAAGTATTTGGCTTGGTTTTTGTGGTGTGATTGTTATGGATGAAGTCTTTCTTCAATTTATGTAGAAAAGTTTTCGATTTTCATGTTTCTAAGGAGGTTCTTTTCAGAGTAAGCAGTACCCATCACGGTCACTCTACGGCCGTATGGCCACCATGACTCATAATTTCTCATTGTTTCTTCATCTCTTGCACTACATTTTCAATCTATTCTTGAGATTCTCTATGCTTGATTGGGTTTTCATGGTTTTGTAGGAATGTGGGAATGGAGAAATTGACAACAACATATATGAAGTTGCATTTTTCAACACACGGGTGACCCACATTTTTGGAAGAGAACAACATAGAGCAAGATGTCATGTTTCGAAAGTGTATTTTGGCTTGTTTAAGTGAAATGAAGTGTGTGAGTGAGAAAACTTTCAAGGGATTTCCACTAGTGTCATGTTCCTTTCTAAGATGAAAATGCACAAGAAAGAAATGTGAATCCTAAGGCAATGGAACAAACGCACTTCTCTCTTTGGGATTGATCAACATATAAATTGTACAGAAAAGAGATTTTGGGTTTGGGAGATGATGCTTGGGTAGGAGATTGAAACCATTCAATGATCCACACATGCTAAGCTCGCACAATTCCAAAACCCAAATTATTTCATATTGGAGGTCAAAAGGTAAAGATGGTTGGACTCTCAACAACAAATATTCCACACCCGGCAAGTAGATTTTTGGTTTAAAGGAAGTAGCTATGCAATGTCTAGTCGAGGTAGGAATACACTCTTTTCAAGCCTCCATAAGGCAGGGAAGAGGTACATCAAGCCAAGTGACGAAACAAGCGCTCTTAGGAGACAACCCAAGTTTTTAATGTTTTTCCTCGCCAGTATGAGTATTTGCATGAATAAGGCCTTCGTTGTTGTTGTCTTAGATTCTTAGATGCTTTCTACTGTGATTTTCTGTGGATATTGTGGTGTTATCATGTGCCTGATCGTGTGTGGCAAAAGAATCTTGAGTCGCTGAAATGGCGTATGTAGTATTTCACTCGGTAGTGCATAGTTAGGCTGAGCCCACTGAGTGTATATTTGTGTCGAGAATTTTCTGCGCAGGCCTACAAAGTTTTCTAACGGTCGGAGAAAATACACGCTCGTATGGAATTTTTGCATGTGCATACGCTTTTGTTCGGGAGCTCGTCGGAGACGTGCGCGGTCGTGGAGCTGCGCCTCGTGATTGACCTTGTGATGGTCCATGCAGTGCGGAATCTCCAGCGCGGAGTGTGTTCTCTTGTAGAGAATTTCTCCTCCATCCCGAGAAGACACAAGGATATGCGTTGGTCCCTATGAATTTGCTCAATTAGTCCATCACGCCCGTGCGGAATTGTCGCCGCGGTGTGTGAACAGTTATGAGAAATTTTCTCGCTGACTGACGGAGCTTACCATGGTGCGTGCATCCGCCTCGTGGGTCTCTCACGGGGAGTCACGCCAGTGTGGTACTCCACACGTGGGTGTGGATGCACACTCAAGAGGCCGCAGGTTTTCTTTATGTTTTAGTTTTCTTCATCTTTACACTCCTAATCACTCGAAGAGAACACCCTTGCACTCTCCCTGACCTCTCACCGTCATTTTAAAAGGGGTTGTCATTTGAGGTTTTACTCGCCCATTTTTCTAGCGTCTCTCTCATTCTCTCATTTCGTGATGAAAGCTTCTCTTTCTCTTTTCTTCGCCGTCTTCATTTATTTTTGCTTTGAGCACCAGTACGCTCATCTTCACTCAAATGCAATGTAGCTAGCATCATCGAAAGCAATTGACACCAACACTTGGGCGCCTTTAGCTTTTACATTCGTATATTTTCGCATTTTATGCATTTTATGGATTTGTATGCTCAAAAAGGATCTTCCTTCTCGTAGTTTATCTATTAGTTTTGTCTCGAGTTGTGTGCCTCATGGCTCTATGTTATATACTTGAGTTGTTTTTGTATATTGAGCTTTATTGAGACTTGCTTGTGTATGCGTCACGTGATGGTCTTGGCTGTAGGTAGTGGAAATTGCTGGATTAGTCATAGACACGGTCAATGTGGTTTACACTTGGCCATGTGTGCTTCACGCCGTTGGAATTTAACTCCCAAGGAGTTTAGCTCCATCAAACGCACCACTAGGAGTCACGGAGGATTGTTTCAGTGCTGCTCCACATATGTTCTAAATTGTATTGCTTTTACTGTGTTTTGTATGTGTGCATCAAAGGGCAATGTACATCTGCCAAGTGTGGGGGAGGTTCATGTGCACATGTCTTTTACACAAGTTTTTGATTAACATGCATGCTCCACGTAGCCAATGGTGGTTCACCTTGAGTTTTAATGATTGTATTCTTGGGCTTTAGGAGAGATTTTTAACATTGAGATGGCCTTTTGCATGCTCTAGTTCTTGCTTCAATTTCTAGGAGATTTTGATCGATCGGGACACTTGTTGCACTACTCGCTGATTGGGTTAAAACTCTGGGAAACTCATGTTTGATGTTAAAGGGACTAGTTATAGTTGTTTCTTTTGTTTATTGTTAAAAAGGGTGGAAAATGAAAAGAAAGAAACAAAAATAGTTTTATTGTTTAGTTGTACTTATCGGGTGGAAAGAGCTTACCACCTATGAAGTATGGAGCTACTCTCATAAAGTTGGATACTAGTTATGCCCTAATGTGAGAAAGAGCTATCTCACAGGATGAGTGAAACCTACCACCGATGAGAAAGAGCTAGCACCTTGAAAGTGTGAATGCCACTTTAGCGGCTTTGCTTTAAAGAGGCTACAACTAGAGGATGTGTGAAGCTACTACCATCTTCCATTTTTGTTGCTTTGTGTAGATAAATAAGTCCCTTTATACTTAGAACTTTGAGGAGTGTACCTCTTCGGTTGACTTGCAGTGAGTTCACACATTTACACAATTTCGGGTTTGTTGTCTTTTATTCAAGTTTTTAGCTAAGCGCATTGATCGTGATTTAGGTGTTGAAATTTCCCATACTTGTAAAATGCTCTCTTTTGTATGCTTTGGTGAACCTAAGGTCAAGAAAGCACTTCCAATATTTCCTTTGTCTATGTTTTAATCGTTTTTAATTTTACTTGAGGACAAGTAAAAAGCTTAAATGTGACTTTGATAAGTGCATGTCAGTAAGTTAAGAATGCGAAGTGTTCTCTCTCTTACAATGGAGGCATTATTTCTTTTACTCGAGATAAGCGCTAATACAGCATGTATTTCTGCTCTTTTATGCGAGTGTAGGGTTGTGGAAGCTATGTTTTAAGAAAAGAAGCCAAAAGTAGATACGCGAATGCACTATTTGATGAAATCTTTGGAAGGAACAAATGCTGAGACACTAAATTGGGCTCAAAGATAATAGCGAATGTGTGCCAACCTCCATATATATCGAGCAATTACAATGATTTATGGAAGGGCACAAGCGGAAACATTTCGCATGCATCCCAAGCGCAGCATTGATAGCAAGATCTTCACCACAATGAGACGCTGGTTTATTGAAGAAGCCGACAAGTGATCTCATGGCAGCAAACATGTGCCTCGCTTTATGTTGCCTTGATGAAAGAGTGCATTCGGGAGTAGTAGTGGCATGAGGAGTACTATAGAGAGGATACTTTGTCGTAGTAAATCAATGTGTGTTCTCTATGGGCGAGCCACTGCTACGCAGCCCGCAGAAAAATCTGTAAATTCAGAGAATCCACACGAAAGCGCAGTGAAAATTCCGTAGGGTATGTGGAACATCCGAGGGGCGCGTGGATACCCGATTCGCTAGCGCTTTAAAAGCCGCGATTCACATTCTGCATTTCTCCATCTCTTTTCCCCTATCTTTTCTTCCACCTTTCCTCATCTCGAGAGCACCCGCGATTTCCAGGGTTTGAGAGAATTTGGCAGGAGCTTTGGAGAGGTTTTGATGGCCTTCTACACCATCGACAAGGTCCCTTGGCGTGATATCCAAAGAAGTGCACGGGTTT